>NW_028188172.1:0-600000 GCF_964204655.1 Triturus cristatus | reverse complement strand
AAACACCAGCCCAAGCACGACCCCTACACTTCCCGAACACCACTGCACTGCCCTAAACCCTGATACACCACCCCCAGCACGACCCCCTACACTGCCCAAACACCACTGCCCTAAACCCTGAAAAACCATCCCCAGCACGACCCCCTACACTGCCTGAACACCAATGCACTGCCCTAAACCCTGAAACACCAGCCCCAGCAAGACCCCCTACACTGCCTAACACCACTACACTAAATCCTGAAACACCACACCCAGCAAGACACCCTAGACTGCCCGAACACCACTGCACTGCCCTAAACCCTGAAACACCACCCCCTGCACGACCCTCTACACTGCCCGAACACCACTGCACTGCCCTTAACCCTGAAACACCACCCCCTGCACAACCCCCTACACTGCCCGAACACCACTGCACTGCCCTAAACCCTGAAACACCACCCCCAGCAAGACCCCTACACTGCCTGAACACCACTGCACTGCCCTAAACCCTGAAACACCAGCCCCTGCAAGACCCCCTACACTACCCGAACACCACTGCACTGCCCTATACCCTGAAACACCAGCCCCTGTAAGACCCCCTACACTACCCTAAACCCTGAAACACCACCCCCAGCATGACCCCCTACACTGCTGGATCACTGCTGCACTGCCCTAAACCCTGAAACATCATCCCAAGCAAGACCCCGTACACTGCCCAAACACTACTGCCCTAAACCCTGAAACACCAGCCCCAGCAAGACCCCCTACACTGCTCGAACACAACTGCACTGCCCTAAACCCTGAAACACCAGCCCCAAAAAGACCCCCTACACTGCCCGAACACCACTGCACTTCCCTAAACCCTAAAACACCAGCCCCAGCACGACCCCCTACACTGCCCGAACACCACTGCACTGCCCTAAACCCTGAAACACCAGCCCCTGCATGACCCCTACACTGCCTGAACACCACTGCACTGCCCTAAACCCTGAAACACCAGCCCCAGCACGACCCCCTACACTGCCCGAACACCACTGCTCTAAACCCGGAAACACCAGCCCCTGAAAGACCCCCTACACTGCCCGATCACCACTGCACTGCCCTAAACCCTGAAACACCAGCCCCTGCACGATCCCCTAGATTGCCCTAAACCCTGAAACACCACCCCCAGCACGACCCCCTACACTGCCGGAACACCACTGCACTGCCCTAAACCCTGAAACACCATCCCCAGCACGACCCCCTACACTGCCCAAACACCACTGCACTTCCCTAAACCCTGAAACATCATCCCAAGCAAGCCCCCGTACACTGGCCGAACACCACTGCCCTAAACCCTGAAACACCACCCCCAACACGATCCCTAAACTGCCCGAACACCACTGCACAGCACTAAACTCTGAAACACCAGCCCCTGCACGACCCCCTACAATGCCGGAACACCACTGCACTGCCCTAAACCCTGAAACACCAGCCCCTGCATGACCCCCTACACTGCCCGAACACCACTGCACTGCCCTAAACCCTGAAACACCACCCCCAACACGATCCCTACACTGCCCGAACACCACTGCACAGCCCTAAACTCTGAAACACCAGCCCCAGCACGACCCCTACACTGCCCGAACACCAATGAACTGCCCTAAACCCTGAAACAACATCCCCAGCACGACCCCCTACACTGCCCGAACACCACTGCACTGCCCTAAACCCTGAAACACCAGCCCCAGCACAACCCCCTACACTGCCCCAACACCACTATACTGCCCTAAACCCTGAAACACCACCCCCAGCACATCGGCCTACACTGCCCGAACACTACTGCACTCCCCTAAACCCTGAAACACCAGCCCCTGCACGACCCCCTACACTGCCCGGACACCACTGCACTGCCCTAAACCCTGAAACACCAGCCCCAGCACGACCCCTACACTGCCTGAACACCACTGCACTGCCCTAAACCCTGACACACCAGCCCTAGCTAGACCCCCTGCCTGCCTGAACACTACTGCACTGCCCTAAACCCTGAAACACCAGCCCCAACATGACCCCCTACACTGCCTGAACACCACTGCACTGCCCTAAACCCTGAAACACCAGTCCCTGGAAGTCCCCCTAAACTGCACGAACACCACTGCACTGCCCTAAACCCTGAAACACCAGCCCCTGCACGATCCCCTAGACTGCCCTAAACCCGGAAACACCACTCCCAGCACGACCCCCTACACTGCCAGAACACCACTGCACTGCCCTAAACCCTGAAACACCACCCCCAGCACGACCCTCTACACTACCCGAACACCACTGCACTGCCCTAAACCCTGAAACACCAGCCGCAACACGACCCCTACACTGCCCAAACACCACCGCGCTGCCCTAATCCCTGAAACACCAGCTCCAGCACGACCCCCTACACTGCCCGAACACCACCGCACTGCCCTAAACCCTGAAACACCAACCCCAGCAAGACCCCCTACACTGCTCGAACACCACTGCACTGCCCTAAACCCTGAAACACCAGCCCCAGCAAGACCCCCTACACTGCCCGAACACCACTGCACTTCCCTAAACCCTGAAACACCAGCCCCAGCACGACCCCCTACACTGCCAGAACACCACTGCACTGCCCTAAACCCTGACACACCAGCCCCTGCATGACCCCCTACACTGCCCGAACACCACTGCACTGCCCTAAACCCTGAAACACCAGCCCCAGCACGACCCCCTACACTGCCCGAACACCACTGCCCTAAACCCGGAAACACCAGCCCCTGGAAGACCCCATAGACTGCCCTAAACCCTGAAACACCACCCCCAGCACGACCCCCTACACTGCCAGAACACCACTGCACTGCCCTAAACCCTAAAACATCAGCCCCAGCAAGACCCCCCGACACTGCCCGAACACCACTGGACTGCCCTAAACCCTGAAACACCAGCCCCAGCACAAGCCCCTACACTGCCCAAACACCACTGCACTGTCCTAAACCCTGAAACACCACCCCTGCAAGACCCTCTACACTGCCCGATCACCACTGCACTGCCCTAATCCCTGAAACACCACCCCCTGCACGACCCCCTACAATGCCCGAACACCACTGCACTGCCCTAAACCATGAAACATCATCCCCAGCAAGACCCCCTACACTGCCCGAACACCACAGCCCTAAACCCTGAAACACCACCCCAGCACAACCCCCTACACTGCCCGAACACAACTACACTACCCTAAACCCTGAAACACCAGCCCCAGCAAGACCCCTACACTGCCCGAACACCACTGCACTCCCCTAAACCCTGAAACACCAGCCCCAGCAAGACCCCCTACACTGCCCAAACACCACTGCACAAACCTATACCCTGAAACACCAGCCCCAGCAAGACCCCCTACACTGCCCGAACACCACTGCACTAAACCCTGAAACATCACCCCCAGCAAGACCCCCTACACTGCCCGAACACCACTGCACTGCCCTAAACCCTGAAACACCATCCCCAGCACGACCCCCTACACTGCCTGAACACCAATGCAGTGCCCTAAACCCTGAAACACCAGCCCCAGCAAGACCCCCTACACTTCCTAACACCACTGCACTAAATCCTGAAACACCACACCCAGCAAGACACCCTAGACTGCCCGAACACCACTGCACTGCCTTAAACCCTGAAACACCACCCCCTGCACGACCCTCTACACTGCCCGAACACCACTGCACTGCCCTTAACCCTGAAACACCACCCCCTGCACAACCCCCTACACTGCCCGAACACCACTGCACTGCCCTAAACCCTGAAACACCACTGTGAGAAGTTGGCCTGGTATATGATGCTCACTAGTTAAAGTGATCACCTTGTACCATGCCAAGCAACCCTTATGGTGTGGTTGTAAGTCAACCTTTTCGGACTAGCTGCCCTAGTGGTAGCGTAGGCTAAGCAGTCTTTGAGGCTAAACTCGTGAAGCGTGTTAAGCCAGCTGTTTTACCAAATGCAACCCCCTTTTATACCAATGAAAGGACACCACACAGATATATATTCAAAATATATATGTATTTATTTCTCAAAGTAACCCCTAGTCTCTTTATGAGCACAGGAGCACAAATCGTCAAACAAGATTATCACAGAATACACAGAAGTTGCACGTTATATGGATAGGCCCTGGTGGCCACTCAAACCATATACTAAAATAGTGGTATAAGTACCACGAACAGAAAAGGGAAAAGGCCTAGGGCCTCTAGAATCGCTGGGCCTACAAGGAGCTAACGTCAGTTAGTGACCAGGAGGTCCACGGGTGGCGTGTGCAGAGCAAATAGTCACACGCGTGCTCCCATAGGTTTCAATGGGTGCGTAAAAAGTACAAAATTACTGCAAAGGAGATCTTCCGGGTTGACTAGGAACTTAAGATTTGGAACACAGGCACTAGAGATGTAATACTACACTTGGGCACAGGTGTGCCAGCTTTACCTCACCCACAGGAAGCGGGTGCATAGTTCTCGAAGTGCGTCGGGTTTCTTCTATCTGTTCCGTGGAGCTTGAAGACAAAGATGCTGCAGGCGGTCGGTCCGGGAGAGATGCAGTGGATCCAAGAGTGGATCGGAGATGTTGAAGACCTGTAAGCAGAGGGGACAGTGTTCACAGTCACTAGCCAGTGACCAGCGTGGCACCAGGTGGGTACCAGGCGATGTCGGGTGCAAACAGGTGATGAGGGGTAGCTTGTCTCCGCAGCCACGGGGTCCCTGAAGGTCGACGACGTCCAGGAGTCGGCTCACGAGCTGTCCCACGCAGGCTCTCGCTGTCGGCGGTGTCGGCGACTTGATCGAAGCAAACAAGCCTTGGCAAAAGCAATTGTAGGAGGATTCGGAAATCAGCTGTTGGTTCTGACCAGCAAGGTCAGAGGGATTGCTCCTTTGGAGGGGAGCAAGGGCCAGTCTGGAGCAACCAGACCAGCAGTGTATTTCGTAGAGTTCGTCGCCAAGATGGCCACTAGCCAGCGGGCCAGCAACCGGTTAGGTGCGTCGAGTGGCAAAATGCAGAAGGGCCCCACGCAGATCGTGGAGATGCTGGAGGGCTCACCTTTGGTGCAGATGCTGCTCGGGGGTTGGGCTTCTCAGATCCCAAAGCACAACTTGGAGGAAGCCTCGGTTGTTGCACTTGTCAGCTTGTCGTAGTCGTTCCAAGATGGCTGGCTCCACGTATCTCGGTGCCTCCACGGGTCTCCTCTTTTCAGGGACTGTGGATCGGGCGGTGAGAGGTCTGGAGGTCCAGGTCTTGTCAGTCTCTGGGCTCGGGCTCCGGCGGGAGGCGGCGGCAAAGCAGACGGTGATTCGCTGGATGGTGCTTGCGTTAGCAAGGTGGTCACTCCCTGACCACAGGGGAGATTTTCTTCAGTCTTCTGTGCAGCAGAATGTCGAAGTTCTCGTCTTCTTCTTAGTTTCAAGTTGATTCCAGGATGTCTGAAGTCTTAGGACACAGCTCCTACCTTTAAGCGGATTCTAGGGGCCGGACTACCTGCTAGGTCCCTCCCTAAGGGTGGGACCAGGAAGGGGGGTGGTTACACCCCCAATCCTTTGTCCAGCTCGCCCCAGGCCCGGGACTGGTGTGCCCCAGGACCGGTTTGAACTGGCATATGCACCGAGGCTCCTTGTGAGCCACAGGCATGTCTGGTTTCTTTCAAGCCCTACCTGACCAATACACAAAATCCTGTCTGGGGTGGTGCACGCACCTCCCCTGGCAGGAAACCCTTTGTCCACACCTCCCAAGCTGGAAGGACTCCCAGCAGCAGGAGGGCAGACTTGTGTCTGTGGTGGCAGCATCCATTTTGTGGAGCTGAGGCTATGTCTGATTTTACCCGGGTTTCAGGTACTGTACATGTCGTGTCCCTCTAGAAGGGTGGAATGCTAACCCCGTCGCCAGAATTGGCGAGGGGTTAGTATTCCAATTCGTATGACACCTTACTCGACATGTTTTGATAAAGCCAAACCAAAGATAGCATTTAACCGCGAGGTTCATAATGCACTTAAGAGTATATGGTATGACGATATCTGGAAACAGTAGAAGGAAGTTGTTCCGACCACTGCAGACAGGCTCAGCTCATGCCAGAGCACCATCTCACATGGAACCAAGCACTCTGCCTTCAGGATTGTTAAGGCCTGCCATAGGAGTGACTTATAGGTTACCAGGTGTCCCATTTAAGGTTAGGTATAGGTATACTACACCTAAGTAAGAGGTGATTACACCAACTTACCCCAGCTGAGTGATCAGCCAGTTGTGTCAGATTGTTAGGCCAAGCCTGGGGTGGCATAATACATGCTGCAGCCCTTGGCAGGCCTTGGGTACACCAATGCCCTGGGTACCTAGTGTACACTGGTACAGGGGCTGACAGGGTGATCCACTTCCAATTGGTTATGCACCTAGGGTGCATAGTTTTAATTTAGTAGAGAGAACAGCAGGCTGGGGGTCTGATTGGCAGGCCCACAGCCTCAATATGTCAAAAACCAGTGAAGCAAAAAGCAAAAATTTGGGGTGACCATAGGATAGCAGACCCTACTCTCCTACACAACCCCCCCCCCAAACGCTGGGACATTAAACTAGCCTTGACCAGTCTCGTCTTCATGTCCTAAGTGGAAGTACCTGGAGAGACCATCTGCATTCCCATGGTCAGTACCTGGCCGGTGCTCCACTGTAAAGTCCATCCCCTGTAGGGAAATGGACCACCTAAGCAGTTTGGGGTTTTCACCCTTCATCTGATTTAGCCACAAGAGGGGCTTATGGTCGGTCTGAATCTTGAAGTGAGTGCCAAACAAGTATGGCCTCAGCTTCTTCAGGGCCCACACCACAGCAAAGGCCTCCCTCTCAATAGCTGACCAATTCTTCTCTCTGGGGGTCAACCTTCTGCTAATAAAAGCAATGGGTTGGTCTTGACCATCTACATTAAGTTGTGACAGCACAGCTCCCACACCCAACTCAGAAGCATCTGTTTGGACAATAAACTCTTTGGAGTAGTCAGGACTTTTCAGGATAGGTGCAGAGCACATGGCCTTCTTCAGGTCATCAAATGCCTTTTGACAGCTTACTGTCCACTGAACCTTTTTGGGCATCTTCTTGGATGTCAGATCATTAAGAGGAGTCACAATGGACCCATAGTTCTTAACAAACTTCCTGTAGTACCCAGTCAAGCCCAAGAAAGCTCGAACTTGAGTCTGGGTGGTTGGAGGGGACCAGTCCTTGATGGATTGTATCTTACTCTCCAGTGGTTGAACTTGGCCTCCACCTACAAGGTGGCCCAAATACACAACCTTACTCTGCCCTATCTGGCACTTAGTAGCCTTGATAGTGAGGCCTGCCCTTTGCAGAGCCTCAAGAGCCTTCTTCAGGTGGATCAGGTGATCCTCCCAGGTGGAACTAAAGACAGCAATGTCATCAAGATATGCTGCGCAAAAGTCATCCAACCCAGTAAGGACTTGGTTCACCAGCCTTTGGAAGGTGGCAGGTGCATTCTTCAGACCAAAGGGCATCACCACAAACTGATAATGCCCACCTGGGGTTGAGAATGCTGTTTTGGCCTTAGACTCCTCAGCTAATCTGATTTGCCAATAGCCAGCTGTCAAGTCAAATGTGCTCAAAAACTTTGCAGAAGCTAGTTTGTCTATGAGCTCATCTGCCCTTGGAATAGGGTGTGCATCTGTCCTGGTGACAGCATTGAGTCCTCTGTAATCCACACAGAACCTCATCTCTCTCTTGCCATCTTTGGTGTGAGGTTTGGGGACCAGAACCACTGGGCTAGCCCAGGGGCTCTCTGAGGGTTCAATGACACCTAATTCCAGCATTTTATGTACCTCAGCCTTTATACAGTCCCTGACGTGGTCAGGTTGTCTGTAAAGTTTGTTCTTTACAGGCAGACTGTCACCAGTGTCCACAACATGGGTACACCAGTCAGTTTGACTAGGTATCAAGGAAAACATATGTGAAAATGATTGTAGAACCTGTCTACATTCAGTCTGCTGATGGGCAGTGAGGTTGCCTCCAAGGGTCACTCCTTCAACTGAGCCATCTTCAGGGTTCTGAGACAACAGGTCTGGGAGAGGGTCACTCTCTTCCTCCTGTCCCTCATCTGTAGCCATGAGCAAGCCCATGTCTGCCCTGTCAACATATGCTTTAAGCCTGTTAACATGGAGTACCCGGTGGGGACTCCTGGGAGTTCCTAGGTCCACCAAGTAGGTGACGTCTCCCTTCTTTTCCAGGATTGTATGGGGTCCAGACCATTTGTCTTGGAGTGCTGCTGGGGCCACTGGCTCCAACACCCATACCTTCTGTCCTGGCTGATACTCAACCAAGACAGCCTTTTGGTCATGCCAAGCTTTCTGTAAGGCCTGGCTTGCCTTAAGGTTTTTGGATGCCTTCTCCATATACTCAGCCATCCTGGAGCGGAGACCAAGTACATAGTCCACTATGTCTAGCTTAGGCTTTTTGAGAGGTAACTCCCATCCTTCCTTCACCAAACACAGTGGGCCTCTCACAGGGTGCCCAAACAACAATTCAAAGGGGCTGTAGCCAACTCCTTTTTGTGGGACCTCTCTGTAAGCAAACAGAAGGCAGGGTAGAAGGATGTCCCATCTTCGCCTGAGCTTTTCAGGTAATCCTTTGATCATACCCTTTAGGGTCTTGTTGAATCTCTCAACAAGCCCATTGCATTGTGGGTGATAAGGGGTGGTGAACTTGTAGTTGACACCACATTCCTTCCACATAGCTGTCAAGTATCCTGACATAAAGTTGGTACCTCTGTCAGATACTACCTCCTTAGGAAACCCCACTCTGGAGAATACTCCCAGCAGGGCCCTGGCCACAACAGGTGCTGTAGTGGTCCTAAGGGGAATTGCCTCTGGATACCTGGTGGCATGATCCACTACCACCAGTATAAATCTGTGCCCAGATGCAGTGGGAGGATCCATGGGACCCACTATGTCTATTCCCACTCTTTCAAAGGGGACCCCCACCACAGGTAGTGGTATTAGGGGGGCCTTTGTTGTGCCACCTGATTTGCCACTGGCTTGGCAGGTGACACAGGAGCGACAAAACTCCTTTGTATCTTCATTCATATGAGGCCAGTGAAAGTGAGGGACAAGCCTGTCCCAAGTCTTGTTCTGGCCTAAGTGTCCTGCTAAAGGAATGTCATGGGCCAAGGTAAGAAGGAAGCCCCTAAATTGCAGAGGTATGACCAACCTCCTGGTAGCACCAGGCTTGGGGTCTCTAGCCTCTGAATAAAGGAGCCCTTCATCCCAATACACTTTATGGGTACCTTGAGCATTCCCAGCAGCCTCAGCAGCAGCCAGCTGTCTGAGGGGTTCAAGAGAGGGACAGGATAACTGAGCCTGCCTCAAGTCAGCCCTTGAAGGTCCCCCTGTCCCCAGAAACTCAACCTGATCAGGTTCAAGCTCTTCAGGGACAGTTCCTTCAGGGTCCTCTAGATCAGCTTCCTGGGAAGGCTGATCATCACTCTGAGGCAAGGGGGAAGGCACAGCCTTGACCCTCCTGTTCTTCTTCTTGGTAGGTGCTTGGTCCATTGTTCCAGGATCCAAGACCTGAGGTTCAGTGAGGCACTTTTTGGCCTGTGACCTGGTCACAGCAAGGACATGTGATGATATACCTAACATCTCTGCATGAGTCCTGTACTCCACTTCTGACCATAGAGAACTCTCTAGGTCATTGCCCAACAAACATTCTACTGGGAGGTCTGCACTAACCACAACCCTTTTGAGGCCAGTTACCCCTCCCCATGAGAAGTTAACAACTGCCACACTATGTGAAGTAGTGGCATTGCTGGCATTGGTCACCAGGTAGTTCTCACGTGGTATGTACTGTCCAGGGTCCACAAAGCCTGGTGTCACCATAGTGACACTGGCACATGTGTCCCTGTAGGCTTGAGCCACTTTGTCATTAATTAAAGGAGTCTGTCTGTACTTGCCCAGGTTACTGGGGCTCACAGTCAGGGACAAATCAATGTCCCCATCACAGATCAAGACTGCCTGTGTAAGGGTTCTGTCTAAGTCAGAATCTCCTTCAGTTCCCATAGTGATTCCCACTACACCCTTTGTCTGGGGACCAACACTGCTAACAGTAGTACTGGGAGCAGGTGCCTTAGGGGCAACAGTGTTGGGGGCTCCACCCTTTTTGCAATCACTAGTCCAGTGAGTTGTATTTTTACAATGATTGCACCAGGGTTTCTTCTGACCTTCTTTCTTCTTCTTGGACTGTTGGGACCCACCCTCCTTAGCAGTAGTTTGGGGCCCTGTTGAAGACTTCTGGTCTTTAGGTTTCTGATCTCCACCCTTTTGGTCTGTTTTCTTCTGATCACCCCCTTGGCCCTGGTTCTGGTTCTTTTGCTTAACCCTGGTTCTGACCCATTTGTCTGCCTTCTTTCCCAATTCTTGGGGAGAGGTCAGATCAGAGTCAACCAAGTGTTGATGCAGTTGCTGGTTTTGACAGTTATTTAAAATCTGTTCTCTCATCATCAAATTATACAATCCTGTAAAATCAGATACCTTACTTCCCAGCAACCAACCCTCCAAAGCCTTAGTGGCACATTCAACATATTCAGACCAGTCCTGAGTCTGTGTCTTTTGGGTGTCTCTGAACATTAACCTGTACTGTTCAGTGGTTAAGCCTAACCCATCTACCAGAACACTCTTCAGGACTCTGTAGTTTCTGACATCCTCTTCTCTAACAGTGAGGAGTCTGTCTCTGCCTCTTCCTTCAAAGGAGAGCCAGAGGATTGCTGCCCACTGGTCTTCAGGAACCTGCTGTACTTTGCAGGCTCTCTCAAGAGCAGTTATCCATTTGTGGATGTCATCCCCACTTTTGTAGGGGGGCACAACCTTAGACAGGTTCCTATTGTCAAAGACCCTATCTTTGTCCTTAGGGACAATGCTGCCACCAGTGGGTATAGACCCACTCTCTCTAGGTTGCCTAGCCTTGTTCAGTTTTTCTTCCATCAGGGCTACTTCTAGCTCCTGCTTCCTGATCCTCAGCTGGGCTTCCTGCATTCTGGCCTCATGTTCCCTCCTCTGAGGGGTGGTCATCCTTTTCCTGGAGTGACCTTGAGAGCCTCTAGAGCCATGAGAAGCATTGGAGTCACCTGAGCGATTCCTTTGCCTCCCAAGCCCTGTGTTAAGTCCACTGGGGAGATCCAATGGGGTGAACCCATTGTCAGTCCCCAATAGCCTTAGTTTAGCTGGGCCAAGTATAATACTTGGCACTGGGCTAGTTCTCCCTTCATCATCACTACTTTCTGTATCCTCACCACTTTCCTCCCCTGTAGTATGGTTCTCATCTAAGGGATGGCTATTGGAACTGGGTACCTCTGTAGTATCTTCAGAAGGGGGGCCTCCTGTTCCTGACCCTAAGGGGGCTAACTGGGAAGCTTTCTTGAGTGCTCTCTGATTCTCATCATTCTGTAAGAGCTCTCTGAGCTCAGCAGAGTTTGGGTTCTTGGGCTGTTTAAGGCCTCTAAGAGTTGCCAAATGCCTGAGCTCATTCTGATTAAGGGTAGCAAAGCTGGATGTTGCCCTCTGGGGGTCACTCTCAACAGAGATGGGTACAGTGGACCCCTCTGCCCCGGCCATTGCTCTTAAGTGTGGGTGGATGTGTTGCAATCTACCTACACTTGTGTTTACCTACTAAACCTATCTAGTAGTTGTAGTCAGGGTGTGCTACTCCCTTTGCTCTACAACAACTAAGTTCAGTAGAACTTATGTATATCTAATCTTGTTTTATATGTACCTACAGGTACCTATGTGATCTTTCAATTGGTAACCAAGAGATTACAATGGTAAAACACAGCAAGCTCAAATCCAACCGCTGCTCACCAATGTGAGAAGTTGGCCTGGTATATGATGCTCACTAGTTAAAGTGATCACCTTGTACCATGCCAAGCAACCCTTATGGTGTGGTTGTAAGTCAACCTTTTCGGACTAGCTGCCCTAGTGGTAGCGTAGGCTAAGCAGTCTTTGAGGCTAAACTCGTGAAGCGTGTTAAGCCAGCTGTTTTACCAAATGCAACCCCCTTTTATACCAATGAAAGGACACCACACAGATATATATTCAAAATATATATGTATTTATTTCTCAAAGTAACCCCTAGTCTCTTTATGAGCACAGGAGCACAAATCGTCAAACAAGATTATCACAGAATACACAGAAGTTGCACGTTATATGGATAGGCCCTGGTGGCCACTCAAACCATATACTAAAATAGTGGTATAAGTACCACGAACAGAAAAGGGAAAAGGCCTAGGGCCTCTAGAATCGCTGGGCCTACAAGGAGCTAACGTCAGTTAGTGACCAGGAGGTCCACGGGTGGCGTGTGCAGAGCAAATAGTCACACGCGTGCTCCCATAGGTTTCAATGGGTGCGTAAAAAGTACAAAGTTACTGCAAAGGAGATCTTCCGGGTTGACTAGGAACTTAAGATTTGGAACACAGGCACTAGAGATGTAATACTACACTTGGGCACAGGTGTGCCAGCTTTACCTCACCCACAGGAAGCGGGTGCATAGGCCTCGAAGTGCGTCGGGTTTCTTCTATCTGTTCCGTGGAGCTTGAAGACAAAGATGCTGCAGGCGGTCGGTCCGGGAGAGATGCAGTGGATCCAAGAGTGGATCGGAGATGTTGAAGACCTGTAAGCAGAGGGGACAGTGTTCACAGTCACTAGCCAGTGACCAGCGTGGCACCAGGTGGGTACCAGGCGATGTCGGGTGCAAACAGGTGATGAGGGGTAGCTTGTCTCCGCAGCCACGGGGTCCCTGAAGGTCGACGACATCCAGGAGTCGGCTCACGAGCTGTCCCACGCAGGCTCTCGCTGTCGGCGGTGTCGGCGACTTGATCGAAGCAAACAAGCCTTGGCAAAAGCAATTGTAGGAGGATTCGGAAATCAGCTGTTGGTTCTGACCAGCAAGGTCAGAGGGATTGCTCCTTTGGAGGGGAGCAAGGGCCAGTCTGGAGCAACCAGACCAGCAGTGTATTTCGTAGAGTTCGTCGCCAAGATGGCCACTAGCCAGCGGGCCAGCAACCGGTTAGGCGCGTCGAGTGGCAAAATGCAGAAGGGCCCCACGCAGATCGTGGAGATGCTGGAGGGCTCACCTTTGGTGCAGATGCTGCTCGGGGGTTGGGCTTCTCAGATCCCAAAGCACAACTTGGAGGGAGCCTCGGTTGTTGCACTTGTCAGCTTGTCGTAGTCGTTCCAAGATGGCTGGCTCCACGTATCTCGGTGCCTCCACGGGTCTCCTCTTTTCAGGGACTGTGGATCGGGCGGTGAGAGGTCTGGAGGTCCAGGTCTTGTCAGTCTCTGGGCTCGGGCTCCGGCGGGAGGCGGCGGCAAAGCAGACGGTGATTCGCTGGATGGTGCTTGCGTTAGCAAGGTGGTCACTCCCTGACCACAGGGGAGATTTTCTTCAGTCTTCTGTGCAGCAGAATGTCGAAGTTCCCGTCTTCTTCTTAGTTTCAAGTTGATTCCAGGATGTCTGAAGTCTTAGGACACAGCTCCTACCTTTAAGCGGATTCTAGGGGCCGGACTACCTGCTAGGTCCCTCCCTAAGGGTGGGACCAGGAAGGGGGGTGGTTACACCCCCAATCCTTTGTCCAGCTCGCCCCAGGCCCGGGACTGGTGTGCCCCAGGACCGGTTTGAACTGGCATATGCACCGAGGCTCCTTGTGAGCCACAGGCATGTCTGGTTTCTTTCAAGCCCTACCTGACCAATACACAAAATCCTGTCTGGGGTGGTGCACGCACCTCCCCTGGCAGGAAACCCTTTGTCCACACCTCCCAAGCTGGAAGGACTCCCAGCAGCAGGAGGGCAGACTTGTGTCTGTGGTGGCAGCATCCATTTTGTGGAGCTGAGGCTATGTCTGATTTTACCCGGGTTTCAGGTACTGTACATGTCGTGTCCCTCTAGAAGGGTGGAATGCTAACCCCGTCGCCAGAATTGGCGAGGGGTTAGTATTCCAATTCGTATGACACCTTACTCGACATGTTTTGATAAAGCCAAACCAAAGATAGCATTTAACCGCGAGGTTCATAATGCACTTAAGAGTATATGGTATGACGATATCTGGAAACAGTAGAAGGAAGTTGTTCCAACCACTGCAGACAGGCTCAGCTCATGCCAGAGCACCATCTCACATGGAACCAAGCACTCTGCCTTCAGGATTGTTAAGGCCTGCCATAGGAGTGACTTATAGGTTACCAGGTGTCCCATTTAAGGTTAGGTATAGGTATACTACACCTAAGTAAGAGGTGATTACACCAACTTACCCCAGCTGAGTGATCAGCCAGTTGTGTCAGATTGTTAGGCCAAGCCTGGGGTGGCATAATACATGCTGCAGCCCTTGGCAGGCCTTGGGTACACCAATGCCCTGGGTACCTAGTGTACACTGGTACAGGGGCTGACAGGGTGATCCACTTCCAATTGGTTATGCACCTAGGGTGCATAGTTTTAATTTAGTAGAGAGAACAGCAGGCTGGGGGTCTGATTGGCAGGCCCACAGCCTCAATATGTCAAAAACCAGTGAAGCAAAAAGCAAAAATTTGGGGTGACCATAGGATAGCAGACCCTACTCTCCTACAACCACCCACAGCAAGACCCCTACACTGCCCGAACACCACCGCACTGCCCTAAACCCTGAAACACCAGCCCCTGCATGACCCCCTAGACTGCCATAAACCCTGAAACACCACCCCCAGCACAACCCCCTACACTGCCGGAACACCACTGCACTGCCCTAAACCCTGAAACACCATCCCCAGCACGACCCCCTACACTGCCCAAACACCACTGCACTTCCCTAAACCCTGAAACATCATCCCAAGCAAGCCCCCGTACACTGCCCGAACAACACTGCCCTAAACCCTGAAACACCACCCCAGCACGATCCCTACACTGCCCAAACACCACTGCACTGCCCTAAACTCTGAAACACCAGCCCCTGCACGACCCCCTACAATGCCCGAACACCACTGCACTGCCATAAACCCTGAAACACCAGCCCCTGCATGACCCCCTACACTGCCCGAACACCACTGCACTGCCCTAAACCCTGAAACACCAGCCCCAGCACGACCCCTACACTGCCCGAACACCAATGCACTGCCCTAAACCCTGAAACACCAGCCCCAGCACGACCCCCTACACTGCCCGAACACCACTGCACTGCCCTAAACCCTGAAACACCAGCCCCAGCACAACCCCCTACACTGCCCCAACACCACTATACTGCCCTAAACCCTGAAACACCACCCCCAGCACATCGGCCTACACTGCCCGAACACTACTGCACTGCCCTAAACCCTGAAACACCAGCCCCTGCACGACCCCCTACACTGCCCGAACACCACTGCACTGCCCTAAACCCTAAAACATCAGCCCCAGCAAGACCCCCTACACTGCCCGAACACCACTGCACTTCCCTAAACCCTGAAACACCAGCCCCAGCACGACCCCCTACACTGCCCGAACACCACTTCACTGCCCTAAACCCTGAAACACCAGCCCCTCCACGACCCCCTACACTGTCCGAACACCACCGCACTGCCCTAAACCCTGAAACACCAGCCCCAGCATTACCCCCTACACTGCCCGAACACCACTGCACTGCCCTAAACCCTGAAACACCACCCCCTGCATGAACCCTACACTGCCCGAACACCACTGCACTGCCATAAACCCTGAAACACCACCCCCTGCACAACCCCTACACTGCACAAACACCACTGCACTGCCATAAACCCTGAAACACCAGCCCCAGCAAGACCCCCTACACTGCCTGAACACCACTTCACTGCCCTAAACCCTGAAACACCACCCCCAGCAAGACCCCCTACACTGCCCGAACACCACTGCACTAAACCCTGAAACACCTCCCCCAGCAAGACCCCTACACTGCCCGAACACCACTGCACTGCCCTAAACCCTGAAACACCAGCCCCAGCACGACCCCCTACACTGCCTGAACACCACTGCACTGCCCTAAACCCTGAAACACCAGCCCCAGCACGACCCCCTACACTGCCCGAACACCACTACACTGCCTTAAACCCTGAAACACCAGCCCCAGCACGACCCCTACACTTCCCGAACACCACTGCACTGCCCTAAACCCTGATACACCACCCCCAGCACGACCCCCTACACTGGCCGAACACCACTGCACTGCCCTAAACCCTGAAACATCATCCCCAGCAAGACCCCTACACTGCCTAAACACAACTGCCCTAAACCCTTAAACACCACCCCAGCACGATCCCCTCCACTCCCCAAACAGCACTGCACCGCCCTAAACCCTGAAACACCAGCCCCAATAAGACCCCCTACACTGCCCGAACACCACTGCACAGACCTAAATCCTGAAACACCACCCGCAGCACAACCTCATACACTGCCTGAAAACCACTGCACTGCCCTAAACCCTGAAATATCATCCCCAGCAAGACCCCCTACACTGCCTGAACACCACTGCTCTAAACCCTGAAACACAAACCCCAGCATGATCCCCTACACTGCCCGAACACCACTGCACTGCCCTAAACCCTGAAACACCAGCCCCAGCACTACCCCCTACACTGCCCGAAAACCACTGTACTGCCCTAAACCCTGAAACACCAGCCCCAGCAAGACCCCCTACATCGCTCGAACACCACTGCACTGCCCTAAACCCTGAAAGGCCACCCCCAGCAAGAACCCCTACACTGCCGGAACACGACTGCACTGCCCTAAACCCTGAAACACCACCCCCTGCACGACCCCCTACACTGCCGGAACACCACTGCACTGCCCTAAACCCTGAAACACCACCCCCTGCACGACCCCCTACAATGCCTGAACACCATGGCACTGCCCTAAACGCTGAGACACCCCCCCAGCACGACCCCCTACACTGCCCGAACACCACTGCAGTGCCCTAAACACTGAAACACCACCCCCAGCACGTCCCCCTACACTGCCCGAACACCACTGCACTGCCCTAAACCCTGAAGCACCAGCCGCAGCACGACTCCTACACTGCCCGAACACCACTGCACTGCCATAAACCCTGAAACACCACCCCCAGCACAACCCCCTACACTGCCCGAACACCATTGCACTGCACTAAACCCTGAAACATCATCCCCAGCAAGACCCCCTACACTGCCCAAACACCACTGCCCTACACCCTGAAACAACACCCCCAGCACGACCCCCTACACTGCTCGAACACCACTGCACTGCCCTAAACCCTGAAACACCAGCCCCAGCAAGACCCCCTACACTGCCCGAACACCACTGCACAGACCTAAACCATGAAACACCAGCCCCAGCAAGACCCCCTACACTGCCTAACACCACTGCACTAAACCCTGAAACACCACCCCCTGCACGACCCCCTAAACTGCCCTAACACCACTGTACTGCCCTAAACCCTGAAACACCACCCCCTGCACAACCCCCTACACTGCCGGAACACCACTGCACTGACCTAAGCCCTGAAACACCACCCGCAGCACGACCTCCTACACTGCCTGAAAACCACTGCACTGCCCTAAACCCTGAAACACGAGCCCAAGCATGACCTCCTTCACTGCCCGAACACCACTGCACTGCCCTAAACCCTGAAACACCAGCCCCTGGAAGACCCCATACACTGCCCGAACACCACTGCACTGCCCTAAACCCTGAAACACCAGCCCCTGCACGGCCCCCTAGACTGCCCTAAACCCTGAAACACCACCCCCAGCACGACCCCCTACACTGCCCGAACACCACTGCACTGCCCTAAACCCTGAAACATCATCCCAAGCAAGCCCCCATACACTGCCCGAACACCACTGCCCTAAACCCTGAAACACCACCCCAGCACGATCCCTACACTGCCCGAACACAGTGCACTGCCCTAAACCCTGAGACACCAACCCCTACACGACCCCCTACACTGCCCGAACACCACTGCACTGCCCTAAACACTGAAACACCAGCCCCTGCTCGATCCCCTAGACTGCCCTAAACCCTGAAACACCACTCCCAGCACGACCCCCTACACTGCCGGAACACCACTGCACTGCCCTAAACCCTGAAACACCACCCCCAGCACGACCCTCTACACTACCCGAACACCACTGCACTGCCCTAAACCCTGAAACACCAGCCGCAACACGACCCCTACACTGCCAGAACACCACCGCGCTGCCCTAATCCCTGAAACACCAGCTCCAGCACAACTCCCTACACTGCCCGAACACCACCGCACTGCCCTAAACCCTGAAACACCAGCCCCAGCAAGACCCCCTACACTGCTCGAACACCACTGCACTGCCCTAAACCCTGAAACACCAGCCCCAGCAACACCCCCTACACTGCCCGAACACCACTGCACTTCCCTAAACCCTGAAACACCAGCCCCAGCACGACCCCTACACTGCCCGAACACCAATGAACTACCCTAAACCCTGAAACACCAGCCCTAGCACGACCCCCTACACTGCCCGAACACCACTGCACTGCCCTAAACCCTGAAACACCAGCCCCAGCACAACCCCCTACACTGCCCTAACACCACTATACTGCCCTACACCCTGAAACACCACACCCAGCACATCCGCCTACACTGCCCGAACACTACTGCACTGCCCTAATCCCTGAAACACCAGCCCCTGCACGACCCCCTACACTGCCCGAACACCACTGCACTGCCTAAACCCTGAACCACCCCCAGCACAACCCCCTACAATGCCCGAACACCACTGCACTACCCTAAACCCTGAAGCACCACCCCCAGCACGACCCCCTACACTGCCCGAACACCTCTGCACTGCCCTAAACCCTAAACACCACCTCCAGCACGACCCCCTACTCTGCATGAACGCCACTGCTCTGCTCTAAACCCTGAAACACCAACCCCAGCATGATCCCCTACACTGCCCAAACACCACTGCACTGCCCTAAACCTTGAAACACCAGCCCTAGCACTACCCCCTACACTGCCCGAAAACCACTGTACTGCCCTAAACCCTGAAACACCAGCCCCAGCAAGACCCCCTACATCGCTCGAACACCACTGCACTGCCCTAAACCCTGAAAGGCCACCCCCAGCAAGACCCCCTACACTGCTCGAACAGCACTGCACTAAACCCTGAAACACCAACCCCAGCAAGACCCACTACACTGCCAGAACACCACTGCACTGCCCTAAACCCTGAAACACCAGCCGCAGCACGACTCCTACACTGCCCGAACACCACAGCACTGCCATAAACCCTGAAACACCACCCCCAGCACATCCCCCTACACTGCCCGAACACCACTGCACTGCCCTAAACCCTGAAACACCATCCCCTGCATGACCCTTTACACTGCCCGAACACCACTGCACTGCCCTAAACCCTGAAACATCATCCCCAGCAAGACCCCCTACACTGCCCGAACACCACTGCCTTAAACCCTGAAAAACCATCCCCAGCACGACCCCCTACACTGCCTGAACACCAATGCACTGCCCTAAACCCTGAAACACCAGCCCCAGCAAGACCCCCTACACTGCCTAACACCACTACACTAAATCCTGAAACACCACACCCAGCAAGACACCCTAGACTGCCCGAACACCACTGCACTGCCCTAAACCCTGAAACACCACCCCCTGCACGACCCTCTACACTGCCCGAACACCACTGCACTGCCCTTAACCCTGAAACACCACCCCCTGCACAACCCCCTACACTGCCCGAACACCACTGCACTGCCCTAAACCCTGAAACACCACCCCCAGCAAGACCCCTACACTGCCCGAACACCACTGCACTGCCCTAAACCCTGAAACACCAGCCCCTGCAAGACCCCCTACACTGCCCGAACACCACTGCACTGCCCTATACCCTGAAACACCAGCCCCTGTAAGACCCCCTACACTACCCTAAACCCTGAAACACCACCCCCAGCATGACCCCCTACACTGCCGGAACACCGCTGCACTGCCCTAAACCCTGAAACATCATCCCAAGCAAGACCCCGTACACTGCCCAAACACTACTGCCCTAAACCCTGAAACACCAGCCCCAGCAAGACCCCCTACACTGCTCGAACACCACTGCACTTCCCTAAACCCTAAAACACCAGCCCTAGCACGACCCCCTACACTGCCCGAACACCACTGCACTGCCCTAAACCCTGAAACACCAGCCCCTGCATGACCCCTACACTGCCTGAACACCACTGCACTGCCCTAAACCCTGAAACACCGGCCCCAGCACAACCCCCTACACTGCCCGAACACCACTGCCCTAAACCCGGAAACACCAGCCCCTGAAAGACCCCCTACACTGCCCGATCACTACTGCACTGCCCTAAACCCTGAAACACCAGCCCCTGCACGATCCCCTAGAATGCCCTAAACCCTGAAACGCCACCCCCAGCACGACCCCCTACACTGCCGGAACACCACTGCACTGCCCTAAACCCTGAAACACCATCCCCAGCACGACCCCCTACACTGCCCAAACACCACTGCACTTCCCTAAACCCTGAAACATCATCCCAAGCAAGCCCCCGTACACTGGCCGGACACCACTGCCCTAAACCCTGAAACATCACCCCCAACACGATCCCTACACTGCCCGAACACCACTGCACAGCCCTAAACTCTGAAACACCAGCCCCTGCACGACCCCCTACAATGCCGGAGCACCACTGCACTGCCCTAAACCCTGAAACACCAGCCCCTGCATGACCCCCTACACTGCCCGAACACCACTGCACTGCCCTAAACCCTGAAACACCACCCCCAACACGATCCCTACACTGCCCGAACACCACTGCACAGCCCTAAACTCTGAAACACCAGCCCCAGCACGACCCCTACACTGCCCGAACACCGATGCACTGCCCTAAACCCTGAAACACCATCCCCAGCACGACCCCCTACACTGCCCGAACACCACTGCACTGCCCTAAACCCTGAAACACCAGCCCCAGCACAACCCCCTACACTGCCCCAACACCACTATACTGCCCTAAACCCTGAAACACCACCCCCAGCACATCGGCCTACACTGCCCGAACACTACTGCACTGCCCTAAACCCTGAAACACCAGCCCCTGCACGACCCCCTACACTGCCCGAACACCACTGCACTGCCTAAACCCTGAACCACTCCCAGCACAACCCCCTACACTGCTCGAACCCCACTGCACTGCCCTAAACCCTAAAACATCAGCCCCAGCAAGACCCCCTACACTGCCCGAACACCACTGCACAGACCTAAACCCTAAAACACAAGCCCCAGCAAGACCCCCTACACTGCCCGAACACCACTGCACTGCCCTAAACCCTGATTCATCACCCCGAGCACGACCCCTAAACTGCCCTTAACCCTGAAACATCACCCCCAGCAAGAACACCTACACTGCCCGAAAACCACTGCACTGCCCTAAACCCTGAAACACCACCCCCAGCACGACCCCCTACACTGCCCGAACACCACTGCACTTTCCCTAAATCCTGAAACACCAGCCCCAGCAAGACCCCCTACACTGCCCGAACACCACTGCACTTCCCTAAACCCTGAAAAACCAGCCCCAGCACGACCCCCTACACTGCCCGAACACCACTTCACTGCCCTAAACCCTGAAACACCAGTCCCTGCACGACCCCCTACACTGCCCGAACACCACTGCACTGCCCTAAACCCTGAAACACCAGCTCCTGCACGACCCCCTACACTCCCCGAACACCACTGCTCTGCCCTAAACCCTGAAACACCAGCCCCAACACGACCCCTACACTGCCCGAACACCAATGTACTGCCCTAAGCCCTGAAACACCAGCCCCAGCATTACCCCCTACACTGCCCGAACACCACTGCACTGCCCTAAACCCTGAAACACCACCCCCTGCACGACCCCTACACTGCCCGAACACCACTGCACTGCCCTAAACCCTGAAACACCACCCCCTGCACAACCCCTACACTGCACGAACACCACTGCACTGCCATAAACCCTGAAACACCAGCCCCAGCAAGACCCCCTACTCTGCCTGAACACCAATTTACTGCCCTAAACCCTGAAACACTACCCCCAGCAAGACACCCTACACTGCCCGAACACCACTGCACTAAACCCTGAAACACCACCCCCAGCAAGACCCCTACACTGCCCGAACACCACTGCACTGTCCTAAACCCTGAAACACCTGCCCCAGCACGACCTCCTACACTGCCTGAACACCACTGCACTGCCCTAAACCCTGAAACACCAGCCCCAGCACGACCCCCTACACTGCCCGAACACCACTACACTGCCTTAACCCCTGAAACACCAGCCCCAGCACGACCCCTACACTTCCCGAACACCACTGCACTGCCCTAAACCCTGATACACCACCCCCAGCACGACCCCCTACACTGGCCGAACAACACTGCACTGCCCTAAACCCTGAAACATCATCCCCAGCAAGACCCCTACACTGCCCAAACACAACTGCCCTAAACCCTTAAACACCACCCCCAGCACGACCCCCTACACTTCCCAAACAGCACTGCACCGCCCTAAACCCTGAAACACCAGCCCCAACAAGACCCCCTACACTGCCCGAACACCACTGCACAGACCTAAACCCTAAAACACAAGCCCCAGCAAGACCCCCTACACTGCCCGAACACCACTGCACTGCCCTAAACCCTGATTCATCACCCCGAGCACGACCCCTACACTGCCCTAAACCCTGAAACATCACCCCCAGCAAGAGCACCTACACTGCCCGAAAACCACAGCACTGCCCTAAACACTGAAACATCATCCCAAGCAAGACCCCGTACACTGCCCGAACACTACTGCCCTAAACCCTGAAACACCACCCCCAGCACGTCCCCCTGCACTGCCCGAACACCACTGCACTGCCCTAAACCCTGAAACACCAACCCCAGCAAGACCCCCTACACTGCCCGAACACCACTGCACTTCCCTAAACCCTGAAACACCAGCCCCAGCACGACCCCCTACACTGTCCGAACACCACTTCACTGCCCTAAACCCTGAAACACCAGCCCCTGCACGACCCCCTACACTGCCCGTTTACCACTGCACTGCCCTAAACCCTGAAACACCAGCTCCTGCACGACCCCCTACACTCCCCGAACACCACTGCTCTGCCCTAAACCCTGAAACACCAGCCCCAACACGACCCCTACACTGCCCGACCACCACCGCACAGCCCTAAACCCTGAAACACTAGCCCCAGCATAACCCCTACACTGCCCGAACACCACTGCACTGCCCTATACCCTGAAACACCAGCCCCTGTATGACCCCCTACACTACCCTAAACCCTGAAACACCACCCCCAGCACGATCCCTACACTGCCCGAACACCACTGCACTGCCCTAAACCCTGAGACACCAACCCCTGCACGACCCCCTACACTGCCCGAACACCACTGCACTGCCCATAACCCTGAAACATCAGCCCCTGCACGACCCCTACACTGCCTGAACACCACTGCACTGCCCTAAAACCTGAAACACCAGCCCCTGCACGACCCCCTACACTGCCCGGACACCACTGCACTGCCCTAAACCCTGAAACACCAGCCCCAGCACGACCCCTACACTGCCTGAACACCACTGCACTGCCCTAAACCCTGACACACCAGCCCCATCACGACCCCCTGCACTGCCTGAACACTACTGCACTGCCCTAAACTCTGAAACACCAGCCCCAACATGACCCCCTACACTGCCTGAACACCACTGCACTGCCCTAAACCCTGAAACACCAGTCCCTGGAAGTCCCCCTAAACTGCCCGAACACCACTGCACTGCCCTAAACCCTGAAACTCCAGCCCCTGCACGATCCCCTAGACTGCCCTAAACCCTGAAACACCACTCCCAGCACGACCCCCTACACTGCCGGAACACCACTGCACTGCCCTAAACCCTGAAACACCACCCCCAGCACGACCCTCTACACTACCCGAATACCACTGCACTGCCCTAAACCCTGAAACACCAGCCGCAACACGACCCCTACACTGCCCAAACACCACCGCGCTGCCCTAATCCCTGAAACACCAGCTCCAGCACGACCCCCTACACTGCCCGAACACCACCGCACTGCCCTAAACCCTGAAACACCAACCCCAGCAAGACCCCCTACACTGCTCGAACACCACTGCACTGCCCTAAACCCTGAAACACCAGCCCCAGCAAGACCCCCTACACTGCCCGAACACCACTGCACTGCCCTAAACCCTGAAACACCAGCCCCAGCACGACCCCCTACACTGCCCGAACACCACTGCCCTAAACCCGGAAACACCAGCCCCTGGAAGACCCCATAGACTGCCCTAAACCCTGAAACACCACCCCCAGCACGACCCCCTACACTGCCAGAACACCACTGCACTGCCCTAAACCCTAAAACATCAGCCCCAGCAAGACCCCCGACACTGCCCGAACACCACTGGACTGCCCTAAACCCTGAAACACCAGCCCCAGCACAAGCCCCTACACTGCCCAAACACCACTGCACTGTCCTAAACCCTGAAACACCACCCCTGCACGACCCTCTACACTGCCCAAACACCACTGCACTGCCCTAATCCCTGAAACACCACCCCCTGCATGACCCCCTACACTGCACGAACACCACAGCCCTAAACCCTGAAACACCACCCCAGCACAACCCCCTACACTGCCCGAACATAACTACACTACCCTAAACCCTGAAACACCAGCCCCAGCAAGACCCCTACACTGCCCGAACACCACTGCACTCCCCTAAACCCTGCAACACCAGCCCCAGCAAGACCCCCTACACTGCCCAAACACCACTGCACAAACCTATACCCTGAAACACCAGCCCCAGCAAGACCCCCTACACTGCCTGAACACCACTGCACTAAACCCTGAAACACCACCCCCAGCAAGACCCCCTACACTGCCCGAACACCACTGCACTGCCCTAAACCCTGAAACACCATCCCCAGCACGACCCCCTACACTGCCTGAACACCAATGCACTGCCCTAAACCCTGAAACACCAGCCCCAGCAAGACCCCCTACACTTCCTAACACCACTGCACTAAATCCTGAAACACCACACCCAGCAAGACACCCTAGACTGCCCGAACACCACTGCACTGCCCTAAACCCTGAAACACCACCCCCTGCACGACCCTCTACACTGCCCGGACACCACTGCACTGCCCTTAACCCTGAAACACCACCCCCTGCACAACCCCCTACACTGCCCGAACACCACTGCACTGCCCTAAACCCTGAAACACCACCCACAGCAAGACCCCTACACTGCCCGAACACCACCGCACTGCCCTAAACCCTGAAACACCAGCCCCTGCACGACCCCCTAGACTGCCCTAAACCCTGAAACACCACTCCCAGCACAACCCCCTACACTGCCGGAACACCACTGCACTGCCCTAAACCCTGAAACACCATCCCCAGCACGACCCCCTACACTGCCCAAACACCACTGCACTTCCCTAAACCCTGAAACATCATCCCAAGCAAGCCCCAGTACACTGCCCGAACACCACTGCCCTAAACCCTGAAACACCACCCCAGCACGATCCCTACACTGCTCGAACACCACTGCACTGCCCTAAACTCTGAAACACCATCCCCTGCACGACCCCCTACAATGCCCAAACACCACTGCACTGCCCTAAACCCTGAAACACCAGCCCCTGCATGACCCTCTACACTGCCCGAACACCACTGCACTGCCCTAAACCCTGAAACACCAGCCCCAGCACGACCCCTACACTGCCCGAACACCAATGCACTGCCCTAAACCCTGAAACACCAGCCCCAGCACGACCCCCTACACTGCCCGAACACCACTGCACTGCCCTAAACCCTGAAACACCAGCCCCAGCACAACCCCCTACACTGCCCCAACACCACTATACTGCCCTAAACCCTGAAACACCACCACCAGCACATCGGCCTACACTGCCCGAACACTACTGCACTGCCCTAAACCCTGAAACACCAGCCCCTGCACGACCCCCTACACTGCCCGAACACCACTGCACTGCCCTAAACCCTAAAACATCAGCCCCAGCAAGACCCCCTACACTGCCCGAACACCACTGCACTTCCCTAAACCCTGAAACACCAGCCCCAGCACCACCCCCTACACTGCCCGAACACCACTTCACTGCCCTAAACCCTGAAACACCAGCCCCTGCACGACCCCCTACACTGTCCGAACACCACTTCACTGCCCTAAACCCTGAAACACCAGCTCCTGCATGACCCCCTACACTCCCCGAACACCACCGCACTGCCCTAAACCCTGAAACACCAGCCCCAGCATTACCCCCTACACTGTCCGAACACCACTGCACTGCCCTAAACCCTGAAACACCACCCCCTGCACGAACCCTACACTGCCCGAACACCACTGCACTGCCATAAACCCTG
Organism: Triturus cristatus; assembly: GCF_964204655.1. Classification (NCBI taxonomy): domain Eukaryota; kingdom Metazoa; phylum Chordata; class Amphibia; order Caudata; family Salamandridae; genus Triturus; species Triturus cristatus. Next base: position 573,561 of record NW_028188172.1, on the reverse strand, counting down.
AAACACCACCCCCTGCACAACCCCTACACTGCACAAACACCACTGCACTGCCATAAACCCTGAAACACCAGCCCCAGCAAGACCCCCTACACTGCCTGAACACCACTTCACTGCCCTAAACCCTGAAACACCACCCCCAGCAAGACCCCCTACACTGCCCGAACACCACTGCACTAAACCCTGAAACACCTCCCCCAGCAAGACCCCTACACTGCCCGAACACCACTGCACTGCCCTAAACCCTGAAACACCAGCCCCAGCACGACCCCCTACACTGCCTGAACACCACTGCACTGCCCTAAACCCTGAAACACCAGCCCCAGCACGACCCCTACACTGCCCGAACACCACTACACTGCCTTAAACCCTGAAACACCAGCCCCAGCACGACCCCTACACTTCCCGAACACCACTGCACTGCCCTAAACCCTGATACACCACCCCCAGCATGACCCCCTACACTGGCCGAACCCCACTGCACTGCCCTAAACCCTGAAACATCATCCCCAGCAAGACCCCTACACTGCCCAAACACAACTGCCCTAAACCCTTAAACACCACCCCCAGCACGATCCCCTACACTCCCCAAACAGCACTGCACCGCCCTTAACCCTGAAACACCAGCCCCAGCACTACCCCCTACACTGCCCGAAAACCACTGTACTGCCCTAAACCCTGAAACACCAGCCCCAGCAAGACCGCCTACATCGCTCGAACACCACTGCACCGCCCTAAACCCTGAAAGGCCACCCCCAGCAAGACCCCCTACACTGCCGGAACACCACTGCAGTGCCCTAAACCCTGAAACACCACCCCCTGCACGACCCCCTACAATGTCTGAACACCATGGCACTGCCCTAAATGCTGAGACACCCCCCCAGCACGATCCCCTACACTGCCCGAACACCACTGCAGTGCCCTAAACACTGAAACACCACCCCCAGCACGTCCCCCTACACTGCCCGAACACCACTGCACTGCCCTAAACCCTGAAACACCAGCCGCAGCACGACTCCTACACTGCCCGAACACCACTGCACTTCCATAAACCCTGAAACACCACCCCCAGCACAACCCCCTACACTACCCGAACACCATTGCACTGCACTAAACCCTGAAACATCATCCCCAGCAAGACCCCCTACACTGCCCGAACACCACTGCCCTAAACCCTGAAACAACACCCCCAGCACGACCCCCTACACTGCCCGAACACCACTGCACTGCCCTAAACCCTGAAACACCAGCCCCAGCAAGACCCCCTACACTGCCCGAACACCACTGCACAGACCTAAACCATGAAACACCAGCCCCAGCAAGACCCCCTACACTGCCTAACACCACTGCACTAAACCCTGAAACACCACCCCCTGCACGACCCCCTAAACTGCCTTAACACCACTGTACTGCCCTAAACCCTGAAACACCACCCCCTGCACAACCCCCTACACTGCCGGAACACCACTGCACTGCCCTAAGCCCTGAAACACAACCCGCAGCACGACCTCCTACACTGCCTGAAAACCACTGCACTGCCCTAAACCCTGAAACACGAGCCCAAGCATGACCTCCTTCACTGCCCGAACACCACTGCACTGCCCTAAACCCTGAAACACCAGCCCCTGGAAGACCCCATACACTGCCCAAACACCACTGCACTGCCCTAAACCCTGAAACACCAGCCCCTGCACGGCCCCCTAGACTGCCCTAAACCCTGAAACACCACCCCCAGCACGACCCCCTACACTGCCCGAACACCACTGCACTGCCCTAAACCCTGAAACATCATCCCAAGCAAGCCCCCATACACTGCCCGAACACCACTGCCCTAAACCCTGAAACACCACCCCAGCACGATCCCTACACTGCCCGAACACAGTGCACTGCCCTAAACCCTGAGACACCAACCCCTACACGACCCCCTACACTGCCCGAACACCACTGCACTGCCCTAAACACTGAAACACCAGCCCCTGCTCGATCCCCTAGACTGCCCTAAACCCTGAAACACCACTCCCAGCACGACCCCCTACACTGCCAGAACACCACTGCACTGCCCTAAACCCTGAAACACCACCCCCAGCACGACCCTCTACACTACCCGAACACCACTGCACTGCCCTAAACCCTGAAACACCAGCCGCAACACGACCCCTACACTGCCAGAACACCACCGCGCTGCCCTAATCCCTGAAACACCAGCTCCAGCACGACTCCCTACACTGCCCGAACACCACCGCACTGCCCTAAACCCTGAAACACCAGCCCCAGCAAGACCCCCTACACTGCTCGAACACCACTGCACTGCCCTAAACCCTGAAACACCAGCCCCAGCAACACCCCCTACACTTCCCGAACACCACTGCACTTCCCTAAACCCTGAAACACCAGCCCCAGCACGACCCCCTACACTGCCCGAACACCACTGCACTGCCCTAAACCCTGCAACACCAGCCCCTGCATGACCCCCTACACTGCCCGAACACCACTGCACTTCCCTAAACCCTGAAACACCAGCCCCTGCACGACCCCCTACAATGCCCGAACACCACTGCACTGCCCTGAAACACCAGCCCCTGCATGAACCCCTACACTGCCCGAACACCACTGCACTGCCCTAAACCCTGAAACACCAGCCCCAGCACGACCCCTACACTGCCCGAACACCAATGCACTACCCTAAACCCTGAAACACCAGCCCTAGCACGACCCCCTACACTGCCCGAATAACACTGCACTGCCCTAAACCCTGAAACACCAGCCCCAGCACAACCCCCTACACTGCCCTAACACCACTATACTGCCCTAAACCCTGAAACACCACACCCAGCACATCCGCCTACACTGCCCGAACACTACTGCACTGCCCTAAACCCTGAAACACCAGCCCCAGCACAACCCCCTACAATGCCCGAACACCACTGAACTACCCTAAACCCTGAAGCACCACCCCCAGCACGACCCCCTACACTGCCCGAACACCTCTGCACTGCCCTAAACCCTAAACACCACCTCCAGCACGACCCCCTACTCTGCATGAACGCCACTGCTCTGCTCTAAACCCTGAAACACCAACCCCAGCATGATCCCCTACACTGCCCGAACACCACTGCACTGCCCTAAACCCTGAAACACCAGCCCTAGCACTACCCCCTACACTGCCCGAAAACCACTGTACGGCCCTAAACCCTGAAACACCAGCCCCAGCAAGACCCCCTACATCGCTCGAACACCACTGCACTGCCCTAAACCCTGAAAGGCCACCCCCAGCAAGACCCCCTACACTGCTCGAACACCACTGCACTAAACCCTGAAACACCAACCCCAGCAAGACCCACTACACTGCCAGAACACCACTGCACTGCCCTAAACCCTGAAACACTACCCCCTGCACATCCCCCTACACTGCCCGAACACCACTGCACTGCCCTAAACCCTGAAACACCAGCTGCAGCACGACTCCTACACTGCCCGAACACCACAGCACTGCCATACACCCTGAAACACCACCCCCAGCACATCCCCCTACACTGCCCGAACACCACTGCACTGCCCTAAACCCTGAAACACCATGCCCTGCATGACCATTTACACTGCCCGAACACCACTGCACTGCCCTAAACCCTGAAACATCATCCCCAGCAAGACCCCCTACACTGCCCGAACACCACTGCCCTAAACCCTGAAAAACCATCCCCAGCACGACCCCCTACACTGCCTGAACACCAATGCACTGCCCTAAACCCTGAAACACCAGCCCCAGCAAGACCCCCTACACTGCCTAACACCACTACACTAAATCCTGAAACACCACACCCAGCAAGACACCCTAGACTGCCCGAACACCACTGCACTGCCCTAAACCCTGAAACACCACCCCCTGCACGACCCTCTACACTGCCCGAACACCACTGCACTGCCCTTAACCCTGAAACACCACCCCCTGCACAACCCCCTACACTGCCCGAACACCACTGCACTGCCCTAAACCCTGAAACACCACCCCCAGCAAGACCCCTACACTGCCCGAACACCACTGCACTGCCCTAAACCCTGAAACACCAGCCCCTGCAAGACCCCCTACACTACCCGAACACCACTGCACTGCCCTATACCCTGAAACACCAGCCCCTGTAAGACCCCCTACACTACCCTAAACCCTGAAACACCACCCCCAGCATGACCCCCTACACTGCTGGAACACCGCTGCACTGCCCTAAACCCTGAAACATCATCCCAAGCAAGACCCCGTACACTGCCCAAACACTACTGCCCTAAACCCTGAAACACCAGCCCCAGCAAGACCCCCTACACTGCTCGAACACCACTGCACTGCCCTAAACCCTGAAACACCACCCCCAGCAAGACCCCCTACACTGCCCGAACACCACTGCACAGACCTAAACCATGGAACACCAGCCCCAGCAAGACCCCCTACACTGCCCGAACACCACTGCACTGCCCCAAACACTGAAACACCAGCCCCTACACAACCCCCTACACTGCCCGAACACCACTGCACTGCCCTAAACCCTGAAACACCAGCCCCAGCACAACCCCCTACACTGCCCCAACACCACTATACTGCCCTAAACCCTGAAACACCACCCCCAGCACATCGGCCTACACTGCCCGAACACTACTGCACTGCCCTAAACCCTGAAACACCAGCCCCTGCACGACCCCCTACACTGCCCGAACACCACTGCACTGCCTAAACCCTGAACCACCCCCAGCACAACCCCCTACACTGCTCGAACCCCACTGCACTGCCCTAAACCCTAAAACATCAGCCCCAGCAAGACCCCCTACACTGCCCGAACACCACTGCACAGACCTAAACCCTAAAACACAAGCACCCAGCAAGACCCCCTACACTGCCCGAACACCACTGCACTGCCCTAAACCCTGATTCATCACCCCGAGCACCACCCCTACACTGCCCTTAACCCTGAAACATCACCCCCAGCAAGAACACCTACACTGCCCGAAAACCACTGCACTGCCCTAAACCCTGAAACACCACCCCCAGCACGACCCCCTACACTGCCCGAACACCACTGCACTTTCTCTAAATCCTGAAACACCAGCCCCAGTAAGACCCCCTACACTGCCCGAACACCACTGCACTTCCCTAAACCCTGAAACACCAGCCCCAGCACGACCCCCTACACTGCCCGAACACCACTTCACTGCCCTAAACCCTGAAACACCAGCCCCTGCACGACCCCTACACTGTCCGAACACCACTGAACTGCCCTAAACCCTGAAACACCAGCTCCTGCACGACCCGCTACACTCCCCAAACACCACTGCTCTGCCCTAAACCCTGAAACACCAGCCCCAACACGACCCCTACACTGCCCGAACACCAATGTACTGCCCTAAGCCCTGAAACACCAGCCCCAGCATTACCCCCTACACTGCCCGAACACCACTGCACTGCCCTAAACCCTGAAACACCACCCCCTGCATGACCCCTACACTGCCCGAACACCACTGCACTGCCCTAAACCCTGAAACACCACCCCCTGCACAACCCCTACACTGCACGAACACCACTGCACTGCCATAAACCCTGAAACACCAGCCCCAGCAAGACCCCCTACACTGCCCGAACACCACTGCACTAAACCCTGAAACACCACCCCCAGCAAGACCCCTACACTGCACGAACACCACTTCACTGCCCTAAACCCTGAAACACCACCCCCAGCAAGACCCCCTACACTGCCCGAACACCACTGCACTAAACCCTGAAACACCACCCCCAGCAAGACCCCTACACTGCCCGAACACCACTGCACTGTCCTAAACCCTGAAACACCAGCCCCAGCACGACCTCCTACACTGCCTGAACACCACTGCACTGCCCTAAACCCTGAAACACCAGCCCCAGCACGACCCCCTACACTGCCCGAACACCACTACACTGCCTTAAACCCTGAAACACCAGCCCAAGCACGACCCCTACACTTCCCGAACACCACTGCACTGCCCTAAACCCTGATACACCACCCCCAGCACGACCCCCTACACTGGCCGAACACCACTGCACTGCCCTAAACCCTGAAACATCATCCCAAGCAAGCCCCCGTACACTGGCCGAACACCACTGCCCTAAACCCTGAAACACCACCCCCAACACGATCCCTACACTGCCTGAACACCACTGCACAGCACTAAACTCTGAAACACCAGCCCCTGCACGACCCCCTACAATGCCGGAACACCACTGCACTGCCCTAAACCCTGAAACACCAGCCCCTGCATGACCCCCTACACTGCCCGAACACCACTGCACTGCCCTAAACCCTGAAACACCACCCCCAACACGATCCCTACACTGCCCGAACACCACTGCACAGCCCTAAACTCTGAAACACCAGCCCCAGCACGACCCCTACACTGCCCGAACACCAATGCACTGCCCTAAACCCTGAAACACCATCCCCAGCACGACCCCCTACACTGCCCGAACACCACTGCACTGCCCTAAACCCTGAAACACCAGCCCCAGCACAACCCCCTACACTGCCCCAACACCACTATACTGCCCTAAACACTGAAACACCACCCCCAGCACATCGGCCTACACTGCCCGAACACTACTGCACTGCCCTAAACCCTGAAACACCAGCCCCTGCACGACCCCCTACACTGCCCGAACACCACTGCACTGCCTAAACCCTGAACCACCCCCAGCACAACCCCCTACACTGCTCGAACCCCACTGCACTGCCCTAAACCCTAAAACATCAGCCCCAGCAAGACCCCCTACACTGCCCGAACACCACTGCACAGACCTAAACCCTAAAACACAAGCCCCAGCAAGACCCCCTACACTGCCCGAACACCACTGCACTGCCCTAAACCCTGATTCATCACCCCGAGCACGACCCCTACACTGCCCTTAACCCTGAAACATCACCCCCAGCAAGAACACCTACACTGCCCGAAAACCACTGCACTGCCCTAAACCCTGAAACACCACCCCCAGCACGACCCCCTACACTGCCCGAACACCACTGCACTGCCCTAAACCCTGAAACACCACCCCCAGCACGACCCCCTACACTGCCCGAACACCACTGCACTTTCTCTAAATCCTGAAACACCAGCCCCAGCAAGACCCCCTACACTGCCCGAACACCACTGCACTTCCCTAAACCCTGAAACACCAGCCCCAGCACGACCCCCTACACTGCCCGAACACCACTTAACTGCCCTAAACCCTGAAACACCAGCCCCTGCACGACCCCCTACACTGTCCGAACACCACTGAACTGCCCTAAACCCTGAAACACCAGCTCCTGCACGACCCCCTGCACTCCCCAAACACCACTGCTCTGCCCTAAACCCTGAAACACCAGCCCCAACACGACCCCTACACTGCCCGAACACCAATGTACTGCCCTAAGCCCTGAAACACCAGCCCCAGCATTACCCCCTACACTGTCCGAACACCACTGCACTGCCCTAAACCCTGAAACACCACCCCCTGCACGACCCCTACACTGCCCGAACACCACTGCACTGCCCTAAACCCTGAAACACCACCCCCTGCACAACCCCTACACTGCAGGAACACCACTGCACTGCCATAAACCCTGAAACACCAGCCCCAGCAAGACCCCCTACTCTGCCTGAACACCACTTCACTGCCCTAAACCCTGAAACACCACCCCCAGCAAGACCCCCTACACTGCCCGAACACCACTGCACTAAACCCTGAAACACCACCCCCAGCAAGACCCCTACACTGCCCGAACACCACTGCACTGTCCTAAACCCTGAAACACCAGCCCCAGCACGACCTCCTACACTGCCTGAACACCACTGCACTGCCCTAAACCCTGAAACACCAGCCCCAGCACGACCCCCTACACTGCCCGAACACCACTACACTGCCTTAAACCCTGAAACACCAGCCCAAGCACGACCCCTACACTTCCCGAACACCACTGCACTGCCCTAAACCCTGATACACCACCCCCAGCACGACCCCCTACACTGCCCGAACACCACTGCCCTAAACCCTGAAAAACCATCCCCAGCACGACCCCCTACACTGCCTGAACACCAATGCACTGCCCTAAACCCTGAAACACCAGCCCCAGCAAGACCCCCTACACTGCCTAACACCACTGCACTAAACCCTGAAACACCACCCCCAGCAAGACCCCCTACACTGCCCGAACACCACTGCACTGCCCTAAACCCTGAAACACCATCCCCAGCACGACCCCCTACACTGCCTGAACACCAATGCACTGCCCTAAACCCTGAAACACCAGCCCCAGCAAGACCCCCTACACTTCCTAACACCACTGCACTAAATCCTGAAACACCACACCCAGCAAGACACCCTAGACTGCCCGAACACCACTGCACTGCCCTAAACCCTGAAACACCACCCCCTGCACGACCCTCTACACTGCCCGGACACCACTGCACTGCCCTTAACCCTGAAACACCACCCCCTGCACAACCCCCTACACTGCCCGAACACCACTGCACTGCCCTAAACCCTGAAACACCACCCACAGCAAGACCCCTACACTGCCCGAACACCACCGCACTGCCCTAAACCCTGAAACACCAGCCCCTGCACGACCCCCTAGACTGCCCTAAACCCTGAAACACTACTCCCAGCACAACCCCCTACACTGCCGGAACACCACTGCACTGCCCTAAACCCTGAAACACCATCCCCAGCACGACCCCCTACACTGCCCAAACACCACTGCACTTCCCTAAACCCTGAAACATCATCCCAAGCAAGCCCCAGTACACTGCCCGAACACCACTGCCCTAAACCCTGAAACACCACCCCAGCACGATCCCTACACTGCTCGAACACCACTGCACTGCCCTAAACTCTGAAACACCATCCCCTGCACGACCCCCTACAATGCCCAAACACCACTGCACTGCCCTAAACCCTGAAACACCAGCCCCTGCATGACCCTCTACACTGCCCGAACACCACTGCACTGCCCTAAACCCTGAAACACCAGCCCCAGCACGACCCCTACACTGCCCAAACACCAATGCACTGCCCTAAACCCTGAAACACCAGCCCCAGCACGACCCCCTACACTGCCCGAACACCACTGCACTGCCCTAAACCCTGAAACACCAGCCCCAGCACAACCCCCTACACTGCCCCAACACCACTATACTGCCCTAAACCCTGAAACACCACCCCCAGCACGACCCCCTACACTGCCCGAACACCACTGCACTGCCCTAAACCCTAAAACATCAGCCCCAGCAAGACCCCCTACACTGCCCGAACACCACTGCACTTCCCTAAACCCTGAAACACCAGCCCCAGCACGACCCCCTACACTGCCCGAACACCACTTCACTGCCCTAAACCCTGAAACACCAGCCCCTGCACGACCCCCTACACTGTCCGAACACCACTTCACTGCCCTAAACCCTGAAACACCAGCTCCTGCATGACCCCCTACACTCCCCGAACACCACCGCACTGCCCTAAACCCTGAAACACCAGCCCCAGCATTACCCCCTACACTGTCCGAACACCACTGCACTTCCCTAAACCCTGAAACACCACCCCCTGCACGAACCCTACACTGCCCGAACACCACTGCACTGCCATAAACCCTGAAACACCACCCCCTGCACAACCCCTACACTGCACAAACACCACTGCACTGCCATAAACCCTGAAACACCAGCCCCAGCAAGACCCCCTACACTGCCTGAACACCACTTCACTGCCCTAAACCCTGAAACACCACCCCCAGCAAGACCCCCTACACTGCCCGAACACCACTGCACTAAACCCTGAAACACCTCCCCCAGCAAGACCCCTACACTGCCCGAACACCACTGCACTGCCCTAAACCCTGAAACACCAGCCCCAGCACGACCCCCTACACTGCCTGAACACCACTGCACTGCCCTAAACCCTGAAACACCAGCCCCAGCACGACCCCTACACTGCCCGAACACCACTACACTGCCTTAAACCCTGAAACACCAGCCCCAGCACGACCCCTACACTTCCCGAACACCACTGCACTGCCCTAAACCCTGATACACCACCCCCAGCATGACCCCCTACACTGGCCGAACCCCACTGCACTGCCCTAAACCCTGAAACATCATCCTCAGCAAGACCCCTACACTGCCCAAACACAACTGCCCTAAACCCTTAAACACCACCCCCAGCACGATCCCCTACACTCCCCAAACAGCACTGCACCGCCCTTAACCCTGAAACACCAGCCCCAGCACTACCCCCTACACTGCCCGAAAACCACTGTACTGCCCTAAACCCTGAAACACCAGCCCCAGCAAGACCGCCTACATCGCTCGAACACCACTGCACCGCCCTAAACCCTGAAAGGCCACCCCCAGCAAGACCCCCTACACTGCCGGAACACCACTGCAGTGCCCTAAACCCTGAAACACCACCCCCTGCACGACCCCCTACAATGTCTGAACACCATGGCACTGCCCTAAACGCTGAGACACCCCCCCAGCACGATCCCCTACACTGCCCGAACACCACTGCAGTGCCCTAAACACTGAAACACCACCCCCAGCACGTCCCCCTACACTGCCCGAACACCACTGCACTGCCCTAAACCCTGAAACACCAGCCGCAGCACGACTCCTACACTGCCCGAACACCACTGCACTTCCATAAACCCTGAAACACCACCCCCAGCACAACCCCCTACACTGCTCGAACACCATTGCACTGCACTAAACCCTGAAACATCATCCCCAGCAAGACCCCCTACACTGCCCGAACACCACTGCCCTAAACCCTGAAACAACACCCCCAGCACGACCCCCTACACTGCCCGAACACCACTGCACTGCCCTAAACCCTGAAACACCAGCCCCAGCAAGACCCCCTACACTGCCCGAACACCACTGCACAGACCTAAACCATGAAACACCAGCCCCAGCAAGACCCCCTACACTGCCTAACACCACTGCACTAAACCCTGAAACACCACCCCCTGCACGACCCCCTAAACTGCCTTAACACCACTGTACTGCCCTAAACCCTGAAACACCACCCCCTGCACAACCCCCTACACTGCCGGAACACCACTGCACTGCCCTAAGCCCTGAAACACAACCCGCAGCACGACCTCCTACACTGCCTGAAAACCACTGCACTGCCCTAAACCCTGAAACACGAGCCCAAGCATGACCTCCTTCACTGCCCGAACACCACTGCACTGCCCTAAACCCTGAAACACCAGCCCCTGGAAGACCCCATACACTGCCCAAACACCACTGCACTGCCCTAAACCCTGAAACACCAGCCCCTGCACGGCCCCCTAGACTGCCCTAAACCCTGAAACACCACCCCCAGCACGACCCCCTACACTGCCCGAACACCACTGCACTGCCCTAAACCCTGAAACATCATCCCAAGCAAGCCCCCATACACTGCCCGAACACCACTGCCCTAAACCCTGAAACACCACCCCAGCACGATCCCTACACTGCCCGAACACAGTGCACTGCCCTAAACCCTGAGACACCAACCCCTACACGACCCCCTACACTGCCCGAACACCACTGCACTGCCCTAAACACTGAAACACCAGCCCCTGCTCGATCCCCTAGACTGCCCTAAACCCTGAAACACCACTCCCAGCACGACCCCCTACACTGCCAGAACACCACTGCACTGCCCTAAACCCTGAAACACCACCCCCAGCACGACCCTCTACACTACCCGAACACCACTGCCCTAAACCCTGAAACACCAGCCGCAACACGACCCCTACACTGCCAGAACACCACCGCGCTGCCCTAATCCCTGAAACACCAGCTCCAGCACGACTCCCTACACTGCCCGAACACCACCGCACTGCCCTAAACCCTGAAACACCAGCCCCAGCAAGACCCCCTACACTGCTCGAACACCACTGCACTGCCCTAAACCCTGAAACACCAGCCCCAGCAACACCCCCTACACTGCCCGAACACCACTGCACTTCCCTAAACCCTGAAACACCAGCCCCAGCACGACCCCCTACACTGCCCGAACACCACTGCACTGCCCTAAACCCTGCAACACCAGCCCCTGCATGACCCCCTACACTGCCCGAACACCACTGCACTTCCCTAAACCCTGAAACACCAGCCCCTGCACGACCCCCTACAATGCCCGAACACCACTGCACTGCCCTGAAACATCAGCCCCTGCATGACCCCCTACACTGCCCGAACACCACTGCACTGCCCTAAACCCTGAAACACCAGCCCCAGCACGACCCCTACACTGCCCGAACACCAATGCACTACCCTAAACCCTGAAACACCAGCCCTAGCACGACCCCCTACACTGCCCGAATAACACTGCACTGCCCTAAACCCTGAAACACCAGCCCCAGCACAACCCCCTACACTGCCCTAACACCACTATACTGCCCTAAACCCTGAAACACCACACCCAGCACATCCGCCTACACTGCCCGAACACTACTGCACTGCCCTAAACCCTGAAACACCAGCCCCAGCACAACCCCCTACAATGCCCGAACACCACTGAACTACCCTAAACCCTGAAGCACCACCCCCAGCACGACCCCCTACACTGCCCGAACACCTCTGCACTGCCCTAAACCCTAAACACCACCTCCAGCACGACCCCCTACTCTGCATGAACGCCACTGCTCTGCTCTAAACCCTGAAACACCAACCCCAGCATGATCCCCTACACTGCCCGAACACCACTGCACTGCCCTAAACCCTGAAACACCAGCCCTAGCAATACCCCCTACACTGCCCGAAAACCACTGTACGGCCCTAAACCCTGAAACACCAGCCCCAGCAAGACCCCCTACATCGCTCGAACACCACTGCACTGCCCTAAACCCTGAAAGGCCACCCCCAGCAAGACCCCCTACACTGCTCGAACACCACTACACTAAACCCTGAAACACCAACCCCAGCAAGACCCACTACACTGCCAGAACACCACTGCACTGCCCTAAACCCTGAAACACTACCCCCTGCACGTCCCCCTACACTGCCCGAACACCACTGCACTGCCCTAAACCCTGAAACACAAGCTGCAGCACGACTCCTACACTGCCCGAACACCACAGCACTGCCATACACCCTGAAACACCACCCCCAGCACATCCCCCTACACTGCCCGAACACCACTGCACTGCCCTAAACCCTGAAACACCATGCCCTGCATGACCATTTACACTGCCCGAACACCACTGCACTGCCCTAAACCCTGAAACATCATCCCCAGCAAGACCCCCTACACTGCCCGAACACCACTGCCCTAAACCCTGAAAAACCATCCCCAGCACGACCCCCTACACTGCCTGAACACCAATGCACTGCCCTAAACCCTGAAACACCAGCCCCAGCAAGACCCCCTACACTGCCTAACACCACTACACTAAATCCTGAAACACCACACCCAGCAAGACACCCTAGACTGCCCGAACACCACTGCACTGCCCTAAACCCTGAAACACCACCCCCTGCACGACCCTCTACACTGCCCGAACACCACTGCACTGCCCTTAACCCTGAAACACCACCCCCTGCACAACCCCCTACACTGCCCGAACACCACTGCACTGCCCTAAACCCTGAAACACCACCCCCAGCAAGACCCCTACACTGCCCGAACACCACTGCACTGCCCTAAACCCTGAAACACCAGCCCCTGCAAGACCCCCTACACTACCCGAACACCACTGCACTGCCCTATACCCTGAAACACCAGCCCCTGTAAGACCCCCTACACTACCCTAAACCCTGAAACACCACCCCCAGCATGACCCCCTACACTGCTGGAACACCGCTGCACTGCCCTAAACCCTGAAACATCATCCCAAGCAAGACCCCGTACACTGCCCAAACACTACTGCCCTAAACCCTGAAACACCAGCCCCAGCAAGACCCCCTACACTGCTCGAACACCACTGCACTGCCCTAAACCCTGAAACACCACCCCCAGCAAGACCCCCTACACTGCCCGAACACCACTGCACAGACCTAAACCATGGAACACCAGCCCCAGCAAGACCCCCTACACTGCCCGAACACCACTGCACTGCCCCAAACACTGAAACACCAGCCCCTACACAACCCCCTACACTGCCCGAACACCACTGCACTGCCCTAAACCCTGAAACACCAGCCCCAGCACAACCCCCTACACTGCCCCAACACCACTATACTGCCCTAAACCCTGAAACACCAGCCCCAGCACTACCCCCTACACTGCCCGAAAACCACTGTACTGCCCTAAACCCTGAAACACCAGCCCCAGCAAGACCGCCTACATCGCTCGAACACCACTGCACCGCCCTAAACCCTGAAAGGCCACCCCCAGCAAGACCCCCTACACTGCCGGAACACCACTGCAGTGCCCTAAACCCTGAAACACCACCCCCTGCACGACCCCCTACAATGTCTGAACACCATGGCACTGCCCTAAACGCTGAGACACCCCCCCAGCACGATCCCCTACACTGCCCGAACACCACTGCAGTGCCCTAAACACTGAAACACCACCCCCAGCACGTCCCCCTACACTGCCCGAACACCACTGCACTGCCCTAAACCCTGAAACACCAGCCGCAGCACGACTCCTACACTGCCCGAACACCACTGCACTTCCATAAACCCTGAAACACCACCCCCAGCACAACCCCCTACACTGCTCGAACACCATTGCACTGCACTAAACCCTGAAACATCATCCCCAGCAAGACCCCCTACACTGCCCGAACACCACTGCCCTAAACCCTGAAACAACACCCCCAGCACGACCCCCTACACTGCCCGAACACCACTGCACTGCCCTAAACCCTGAAACACCAGCCCCAGCAAGACCCCCTACACTGCCCGAACACCACTGCACAGACCTAAACCATGAAACACCAGCCCCAGCAAGACCCCCTACACTGCCTAACACCACTGCACTAAACCCTGAAACACCACCCCCTGCACGACCCCCTAAACTGCCTTAACACCACTGTACTGCCCTAAACCCTGAAACACCACCCCCTGCACAACCCCCTACACTGCCGGAACACCACTGCACTGCCCTAAGCCCTGAAACACAACCCGCAGCACGACCTCCTACACTGCCTGAAAACCACTGCACTGCCCTAAACCCTGAAACACGAGCCCAAGCATGACCTCCTTCACTGCCCGAACACCACTGCACTGCCCTAAACCCTGAAACACCAGCCCCTGGAAGACCCCATACACTGCCCAAACACCACTGCACTGCCCTAAACCCTGAAACACCAGCCCCTGCACGGCCCCCTAGACTGCCCTAAACCCTGAAACACCACCCCCAGCACGACCCCCTACACTGCCCGAACACCACTGCACTGCCCTAAACCCTGAAACATTATCCCAAGCAAGCCCCCATACACTGCCCGAACACCACTGCCCTAAACCCTGAAACACCACCCCAGCACGATCCCTACACTGCCCAAACACAGTGCACTGCCCTAAACCCTGAGACACCAACCCCTACACGACCCCCTACACTGCCCGAACACCACTGCACTGCCCTAAACACTGAAACACCAGCCCCTGCTCGATCCCCTAGACTGCCCTAAACCCTGAAACACCACTCCCAGCACGACCCCCTACACTGCCAGAACACCACTGCACTGCCCTAAACCCTGAAACACCACCCCCAGCACGACCCTCTACACTACCCGAACACCACTGCACTGCCCTAAACCCTGAAACACCAGCCGCAACACGACCCCTACACTGCCACAACACCACCGCGCTGCCCTAATCCCTGAAACACCAGCTCCAGCACGACTCCCTACACTGCCCGAACACCACCGCACTGCCCTAAACCCTGAAACACCAGCCCCAGCAAGACCCCCTACACTGCTCGAACACCACTGCACTGCCCTAAACCCTGAAACACCAGCCCCAGCAACACCCCCTACACTGCCCGAACACCACTGCACTTCCCTAAACCCTGAAACACCAGCCCCAGCACGACCCCCTACACTGCCCGAACACCACTGCACTGCCCTAAACCCTGCAACACCAGCCCCTGCATGACCCCCTACACTGCCCGAACACCACTGCACTTCCCTAAACCCTGAAACACCAGCCCCTGCACGACCCCCTACAATGCCCGAACACCACTGCACTGCCCTGAAACATCAGCCCCTGCATGACCCCCTACACTGCCCGAACACCACTGCACTGCCCTAAACCCTGAAACACCAGCCCCAGCACGACCCCTACACTGCCCGAACACCAATGCACTACCCTAAACCCTGAAACACCAGCCCTAGCACGACCCCCTACACTGCCCGAATAACACTGCACTGCCCTAAACCCTGAAACACCAGCCCCAGCACAACCCCCTACACTGCCCTAACACCACTATACTGCCCTAAACCCTGAAACACCACACCCAGCACATCCGCCTACACTGCCCGAACACTACTGCACTGCCCTAAACCCTGAAACACCAGCCCCAGCACAACCCCCTACAATGCCCGAACACCACTGAACTACCCTAAACCCTGAAGCACCACCCCCAGCACGACCCCCTACACTGCCCGAACACCTCTGCACTGCCCTAAACCCTAAACACCACCTCCAGCACGACCCCCTACTCTGCATGAACGCCACTGCTCTGCTCTAAACCCTGAAACACCAACCCCAGCATGATCCCCTACACTGCCCGAACACCACTGCACTGCCCTAAACCCTGAAACACCAGCCCTAGCACTACCCCCTACACTGCCCGAAAACCACTGTACGGCCCTAAACCCTGAAACACCAGCACCAGCAAGACCCCCTACATCGCTCGAACACCACTGCACTGCCCTAAACCCTGAAAGGCCACCCCCAGCAAGACCCCCTACACTGCTCGAACACCACTGCACTAAACCCTGAAACACCAACCCCAGCAAGACCCACTACACTGCCAGAACACCACTGCACTGCCCTAAACCCTGAAACACTACCCCCTGCACGTCCCCCTACACTGCCCGAACACCACTGCACTGCCCTAAACCCTGAAACACCAGCTGCAGCACGACTCCTACACTGCCCGAACACCACAGCACTGCCATACACCCTGAAACACCACCCCCAGCACATCCCCCTACACTGCCCGAACACCACTGCACTGCCCTAAACCCTGAAACACCATGCCCTGCATGACCATTTACACTGCCCGAACACCACTGCACTGCCCTAAACCCTGAAACATCATCCCCAGCAAGACCCCCTACACTGCCCGAACACCACTGCCCTAAACCCTGAAAAACCATCCCCAGCACGACCCCCTACACTGCCTGAACACCAATGCACTGCCCTAAACCCTGAAACACCAGCCCCAGCAAGACCCCCTACACTGCCTAACACCACTACACTAAATCCTGAAACACCACACCCAGCAAGACACCCTAGACTGCCCGAACACCACTGCACTGCCCTAAACCCTGAAACACCACCCCCTGCACGACCCTCTACACTGCCCGAACACCACTGCACTGCCCTTAACCCTGAAACACCACCCCCTGCACAACCCCCTACACTGCCCGAACACCACTGCACTGCCCTAAACCCTGAAACACCACCCCCAGCAAGACCCCTACACTGCCCGAACACCACTGCACTGCCCTAAACCCTGAAACACCAGCCCCTGCAAGACCCCCTACACTATCGAACACCACTGCACTGCCCTATACCCTGAAACACCAGCCCCTGTAAGACCCCCTACACTACCCTAAACCCTGAAACACCACCCCCAGCATGACCCCCTACACTGCTGTAACACCGCTGCACTGCCCTAAACCCTGAAACATCATCCCAAGCAAGACCCCGTACACTGCCCAAACACTACTGCCCTAAACCCTGAAACACCAGCCCCAGCAAGACCCCCTACACTGCTCGAACACCACTGCACTGCCCTAAACCCTGAAACACCACCCCCAGCAAGACCCCCTACACTGCCCGAACACCACTGCACAGACCTAAACCATGGAACACCAGCCCCAGCAAGACCCCCTACACTGCCCGAACACCACTGCACTGCCCCAAACACTGAAACACCAGCCCCTACACAACCCCCTACACTGCCCGAACACCACTGCACTGCCCTAAACCCTGAAACACCAGCCCCAGCACAACCCCCTACACTGCCCCAACACCACTATACTGCCCTAAACCCTGAAACACCACCCCCAGCACATCGGCCTACACTGCCCGAACACTACTGCACTGCCCTAAACCCTGAAACACCAGCCCCTGCATGACCCCCTACACTGCCCGAACACCACTGCACTGCCTAAACCCTGAACCACCCCCAGCACAACCCCCTACACTGCTAGAACCCCACTGCACTGCCCTAAACCCTAAAACATCAGCCCCAGCAAGACCCCCTACACTGCCCGAACACCACTGCACAGACCTAAACCCTAAAACACAAGCCCCAGCAAGACCCCCTACACTGCCCGAACACCACTGCACTGCCCTAAACCCTGATTCATCACCCCGAGCACGACCCCTACACTGCCCTTAACCCTGAAACATCACCCCCAGCAAGAACACCTACACTGCCCGAAAACCACTGCACTGCCCTAAACCCTGAAACACCACCCCCAGCACGACCCCCTACACTGCCCGAACACCACTGCACTTTCTCTAAATCCTGAAACACCAGCCCCAGCAAGACCCCCTACACTGCCCGAACACCACTGCACTTCCCTAAACCCTGAAACACCAGCCCCAGCACGACCCCCTACACTGCCCGAACACCACTTCACTGCCCTAAACCCTGAAACACCAGCCCCTGCACGACCCCTACACTGTCCGAACACCACTGAACTGCCCTAAACCCTGAAACACCAGCTCCTGCACGACCCCCTACACTCCCCAAACACCACTGCTCTGCCCTAAACCCTGAAACACCAGCCCCAACACGACCCCTACACTGCCCGAACACCAATGTACTGCCCTAAGCCCTGAAACACCAGCCCCAGCATTACCCCCTACACTGCCCGAACACCACTGCACTGCCCTAAACCCTGAAACACCACCCCCTGCACGACCCCTACACTGCCCGAACACCACTGCACTGCCCTAAACCCTGAAACACCACCCCCTGCACAACCCCTACACTGCACGAACACCACTGCACTGCCATAAACCCTGAAACACCAGCCCCAGCAAGACCCCCTACTCTGCCTGAACACCACTTCACTGCCCTAAACCCTGAAACACCACCCCCAGCAAGACCCCCTACACTGCCCGAACACCACTGCACTAAACCCTGAAACACCACCCCCAGCAAGACCCCTACACTGCCCGAACACCACTGCACTGTCCTAAACCCTGAAACACCAGCCCCAGCACGACCTCCTACACTGCCTGAACACCACTGCACTGCCCTAAACCCTGAAACACCAGCCCCAGCACGACCCCCTACACTGCCCGAACACCACTACACTGCCTTAAACCCTGAAACACCAGCCCAAGCACGACCCCTACACTTCCCGAACACCACTGCACTGCTCTAAACCCTGATACACCACCCCCAGCACGACCCCCTACACTGGCCGAACACCACTGCACTGCCCTAAACCCTGAAACATCATCCCAAGCAAGCCCCCATACACTGGCCGAACACCACTGCCCTAAACCCTGAAACACCACCCCCAACACGATCCCTACACTGCCTGAACACCACTGCACAGCACTAAACTCTGAAACACCAGCCCCTGCACGACCCCCTACAATGCCGGAACACCACTGCACTGCCCTAAACCCTGAAACACCAGCCCCTGCATGACCCCCTACACTGCCCGAACACCACTGCACTGCCCTAAACCCTGAAACACCACCCCCAACACGATCCCTACACTGCCCGAACACCACTGCACTGCCCTAAACCCTGAAACACCAGCCCCAGCACAACCCCCTACACTGCCCCAACACCACTATACTGCCCTAAACACTGAAACACCACCCCCAGCACATCGGCCTACACTGCCCGAACACTACTGCACTGCCCTAAACCCTGAAACACCAGCCCCTGCACGACCCCCTACACTGCCCGAACACCACTGCACTGCCTAAACCCTGAACCACCCCCAGCACAACCCCCTACACTGCTCGAACCCCACTGCACTGCCCTAAACCCTAAAACATCAGCCCCAGCAAGACCCCCTACACTGCCCGAACACCACTGCACAGACCTAAACCCTAAAACACAAGCCCCAGCAAGACCCCCTACACTGCCCGAACACCACTGCACTGCCCTAAACCCTGATTCATCACCCCGAGCACGACCCCTACACTGCCCTTAACCCTGAAACATCACCCCCAGCAAGAACACCTACACTGCCCGAAAACCACTGCACTGCCCTAAACCCTGAAACACCACCCCCAGCACGACCCCCTACACTGCCCGAACACCACTGCACTGCCCTAAACCCTGAAACACCACCCCCAGCACGACCCCCTACACTGCCCGAACACCACTGCACTTTCTCTAAATCCTGAAACACCAGCCCCAGCAAGACCCCCTACACTGCCCGAACACCACTGCACTTCCCTAAACCCTGAAACACCAGCCCCAGCACGACCCCCTACACTGCCCGAACACCACTTCACTGCCCTAAACCCTGAAACACCAGCCCCTGCACGACCCCCTACACTGTCCGAACACCACTGAACTGCCCTAAACCCTGAAACACCAGCTCCTGCACGACCCCCTACACTCCCCAAACACCACTGCTCTGCCCTAAACCCTGAAACACCAGCCCCAACACGACCCCTACACTGCCCGAACACCAATGTACTGCCCTAAGCCCTGAAACACCAGCCCCAGCATTACCCCCTACACTGCCCGAACACCACTGCACTGCCCTAAACCCTGAAACACCACCCCCTGCACGACCCCTACACTGCCCGAACACCACTGCACTGCCCTAAACCCTGAAACACCACCCCCTGCACAACCCCTACACTGCAGGAACACCACTGCACTGCCATAAACCCTGAAACACCAGCCCCAGCAAGACCCCCTACTCTGCCTGAACACCACTTCACTGCCCTAAACCCTGAAACACCACCCCCAGCAAGACCCCCTACACTGCCCGAACACCACTGCACTAAACCCTGAAACACCACCCCCAGCAAGACCCCTACACTGCCCGAACACCACTGCACTGCCCTAAACACTGATACACCACCCCCAGCACGACCCCCTACACTGCCTGAACACCACTGCCCTAAACCCTGAAAAACCATCCCCAGCACGACCCCCTACACTGCCTGAACACCAATGCACTGCCCTAAACCCTGAAACACCAGCCCCAGCAAGACCCCCTACACTGCCTAACACCACTACACTAAATCCTGAAACACCACACCCAGCAAGACACCCTAGACTACCCGAACACCACTGCACTGCCCTAAACCCTGAAACACCACCCCCTGCACGACCCTCTACACTGCCCGAACACCACTGCACTGCCCTTAACCCTGAAACACCACCCCCTGCACAACCCCCTACACTGCCCGAACACCACTGCACTGCCCTAAACCCTGAAACACCACCCCCAGCAAGACCCCTACACTGCCTGAACACCACTGCACTGCCCTAAACCCTGAAACACCAGCCCCTGCAAGACCCCCTACACTACCCGAACACCACTGCACTGCCCTATACCCTGAAACACCAGCCCCTGTAAGACCCCCTACACTACCCTAAACCCTGAAACACTACCCCCAGCATGACCCCCTACACTTCTGGATCACTGCTGCACTGCCCTAAACCCTGAAACATCATCCCAAGCAAGACCCCGTACACTGCCCAAACACTACTGCCCTAAACCCTGAAACACCAGCCCCAGCAAGACCCCCTACACTGCTCGAACACCACTGCACTGCCCTAAACCCTGAAACACCAGCCCCAAAAAGACCCCCTACACTGCCCGAACACCACTGCACTTCCCTAAACCCTAAAACACCAGCCCCAGCACGACCCCCTACACTGCCCGAACACCACTGCACTGCCCTAAACCCTGAAACACCAGCCCCTGCATGACCCCTACACTGCCTGAACACCACTGCACTGCCCTAAACCCTGAAACACCAGCCCCAGCATGACCCCCTACACTGCCCGAACACCACTGCTCTAAACCCGGAAACACCAGCCCCTGAAAGACCCCCTACACTGCCCGATCACCACTGCACTGCCCTAAACCCTGAAACACCAGCCCCTGCACGATCCCCTAGATTGCCCTAAACCCTGAAACACCACCCCCAGCACGACCCCCTACACTGCCGGAACTCCACTGCACTGCCCTAAACCCTGAAACACCATCCCCAGCACGACCCCCTACACTGCCCAAACACCACTGCACTTCCCTAAACCCTGAAACATCATCCCAAGCAAGCCCCCGTACACTGGCCGAACACCACTGCCCTAAACCCTGAAACACCACCCCCAACACGATCCCTAAACTGCCCGAACACCACTGCACAGCACTCAACTCTGAAACACCAGCCCCTGCACGACCCCCTACAATGCCGGAACACCACTGCACTGCCCTAAACCCTGAAACACCAGCCCCTGCATGACCCCCTACACTGCCCGAACACCACTGCACTGCCCTAAACCCTGAAACACCACCCCCAACACGATCCCTACACTGCCCGAACACCACTGCACAGCCCTAAACTCTGAAACACCAGCCCCAGCACGACCCCTACACTGCCCGAACACCAATGAACTGCCCTAATCCCTGAAACACCATCCCCAGCACGACCCCCTACACTGCCCGAACACCACTGCACTGCCCTAAACCCTGAAACACCAGCCCCAGCACAACCCCCTACACTGCCCCAACACCACTATACTGCCCTAAACCCTGAAACACCACCCACAGCACATCGGCCTACACTGCCCGAACACTACTGCACTCCCCTAAACCCTGAAACACCAGCCCCTGCACGACCCCCTACACTGCCCGAACACCACTGCACTGCCTAAACCCTGAACCACCCCCAGCACAACCCCCTACACTGCTCGAACCCCACTGCACTGCCCTAAACCCTAAAACATCAGCCCCAGCAAGACCCCCTACACTGCCCGAACACCACTGCACAGACCTAAACACTAAAACACAAGCCCCAGCAAGACCCCCTACACTGCCCGAACACCACTGCACTGCCCTAAACCCTGATTCATCACCCCGAGCACGACGCCTACACTGCCCTTAACCCTGAAACATCACCCCCAGCAAGAACACCTACACTGCCCGAAAACCACTGCACTGCCCTAAACCCTGAAACACCACCCCCAGCACGACCCCCTACACTGCCCGAACACCACTGCACTTTCTCTAAATCCTGAAACACCAGCCCCAGCAAGACCCCCTACACTGCCCGAACACCACTGCACTTCCCTAAACCCTGAAACACCAGCCCCAGCACGACCCCCTACACTGCCCGAACACCACTGAACTGCCCTAAATCCTGAAACACCAGCCCCTGCACGACCCCTACACTGTCCGAACACCACTGAACTGCCCTAAACCCTGAAACACCAGCTCCTGCACGACCCCCTACACTCCCCAAACACCACTGCTCTGCCCTAAACCCTGAAACACCAGCCCCAACACGACCCCTACACTGCCCGAACACCAATGTACTGCCCTAAGCCCTGAAACACCAGCCCCAGCATTACCCCCTACACTGCCCGAACACCACTGCACTGCCCTAAACCCTGAAACACCACCCCCTGCACGACCCCTACACTGCCCGAACACCACTGCACTGCCCTAAACCCTGAAACACCACCCCCTGCACAACCCCTACACTGCACGAACACCACTGCACTGCCATAAACCCTGAAACACCAGCCCCAGCAAGACCCCCTACTCTGCCTGAACACCACTTCACTGCCCTAAACCCTGAAACACCACCCCCAGCAAGACCCCCTACACTGCCCGAACACCACTGCACTAAACCCTGAAACACCACCCCCAGCAAGACCCCTACACTGCCCGAACACCACTGCACTGTCCTAAACCCTGAAACACCAGCCCCAGCACGACCTCCTACACTGCCTGAACACCACTGCACTGCCCTAAACCCTGAAACACCAGTCCCAGCACGACCCCCTACACTGCCCGAACACCACTACACTGCCTTAAACCCTGAAACACCAGCCCAAGCACGACCCCTACACTTCCCGAACACCACTGCACTGCCCTAAACCCTGATACACCACCCCCAGCACGACCCCCTACACTGGCCGAACACCACTGCACTGCCTTAAACCCTGAAACATCATCCCAAGCAAGCCCCCGTACACTGGCCGAACACCACTGCCCTAAACCCTGAAACACCACCCCCAACACGATCCCTACACTGCCCGAACACCACTGCACAGCACTGAACTCTGAAACACCAGCCCCTGCACGACCCCCTACAATGCCGGAACACCACTGCACTGCCCTAAACCCTGAAACACCAGCCCCTGCATGACCCCCTACACTGCCCGAACACCACTGCACTGCCCTAAACCCTGAAACACCACCCCCAACACGATCCCTACACTGCCCGAACACCACTGCACAGCCCTAAACTCTGAAACACCAGCCCCAGCACGACCCCTACACTGCCCAAACACCAATGCACTGCCCTAAACCCTGAAACACCATCCCCAGTACGACCCCCTACACTGCCCGAACACCACTGCACTGCCCTAAACCCTGAAACACCAGCCCCAGCACAACCCCCTACACTGCCCCAACACCACTATACTGCCCTAAACCCTGAAACACCACCCCCAGCACATCGGCCTACACTGCCCGAACACTACTGCACTGCCCTAAACCCTGAAACACCAGCCCCTGCACGACCCCCTACACTGCCCGAACACCACTGCACTGCCTAAACCCTGAACCACCCCCAGCACAACCCCCTACACTGCTCGAACCCCACTGCACTGCCCTAAACCCTAAAACATCAGCCCCAGCAAGACCCCCTACACTGCCCGAACACCACTGCACAGACCTAAACCCTAAAACACAAGCCCCAGCAAGACCCCCTACACTGCCCGAACACCACTGCACTGCCCTAAACCCTGATTCATCACCCCGAGCACGACCCCTACACTGCCCTTAACCCTGAAACATCACCCCCAGCAAGAACACCTACACTGCCCGAAAACCACTGCACTGCCCTAAACCCTGAAACACCACCCCCAGCACGACCCCCTACACTGCCCGAACACCACTGCACTTTCTCTAAATCCTGAAACACCAGCCCCAGCAAGACCCCCTACACTGCCCGAACACCACTGCACTTCCCTAAACCCTGAAACACCAGCCCCAGCACGACCCCCTACACTGCCCGAACACCACTTCACTGCCCTAAACCCTGAAACACCAGCCCCTGCACGACCCCCTACACTGTCCGAACACCACTGAACTGCCCTAAACCCTGAAACACCAGCTCCTGCACGACCCCCTACACTCCCCAAACACCACTGCTCTGCCCTAAACCCTGAAACACCAGCCCCAACACGACCCCTACACTGCCCGAACACCAATGTACTGCCCTAAGCCCTGAAACACCAGCCCCAGCATTACCCCCTACACTGCCCGAACACCACTGCACTGCCCTAAACCCTGAAACACCACCCCCTGCACGACCCGTACACTGCCCGAACACCACTGCACTGCCCTAAACCCTGAAACACCACCCCCTGCACAACCCCTACACTGCACGAACACCACTGCACTGCCATAAACCCTGAAACACCAGCCCCAGCAAGACCCCCTACTCTGCCTGAACACCACTTCACTGCCCTAAACCCTGAAACACCACCCCCAGCAAGACCCCCTTGTGAGAAGTTGGCCTGGTATATGCTGTTCACTAGTTCTAGTGACCACCTTGTACCATGCCAAGCAACCCTTATGGTGTGGTTGTAAGTCAACCTTTTTGGACTAGCTGCCCTAGTGGTAGCGTAGGCTAAGCAGTCTTTGAGGCTAAACTCGTGAAGCGTGTTAAGCAAGCTGTTTTACCAATAGTAACCCCCTTTTATACCAATGAAAGGACACCACACAGATATATATTCAAAATATATATGTATTTATTTCTCAAAGTAACCCCTAGTCTCTTTATGAGCACAGGAGCACAAATCGTCAAACAAGATTATCACAGAATACACAGAAGTTGCACTTTATATGGATAGGCCCTGGTGGCCACTCGAACCATATACTAAAATAGTGGTATAAGTACCACGAACAGAAAAGGGAAAAGGCCTAGGGCCTCTAGAATCGCTGGGCCTACAAGGAGCTAACGTCAGTTAGTGACCAGGAGGTCCACGGGTGGCGTGTGCAGAGCAAATAGTCACACGCGTGCTCCCATAGGTTTCAATGGGTGCGTAAAAAGTACAAAGTTACTGCAAAAGGAATCTTCCGGATGACCTAGGAACTCAAGATTTGGAACACAGGCACTAGAGATGTAATACTACACTTGGGCAGAGGTGTGCCAGCTTTACCTCACCCACAGGAAGCGGGTGCATAGGCCTCGAAGTGCGTCGGGTTGCTTCTATCTGTTCCGTGGAGCTTGAAGACAAAGATGCTGCAGGCGGTCGGTCCGGGAGAGATGCAGTGGATCCAAGAGTGGATCGGAGATGTTGAAGACCTGTAAGCAGAGGGGACAGTGTTCACAGTCACTAGCCAGTGACCAGCGTGGCACCAGGTGGGTACCAGGCGATGTCGGGTGCAAACAGGTGATGAGGGGTAGCTTGTCTCCGCAGCCACGTGGTCCCTGAAGGTCGACGACGTCCAGGAGTCGGCTCACGAGCTGTCCCACGCAGGCTCTCGCTGTCGGCGGTGTCGGCGACTTGATCGAAGCAAACAAGCCTTGGCAAAAGCAATTGCAGGAGGATTCGGAAATCAGCTGTTGGTTCTGACCAGCAAGGTCAGAGGGATTGCTCCTTTGGAGGGGAGCAAGGGCCAGTCTGGAGCAACCAGACCAGCGGTGTTTGTCGTAGATTTCGTCGCCAAGATGGCCACTAGCCAGCGGGCCAGCAACCGGTTAGGCGCGTCGAGTGGCAAAATGCAGAAGGGCCCCACGCAGATCGTGGAGATGCTGGAGGGCTCACCTTTGGTGCAGATGCTGCTCGAGGGTTGGGCTTCTCAGGACCCAAAGCACAACTTGGAGGGAGCCTCGGTTGTTGCACTGGTCAGCTTGTCGTAGTCGTTCCAAGATGGCTGGCTCCACGTGTCTCGGTGCCTCCACGGGTCTCCTCTTTTCAGGGACTGTGGATCGGGCGGTGAGAGGTCTGGAGGTCCAGGTCTTGTCAGTCTCTGGGCTCGGGCTCCGGCGGGAGGCGGCGGCAAAGCAGACGGTGATTCGCTGGATGGTGCTTGCGTTAGCAAGGTGGTCACTCCCTGACCACAGGGGAGATTTTCTTCAGTCTTCTGTGCAGCAGAATGTCGAAGTTCCCGTCTTCTTCTTAGTTTCAAGTTGATTCCAGGATGTCTGAAGTCTTAGGACACAGCTCCTACCTTTAAGCGGATTCTAGGGGCCGGACTACCTGCTAGGTCCCTCCCTATGGGTGGGACCAGGAAGGGGGGTGGTTACACCCCCAATCCTTTGTCCAGCTCGCCCCAGGCCCGGGACTGGTGTGCCCCAGGACCGGTTTGAACTGGCATATGCACCGAGGCTCCTTGTGAGCCACAGGCATGTCTGGTTTCTTTCAAGCCCTACCTGACCAATACACAAAATCCTGTCTGGGGTGGTGCACGCACCTCCCCTGGCAGGAAACCCTTTGTCCACACCTCCCAAGCTGGAAGGACTCCCAGCAGCAGGAGGGCAGACTTGTGTCTGTGGTGGCAGCATCCATTTTGTGGAGCTGAGGCTATGTCTGATTTTACCCGGGTTTCAGGTACTGTACATGTCGTGTCCCTCTAGAAGGGTGGAATGCTAACCCCGTCGCCAGAATTGGCGAGGGGTTAGTATTCCAATTCGTATGACACCTTACTCGACATGTTTTGATAAAGCCAAACCAAAGATAGCATTTAACCGCGAGGTTCATAATGCACTTAAGAGTATATGGTATGACGATATCTGGAAACAGCAGAAGGAAGTTGTTCCGACCACTGCAGACAGGCTCAGCTCATGCCAGAGCACCATCTCACATGGAACCAAGCACTCTGCCTTCAGGATTGTTAAGGCCTGCCATAGGAGTGACTTAGAGGTTACCAGGTGTCCCATTTAAGGTTAGGTATAGGTATACTACACCTAAGTAAGAGGTGATTACACCAACTTACCCCAGCTGAGTGATCAGCCAGTTGTGTCAGATTGTTAGGCCAAGCCTGGGGTGGTATAATACATGCTGCAGCCCCTGGCAGGCCTTGGGTACACCAATGCCCTGGGTACCTAGTGTACACTGGTACAGGGGCTGACAGGGTGATCCACTTCCAATTGGTTATGCACCTAGGGTGCATAGTTTTAATTTAGTAGAGAGAACAGCAGGCTGGGGGTCTGATTGGCAGGCCCACAGCCTCAATATGTCAAAAACCAGTGAAGCAAAAAGCAAAAATTTGGGGTGACCATAGGATAGCAGACCCTACTCTCCTACACAACCCCCCCCCAAACGCTGGGACATTAAACTAGCCTTGACCAGTCTCGTCTTCATGTCCTAAGTGGAAGTACCTGGAGAGACCATCTGCATTCCCATGGTCAGTACCTGGCCGGTGCTCCACTGTAAAGTCCATCCCCTGTAGGGAAATGGACCACCTAAGCAGTTTGGGGTTTTCACCCTTCATCTGATTTAGCCACAAGAGGGGCTTATGGTCGGTCTGAATCTTGAAGTGAGTGCCAAACAAGTATGGCCTCAGCTTCTTCAGGGCCCACACCACAGCAAAGGCCTCCCTCTCAATAGCTGACCAATTCTTCTCTCTGGGGGTCAACCTTCTGCTAATAAAAGCAATGGGTTGGTCTTGACCATCTACATTAAGTTGTGACAGCACAGCTCCCACACCCAACTCAGAAGCATCTGTTTGGACAATAAACTCTTTGGAGTAGTCAGGACTTTTCAGGATAGGTGCAGAGCACATGGCCTCCTTCAGGTCATCAAATGCCTTTTGACAGCTTACTGTCCACTGAACCTTTTTGGGCATCTTCTTGGATGTCAGATCATTAAGAGGAGTCACAGTGGACCCATAGTTCTTAACAAACTTCCTGTAATACCCAGTCAAGCCCAAGAAAGCTCGAACTTGAGTCTGGGTGGTTGGAGGGGACCAATCCTTGATGGACTGTATCTTACTCTCCAGTGGTTGAACTTGGCCCCCACCTACAAGGTGGCCCAAATACACAACCTTACTCTGCCCTATCTGGCACTTAGTAGCCTTGATAGTGAGGCCTGCCCTTTGCAGAGCCTCAAGAGCCTTCTTCAGGTGGATCAGGTGATCCTCCCAGGTGGAACTAAAGACAGCAATGTCATCAAGATATGCTGCGCAAAAGTCATCCAACCCAGTAAGGACTTGGTTCACCAGCCTTTGGAAGGTGGCAGGTGCATTCTTCAGACCAAAGGGCATCACCACAAACTGATAATGCCCACCTGGGGTTGAGAATGCTGTTTTGGCCTTAGACTCCTCAGCTAACCTGATTTGCCAATAGCCAGCTGTCAAGTCAAATGTGCTCAAAAACTTTGCAGAAGCTAGTTTGTCTATGAGCTCATCTGCCCTTGGAATAGGGTGTGCATCTGTCCTGGTGACAGCATTGAGCCCTCTGTAGTCCACACAGAACCTCATCTCTCTCTTGCCATCTTTGGTGTGAGGTTTGGGGACCAGAACCACTGGGCTAGCCCAGGGGCTCTCTGAGGGTTCAATGACACCTAATTCCAGCATTTTATGTACCTCAGCCTTTATACAGTCCCTGACGTGGTCAGGTTGTCTGTAAAGTTTGTTCTTTACAGGCAGACTGTCACCAGTGTCCACAACATGGGTACACCAGTCAGTTTGACTAGGTATCAAGGAAAACATATGTGAAAATGATTGTAGAACCTGTCTACATTCAGTCTGCTGATGGGCAGTGAGGTTGCCTCCAAGGGTCACTCCTTCAACTGAGCCATCTTCAGGGTTCTGAGACAACAGGTCTGGGAGAGGGTCACTCTCTTCCTCCTGTCCCTCATCTGTAGCCATGAGCAAGCCCATGTCTGCCCTGTCAACATATGCTTTAAGCCTGTTAACATGGAGTACCCTGTGGGGACTCCTGGGAGTTCCTAGGTCCACCAAGTAGGTGACCTCTCCCTTCTTTTCCAGGATTGTATGGGGTCCAGACCATTTGTCTTGGAGTGCTGCTGGGGCCACTGGCTCCAACACCCATACCTTCTGTCCTGGCTGATACTCAGCCAAGACAGCCTTTTGGTCATGCCAAGCTTTCTGTAAGGCCTGGCTTGCCTCAAGGTTTTTAGATGCCTTCTCCATATACTCAGCCATCCTGGAGCGGAGACCAAGTACATAGTCCACTATGTCTAGCTTAGGCTTTTTGAGAGGTAACTCCCATCCTTCCTTCACCAAACACAGTGGGCCTCTCACAGGGTGCCCAAACAACAATTCAAAGGGGCTGTAGCCAACTCCTTTTTGTGGGACCTCTCTGTAAGCAAACAGAAGGCAGGGTAGAAGGATATCCCATCTTCGCCTGAGCTTTTCAGGTAATCCTTTGATCATACCCTTTAGGGTCTTGTTGAATCTCTCAACAAGCCCATTGCATTGTGGGTGATAAGGGGTGGTGAACTTGTAGTTGACACCACATTCCTTCCACATAGCTGTCAAGTATCCTGACATAAAGTTGGTACCTCTGTCAGATACTACCTCCTTAGGAAACCCCACTCTGGAGAATACTCCCAGCAGGGCCCTGGCCACAACAGGAGCTGTAGTGGTCCTAAGGGGAATTGCCTCTGGATACCTGGTGGCATGATCCACTACCACCAGTATAAATCTGTGCCCAGATGCAGTGGGAGGATCCATGGGACCCACTATGTCTATTCCCACTCTTTCAAAGGGGACCCCCACCACAGGTAGTGGTATTAGGGGGGCCTTTGTTGTGCCACCTGATTTGCCACTGGCTTGGCAGGTAACACAGGAGCGACAAAACTCCTTTGTATCTTCACTCATATGAGGCCAGTGAAAGTGAGGGACAAGCCTGTCCCAAGTCTTGTTCTGGCCTAAGTGTCCTGCTAAAGGAATGTCATGGGCCAAGGTAAGAAGGAAGCCCCTAAATTGCAGAGGTATGACCAACCTCCTGGTTGCACCAGGCTTGGGGTCTCTAGCCTCTGAATAAAGGAGCCCTTCATCCCAATACACTTTATGGGTACCTTGAGCATTCCCAGCAGCCTCAGCAGCAGCCAGCTGTCTGAGGGGTTCAAGAGAGGGACAGGATAACTGAGCCTGCCTCAAGTCAGCCCTTGAAGGTCCCCCTGTCCCCAGAAACTCAACCTGATCAGGTTCAAGCTCTTCAGGGACAGTTCCTTCAGGGTCCTCTAGATCAGCTTCCTGGGAAGGCTGATCATCACTCTGAGGCAGGGGGGAAGGCACAGCCTTGACCCTCCTGTTCTTCTTCTTGGTAGGTGCTTGGTCCATTGTTCCAGGATCCAAGACCTGAGGTTCAGTGAGGCACTTTTTGGCCTGTGACCTGGTCACAGCAAGGACATGTGATGATATACCTAACATCTCTGCATGAGTCCTGTACTCCACTTCTGACCATAGAGAACTCTCTAGGTCATTGCCCAACAAACATTCTACTGGGAGGTCTGCACTAACCACAACCCTTTTGAGGCCAGTTACCCCTCCCCATGAGAAGTTAACAACTGCCACACTGTGTGAAGTAGTGGCATTGCTGGCATTGGTCACCAGGTAGTTCTCACCTGGTATGTACTGTCCAGGGTCCACAAAGCCTGGTGTCACCATAGTGACACTGGCACATGTGTCCCTGTAGGCTTGAGCCACTTTGTCATTAATTAAAGGAGTCTGTCTGTACTTGCCCAGGTTACTGGGGCTCACAGTCAGGGACAAATCAATGTCCCCATCACAGATCAAGACTGCCTGTGTAAGGGTTCTGTCTAAGTCAGAATCTCCTTCAGTTCCCATAGTGATTCCCACTACACCCTTTGTCTGGGGACCAACACTGCTAACAGTAGTACTGGGAGCAGGTGCCTTAGGGGCAACAGTGTTGGGGGCTCCACCCTTTTTGCAATCACTAGTCCAGTGAGTTGTATTTTTGCAATGATTGCACCAGGGTTTCTTTTGACCTTCTTTCTTCTTTTTGGACTGTTGTTGGGACCCACCCTCCTTAGCAGTAGTTTGGGGCCCTGTTGAAGACTTCTGGTCTTTAGATTTCTGATCTCCACCCTTTTGGTCTGTTTTCTTCTGATCACCCCCTTGGCCCTGGTTCTGGTTCTTTTGCTTAACCCTGGTTCTGACCCATTTGTCTGCCTTCTTTCCCAATTCTTGGGGAGAGGTCAGATCAGAGTCAACCAAGTGTTGATGCAGTTGCTGGTTTTGACAGTTATTTAAAATCTGTTCTCTCATCATCAAATTATACAATCCTGTAAAATCAGATACCTTACTTCCCAGCAACCAACCCTCCAAAGCCTTAGTGGCACATTCAATGTATTCAGACCAGTCCTGAGTCTGTGTCTTTTGGGTGTCTCTGAACATTAACCTGTACTGTTCAGTGGTTAAGCCTAACCCATCTACTAGAACACTCTTCAGGACTCTGTAGTTTCTGACATCCTCTTCTCTAACAGTGAGGAGTCTGTCTCTGCCTCTTCCCTCAAAGGAGAGCCAGAGGATTGCTGCCCACTGATCTTCAGGAACCTGCTGTACTTTGCAGGCTCTCTCAAGAGCAGTTATCCACTTGTGGATGTCATCCCCACTTTTGTAGGGGGGCACAACCTTAGACAGGTTTCTATTGTCGAAAACCCTATCTTTGTCCTTAGGGACAATGCTGCCACCAGTGGGTATAGACCCACTCTCTTTATGCTGTCTAGCCTTGCTAAGTTTCTCTTCCATCAGGGCTACTTCTAGCTCCTGCTTCCTGATCCTCAGCTGGGCCTCTTGCATCTTGGCCTCATGTTCCCTCCTCTGAGGGGTGGTCATCCTTCTCCTGGAGTGACCTTGAGAGCCTCTAGAGCCATGGGAAGCATTGGAGTCACCTGAGCGATTCCTTTGCCTTCCCAGTCCTGTGTTAAGTCCACTGGGGAGATCCAGTGGGTTGAACCCACTGTCAGTCCCCAATAGCCTTGGTTTAGCTGGGCCAAGTATAACACTTGGCACTGGGCTAGTTCTCCCTTCATCCTCACTACTGTCAGTATCCTTTTCACTCTCATCCTCTGTGGTAGGCATCCCATCTAAGGGGTGACTATTGGGAAGGGGTACTTCAGTGGCATCTTTAGAAGGGGGGCCTCCTGTTCCTGTCCCTAAGGGGGCTAACTGGGAAGCTTTCTTGAGTGCTCTCTGATTCTCATCATTCTGTAAGAGCTCTCTGAGCTCAGCAGAGTTTGGGTTCTTGGGCTGTTTAAGGCCTCTAAGAGTTGCCAAATGCCTGAGCTCATTCTGATTAAGGGTAGCAAAGCTGGATGGTGCCCTCTGGGGGTCACTCTCAACAGAGATGGGTACAGTGGACCCCTCTGCCCCGGCCATTGCTCTTAAGTGTGGGTGGATGTGTTGCAATCTACCTACACTTGGGTTTACCTACTAAACCTATCTAGTAGTTGTAGTCAGGGTGTGCTACTCCCTTTGCTCTACAACAACTAAGTTCAGTAGAACTTATGTATATCTAATCTTGTTTTATATGTACCTACAGGTACCTATGTGATCTTTCAATTGGTAACCAAGAGATTACAATGGTAAAACACAGCAAGCTCAAATCCAACCGCTGCTCACCAATGTGAGAAGTTGGCCTGGTATATGCTGTTCACTAGTTCTAGTGACCACCTTGTACCATGCCAAGCAACCCTTATGGTGTGGTTGTAAGTCAACCTTTTTGGACTAGCTGCCCTAGTGGTAGCGTAGGCTAAGCAGTCTTTGAGGCTAAACTCGTGAAGCGTGTTAAGCAAGCTGTTTTACCAATAGTAACCCCCTTTTATACCAATGAAAGGACACCACACAGATATATATTCAAAATATATATGTATTTATTTCTCAAAGTAACCCCTAGTCTCTTTATGAGCACAGGAGCACAAATCGTCAAACAAGATTATCACAGAATACACAGAAGTTGCACTTTATATGGATAGGCCCTGGTGGCCACTCGAACCATATACTAAAATAGTGGTATAAGTACCACGAACAGAAAAGGGAAAAGGCCTAGGGCCTCTAGAATCGCTGGGCCTACAAGGAGCTAACGTCAGTTAGTGACCAGGAGGTCCACGGGTGGCGTGTGCAGAGCAAATAGTCACACGCGTGCTCCCATAGGTTTCAATGGGTGCGTAAAAAGTACAAAGTTACTGCAAAAGGAATCTTCCGGATGGACTAGGAACTCAAGATTTGGAACACAGGCACTAGAGATGTAATACTACACTTGGGCACAGGTGTGCCAGCTTTACCTCACCCACAGGAAGCGGGTGCATAGGCCTCGAAGTGCGTCGGGTTGCTTCTATCTGTTCCGTGGAGCTTGAAGACAAAGATGCTGCAGGCGGTCGGTCCGGGAGAGATGCAGTGGATCCAAGAGTGGATCGGAGATGTTGAAGACCTGTAAGCAGAGGGGACAGTGTTCACAGTCACTAGCCAGTGACCAGCGTGGCACCAGGTGGGTACCAGGCGATGTCGGGTGCAAACAGGTGATGAGGGGTAGCTTGTCTCCGCAGCCACGTGGTCCCTGAAGGTCGACGACGTCCAGGAGTCGGCTCACGAGCTGTCCCACGCAGGCTCTCGCTGTCGGCGGTGTCGGCGACTTGATCGAAGCAAACAAGCCTTGGCAAAAGCAATTGCAGGAGGATTCGGAAATCAGCTGTTGGTTCTGACCAGCAAGGTCAGAGGGATTGCTCCTTTGGAGGGGAGCAAGGGCCAGTCTGGAGCAACCAGACCAGTGGTGTTTGTCGTAGATTTCGTCGCCAAGATGGCCACTAGCCAGCGGGCCAGCAACCGGTTAGGCGCGTCGAGTGGCAAAATGCAGAAGGGCCCCACGCAGATCGTGGAGATGCTGGAGGGCTCACCTTTGGTGCAGATGCTGCTCGAGGGTTGGGCTTCTCAGGACCCAAAGCACAACTTGGAGGGAGCCTCGGTTGTTGCACTGGTCAGCTTGTCGTAGTCGTTCCAAGATGGCTGGCTCCACGTGTCTCGGTGCCTCCACGGGTCTCCTCTTTTCAGGGACTGTGGATCGGGCGGTGAGAGGTCTGGAGGTCCAGGTCTTGTCAGTCTCTGGGCTCGGGCTCCGGCGGGAGGCGGCGGCAAAGCAGACGGTGATTCGCTGGATGGTGCTTGCGTTAGCAAGGTGGTCACTCCCTGACCACAGGGGAGATTTTCTTCAGTCTTCTGTGCAGCAGAATGTCGAAGTTCCCGTCTTCTTCTTAGTTTCAAGTTGATTCCAGGATGTCTGAAGTCTTAGGACACAGCTCCTACCTTTAAGCGGATTCTAGGGGCCGGACTACCTGCTAGGTCCCTCCCTATGGGTGGGACCAGGAAGGGGGGTGGTTACACCCCCAATCCTTTGTCCAGCTCGCCCCAGGCCCGGGACTGGTGTGCCCCAGGACCGGTTTGAACTGGCATATGCACCGAGGCTCCTTGTGAGCCACAGGCATGTCTGGTTTCTTTCAAGCCCTACCTGACCAATACACAAAATCCTGTCTGGGGTGGTGCACGCACCTCCCCTGGCAGGAAACCCTTTGTCCACACCTCCCAAGCTGGAAGGACTCCCAGCAGCAGGAGGGCAGACTTGTGTCTGTGGTGGCAGCATCCATTTTGTGGAGCTGAGGCTATGTCTGATTTTACCCGGGTTTCAGGTACTGTACATGTCGTGTCCCTCTAGAAGGGTGGAATGCTAACCCCGTCGCCAGAATTGGCGAGGGGTTAGTATTCCAATTCGTATGACACCTTACTCGACATGTTTTGATAAAGCCAAACCAAAGATAGCATTTAACCGCGAGGTTCATAATGCACTTAAGAGTATATGGTATGACGATATCTGGAAACAGCAGAAGGAAGTTGTTCCGACCACTGCAGACAGGCTCAGCTCATGCCAGAGCACCATCTCACATGGAACCAAGCACTCTGCCTTCAGGATTGTTAAGGCCTGCCATAGGAGTGACTTAGAGGTTACCAGGTGTCCCATTTAAGGTTAGGTATAGGTATACTACACCTAAGTAAGAGGTGATTACACCAACTTACCCCAGCTGAGTGATCAGCCAGTTGTGTCAGATTGTTAGGCCAAGCCTGGGGTGGCATAATACATGCTGCAGCCCCTGGCAGGCCTTGGGTACACCAATGCCCTGGGTACCTAGTGTACACTGGTACAGGGGCTGACAGGGTGATCCACTTCCAATTGGTTATGCACCTAGGGTGCATAGTTTTAATTTAGTAGAGAGAACAGCAGGCTGGGGGTCTGATTGGCAGGCCCACAGCCTCAATATGTCAAAAACCAGTGAAGCAAAAAGCAAAAATTTGGGGTGACCATAGGATAGCAGACCCTACTCTCCTACACCCCTACACTGCCCGAACACCACTGCACTAAACCCTGAAACACCACCCCCAGCAAGACCCCTACACTGCCCGAACACCACTGCACTGTCCTAAACCCTGAAACACCAGCCCCAGCACGACCTCCTACACTGCCTGAACACCACTGCACTGCCCTAAACCCTGAAACACCAGCCCCAGCACGACCCCCTACACTGCCCGAACACCACTACACTGCCTTAAACCCTGAAACACCAGCCCAACCACGACCCCTACACTTCCCGAACACCACTGCACTGCCCTAAACCCTGATACACCACCCCCAGCACGACCCCCTACACTGGCCGAACACCACTGCACTGCCCTAAACCCTGAAACATCATCCCCAGCAAGACCCCTACACTGCCCAAACACAACTGCCCTAAACCCTTAAACACCACCCCCAGCACGACCCCCTACACTCCCCAAACAGCACTGCACCGCCCTAAACCCTGAAACACCAGCCCCAACAAGACCCCCTACACTGCCCGAACACCACTGCACAGACCTAAATCCTGAAACACCACCTGCAGCACGACCTCATACACTGCCTGAAAACCACTGCACTGCCTTAAACCCTGAAATATCATCCCCAGCAAGACCCCCTACACTGCCCGAACACTACTGCCCTAAACCCTGAAACACCAGCCCCAGCAAGACACCCTACACTGCCCGAACACCACTGCACTGCCCCTAACCCTGAATCACCAGCCCCAGCAAGACCCCCTACACTGCCCGGACACCACTGCACTGCCCTAAACTCTGAAACACCAGCCCCTGCATGACCCCCTTGTGAGAAGTTGGCCTGGTATATGATGCTCACTAGTTAAAGTGATCACCTTGTACCATGCCAAGCAACCCTTATGGTGTGGTTGTAAGTCAACCTTTTCGGACTAGCTGCCCTAGTGGTAGCGTAGGCTAAGCAGTCTTTGAGGCTAAACTCGTGATGCGTGTTAAGCAAGCTGTTTTACCAATAGTAACCCCCTTTTATACCAATGAAAGGACACCACACAGATATATATTCAAAATATATATGTATTTATTTCTCAAAGTAACCCCTAGTCTCTTTATGAGCACAGGAGCACAAATCGTCAAACAAGATTATCACAGAATACACAGAAGTTGCACTTTATATGGATAGGCCCTGGTGGCCACTCGAACCATATACTAAAATAGTGGTATAAGTACCACGAACAGAAAAGGGAAAAGGCCTAGGGCCTCTAGAATCGCTGGGCCTACAAGGAGCTAACGTCAGTTAGTGACCAGGAGGTCCACGGGTGGCGTGTGCAGAGCAAATAGTCACACGCGTGCTCCCATAGGTTTCAATGGGTGCGTAAAAAGTACAAAGTTACTGCAAAAGGAATCTTCCGGATGACCTAGGAACTTAAGATTTGGAACACAGGCACTAGAGATGTAATACTACACTTGGGCACAGGTGTGCCAGCTTTACCTCACCCACAGGAAGCGGGTGCATAGGCCTCGAAGTGCGTCGGGTTTCTTCTATCTGTTCCGTGGGGCCTGTAGACAAAAGTGCTGCAGGCGGTCGGTCGGGAAGAGATGCAGTGGATCCAAGAGTGGATCGGAGATGTTGAAGACCTGTAAGCAGAGGGGACAGTGTTCACAGTCACTAGCCAGTGACCAGCGTGGCACCAGGTGGGTACCAGGCGATGTCGGGTGCAAACAGGTGATGAGGGGTAGCTTGTCTCCGCAGCCACGTGGTCCCTGAAGGTCGACGACGTCCAGGAGTCGGCTCACGAGCTGTCCCACGCAGGCTCTCGCTGTCGGCGGTGTCGGCGACTTGATCGAAGCAAACAAGCCTTGGCAAAAGCAATTGCAGGAGGATTCGGAAATCAGCTGTTGGTTCTGACCAGCAAGGTCAGAGGGATTGCTCCTTTGGAGGGGAGCAAGGGCCAGTCTGGAGCAACCAGACCAGCGGTGTTTGTCGTAGATTTCGTCGCCAAGATGGCCACTAGCCAGCGGGCCAGCAACCGGTTAGGCGCGTCGAGTGGCAAACTGCAGAAGGGCCCCACGCAGATCGTGGAGATGCTGGAGGGCTCACCTTTGGTGCAGATGCTGCTCGAGGGTTGGGCTTCTCAGGACCCAAAGCACAACTTGGAGGGAGCCTCGGTTGTTGCACTGGTCAGCTTGTCGTAGTCGTTCCAAGATGGCTGGCTCCACGTGTCTCGGTGCCTCCACGGGTCTCCTCTTTTCAGGGACTGTGGATCGGGCGGTGAGAGGTCTGGAGGTCCAGGTCTTGTCAGTCTCTGGGCTCGGGCTCCGGCGGGAGGCGGCGGCAAAGCAGACGTTGATTCGCTGGATGGTGCTTGCGTTAGCAAGGTGGTCACTCCCTGACCACAGGGGAGATTTTCTTCAGTCTTCTGTGCAGCAGAATGTCGAAGTTCCCGTCTTCTTCTTAGTTTCAAGTTGATTCCAGGATGTCTGAAGTCTTAGGACACAGCTCCTACCTTTAAGCGGATTCTAGGGGCCGGACTACCTGCTAGGTCCCTCCCTAAGGGTGGGACCAGGAAGGGGGGTGGTTACACCCCCAATCCTTTGTCCAGCTCGCCCCAGGCCCGGGACTGGTGTGCCCCAGGACCGGTTTGAACTGGCATATGCACCGAGGCTCCTTGTGAGCCACAGGCATGTCTGGTTTCTTTCAAGCCCTACCTGACCAATACACAAAATCCTGTCTGGGGTGGTGCACGCACCTCCCCTGGCAGGAAACCCTTTGTCCACACCTCCCAAGCTGGAAGGACTCCCAGCAGCAGGAGGGCAGACTTGTGTCTGTGGTGGCAGCATCCATTTTGTGGAGCTGAGGCTATGTCTGATTTTACCCGGGTTTCAGGTACTGTACATGTCGTGTCCCTCTAGAAGGGTGGAATGCTAACCCCGTCGCCAGAATTGGCGAGGGGTTAGTATTCCAATTCGTATGACACCTTACTCGACATGTTTTGATAAAGCCAAACCAAAGATAGCATTTAACCGCGAGGTTCATAATGCACTTAAGAGTATATGGTATGACGATATCTGGAAACAGTAGAAGGAAGTTGTTCCGACCACTGCAGACAGGCTCAGCTCATGCCAGAGCACCATCTCACATGGAACCAAGCACTCTGCCTTCAGGATTGTTAAGGCCTGCTATAGGAGTGACTTATAGGTTACCAGGTGTCCCATTTAAGTTTAGGTATAGGTATACTACACCTAAGTAAGAGGTGATTACACCAACTTACCCCAGCTGAGTGATCAGCCAGTTGTGTCAGATTGTTAGGCCAAGCCTGGGGTGGCATAATACATGCTTCAGCCCCTGGCAGGCCTTGGATACACCAATGCCCTGGGTACCTAGTGTACACTGGTACAGGGGCTGACAGGGTGATCCAACCAATTGGGTATGTACCTAGGGTACATGGAGTCCATTTTACAGAGAGAGCAGATAGCCTGAGAGCCTGAATGGCAGGATCTCAGGCCAACTAAGTCGAAAAACCAGCTAGACACTAGGCAAAAATTTGGGGGTAACCATAGTCAGATATCCACCTTCCTACACAACCCCCCCCCAAACGAAGGGAGATAAGGCTGACCTTGACCAGGTAAGCCTATATTGCCCAAGTGGCCATATAAGGAGGAACCAGCACTGGCATGGTTACCCCCTGTCTCATGGTCCACTAAGCAATCCCTCACCCTAAGGGTATCAGAGGGTCTCCACCATAGGGAATCTCTACCTGTGGTGTGTCTTGGCAAAGTAAAAGGCTGGTGTTGAGATGGAGTACTGAAGTGAGTGTCCTCAAAGTGAGGCCTCAGCTTCCTCCAATCATCCTCCACCATGGATGCCTTTCTTTCTTTAACTGAGTTGCACTGTGCTCTCAGGGTCAGCCTCTGGCTACCTAAAGCTGGAGGCTGGGTCCCTTTTGTGGGCTTACTGGAGGGACAGGTCAGGTTTGGGGCCCTAAGGTCCCATGTTTGCCTGTGCCCAACAGAATCCCCCTGGGGGAGGTCCCTAACTACCTGTAAAGGAGATCCCTCAGGAATGTTTTTACCCATCACCTGACTAGGGCTACTAGCCAGGCAATCCTCATTCTTTTGATGGGGGGGTTCTTGTGGACAGGGGCCCTCTGGGGGTCCACTGGCCTCCCTGACCTCTGCAGCCCTGGGCTGACTGAGGCAGGGTAGAGAGAGGCAGGCTACCTGCACCAGACTGGATCCCACCTTGGAAGGGGCCACTGACATCAGAGGCTCTGCCAGGCCAGGCCTGGCTACCTCTGGGGCAGTTCCTTCACAAGGGGTGAGGTCAGATCCCTGAGGAGGCTGACCTTTTCCTAATGTCTGGGGAGAGGGAGACTTTTCTTCCTCCCCACTACTCTCAGTTTGTGTGGAGTGATCCATTGTTTCAGGCTTCACTACACCTATGTCAGTCTGAGTATAGGCTGAGACCATTACAGCCTTGCCAACCTTTTCAGGGGGGCACTCAGTTTGTGTTTGAGCTGTGACTGTCACAGCTCTGCCAGTCTCTACAGGGAAGTCTGTCTGTGCCTGGGCGGTGGCTACCACTGCCCTTCCAACCTTTTCAGGGAGGAAATCTATTTGGACAGGGGTTGTGAATGGCACAACCCCCCTACCCTTTTGTGACAGGCCTACCATTTTAGAATGGGTGTCTTGTTCAACTCCAGCCCAAGCTGAGAGTTCTAAGTCATTCCCCAGTAAGCAGTCTACAGGCAAGGTTGGGGACACTGCCACCCTTTTAGGGCCAGTGACACCTCCCCAGCTGAGACATACCTCTGCTATGGGATGACTGTTCTGTTTGCCATCAATGTTGGTCACCTGGTAGGAGAAACCAGGCAAAAGCTGCTCAGAGGGAACTAGCCAATGGGCCACCATTGTGATGCTAGCTCCAGTGTCTCTGTAGGCCTCAGCTTTTGTACCATTGATGTAGGGCTCCTGTCTGTACCTACCCAAAGTGTTGGGACAGGCAGTGAAGTTGGCAAACCCCATGCCACCATCACAGACAAGAGTATCTGCTGCAGGGGAATTGGCTAAGCCAGGGTCCCCCTGTGTTCCCCAAGTAAACCCACCCAGATTTCTGGGGGCACTCCCACCACCTGGGGGATTACTGCTGACAGCAATAGGTGGTGTGACAGGAGTAATTGGAGGAACAGTTTTGTTTTTAGCCCTTGGGCAACCGCTGTCAGTTTTCCAATGCCCAGGAGTTTTACACTCATGGCAGTAGGGCTTTTTAGCTGTGGTAGAGGAGGGAGCTTGGGACCCACCACCCTGGGTGGAGTTTTGGGGCCCTGAGGAAGGTTTCTCTTTTTCTTTATCCCCACCCTTCTCTTGAGGCTTGGTGGTATCTTTCTTTTGGTCACCACCCTGGTTTTTAGGCCTGATCCTGGTCCTGACCCATTTATCTGCCCTCTTTCCCAATTCTTGGGGAGAGGTCAAATCTGAGTCTACCAGGTGTTGATGGAGAAGCTGGTTTTGACAATTACTTAAAATCTGCTCTCTCATCATCAAATTGTACAATCCTGTATAATCAGACACCTTACTTCCCAGCAACCAACCCTCCAAAGCCTTAGTGGCACATTCCACATATTCAGACCAGTCCTGAGTCTGTGTCTTCTGGGTGTCTCTGAACATTAACCTGTACTGTTCAGTGGTTAAGCCTAACCCATCAACTAGGACACTCTTCAGGACTCTGTAATTTCTGACATCCTCTTCTCTAACAGTGAGGAGTCTATCTCTGCCTCTCCCCTCAAAGGAGAGCCATAAGATTGCTGCCCACTGGTCTTCAGGAACCTGCTGCACTTTGCAGGCTCTCTCAAGAGCAGTCATCCATTTGTGGATGTCATCCCCACTTTTGTAGGGGGGCACAATCTTGGACAGGTTCCTATTGTCAAAGACCCTATCTTTGTCCCTAGGGACATTGCTGCCACCAGTGGGTATAGACCCACTCTCTCTATGCTGCCTAGCCTTGCTCAGTTTTTCTTCCATCAGGGCTACTTCTAGCTCCTGCTTCCTGATCCTCAGCTGGGCTTCTTGCATCTTGGCCTCATGTTCCCTCCTCTGAGGGGTGGTCATCCTTCTCCTGGAGTGACCTTGAGAGCCTCTAGAGCCATGGGAAGCATTGGAGTCACCTGAGCGATTCCTTTGCCTTCCCAGCCCTGTGTTAAGTCCACTGGGGAGATCCAGTGGGTTGAACCCACTGTCAGTCCCCAATAGCCTTGGTTTAGCTGGGCCAAGTTTAACACTTGGCACTGGGCTAGTTCTCCCTTCATCCTCACTACTGTCAGTATCCTTTTCACTCTCATCCTCTGTGGTAGGCATCCCATCTAAGGGGTGACTATTGGGAAGGGGTACTTCAGTGGCATCTTCAGAAGGGGGGCCTCCTGTTCCTGTCCCTAAGGGGGCTAACTGGGAAGCTTTCTTGAGTGCTCTCTGATTCTCATCATTCTGTAAGAGCTCTCTGAGCTCAGCAGAGTTTGGGTTCTTGGGCTGTTTAAGGCCTCTAAGAGTTGC
Source organism: Triturus cristatus (assembly GCF_964204655.1). NCBI lineage: Eukaryota > Metazoa > Chordata > Amphibia > Caudata > Salamandridae > Triturus > Triturus cristatus. Next base: position 530,323 of record NW_028188172.1, on the reverse strand, counting down.
CAAATGCCTGAGCTCATTCTGATTAAGGGTAGCAAAGCTGGATGGTGCCCTCTGGGGGTCACTCTCAACAGAGATGGGTACAGTGGACCCCTCTGCCCCGGCCATTGCTCTTAAGTGTGGGTGGATGTGTTGCAATCTACCTACACTTGGGTTTACCTACTAAACCTATCTAGTAGTTGTAGTCAGGGTGTGCTACTCCCTTTGCTCTACAACAACTAAGTTCAGTAGAACTTATGTATATCTAATCTTGTTTTATATGTACCTACAGGTACCTATGTGATCTTTCAATTGGTAACCAAGAGATTACAATGGTAAAACACAGCAAGCTCAAATCCAACCGCTGCTCACCAATGTGAGAAGTTGGCCTGGTATATGATGCTCACTAGTTAAAGTGATCACCTTGTACCATGCCAAGCAACCCTTATGGTGTGGTTGTAAGTCAACCTTTTCGGACTAGCTGCCCTAGTGGTAGCGTAGGCTAAGCAGTCTTTGAGGCTAAACTCGTGATGCGTGTTAAGCAAGCTGTTTTACCAATAGTAACCCCCTTTTATACCAATGAAAGGACACCACACAGATATATATTCAAAATATATATGTATTTATTTCTCAAAGTAACCCCTAGTCTCTTTATGAGCACAGGAGCACAAATCGTCAAACAAGATTATCACAGAATACACAGAAGTTGCACTTTATATGGATAGGCCCTGGTGGCCACTCGAACCATATACTAAAATAGTGGTATAAGTACCACGAACAGAAAAGGGAAAAGGCCTAGGGCCTCTAGAATCGCTGGGCCTACAAGGAGCTAACGTCAGTTAGTGACCAGGAGGTCCACGGGTGGCGTGTGCAGAGCAAATAGTCACACGCGTGCTCCCATAGGTTTCAATGGGTGCGTAAAAAGTACAAAGTTACTGCAAAAGGAATCTTCCGGATGACCTAGAAACTTAAGATTTGGAACACAGGCACTAGAGATGTAATACTACACTTGGGCACAGGTGTGCCAGCTTTACCTCACCCACAGGAAGCGGGTGCATAGGCCTCGAAGTGCGTCGGGTTTCTTCTATCTGTTCCGTGGGGCCTGTAGACAAAAGTGCTGCAGGCGGTCGGTCGGGAAGAGATGCAGTGGATCCAAGAGTGGATCGGAGATGTTGAAGACCTGTAAGCAGAGGGGACAGTGTTCACAGTCACTAGCCAGTGACCAGCGTGGCACCAGGTGGGTACCAGGCGATGTCGGGTGCAAACAGGTGATGAGGGGTAGCTTGTCTCCGCAGCCACGTGGTCCCTGAAGGTCGACGACGTCCAGGAGTCGGCTCACGAGCTGTCCCACGCAGGCTCTCGCTGTCGGCGGTGTCGGCGACTTGATCGAAGCAAACAAGCCTTGGCAAAAGCAATTGCAGGAGGATTCGGAAATCAGCTGTTGGTTCTGACCAGCAAGGTCAGAGGGATTGCTCCTTTGGAGGGGAGCAAGGGCCAGTCTGGAGCAACCAGACCAGCGGTGTTTGTCGTAGATTTCGTCGCCAAGATGGCCACTAGCCAGCGGGCCAGCAACCGGTTAGGCGCGTCGAGTGGCAAACTGCAGAAGGGCCCCACGCAGATCGTGGAGATGCTGGAGGGCTCACCTTTGGTGCAGATGCTGCTCGAGGGTTGGGCTTCTCAGGACCCAAAGCACAACTTGGAGGGAGCCTCGGTTGTTGCACTGGTCAGCTTGTCGTAGTCGTTCCAAGATGGCTGGCTCCACGTGTCTCGGTGCCTCCACGGGTCTCCTCTTTTCAGGGACTGTGGATCGGGCGGTGAGAGGTCTGGAGGTCCAGGTCTTGTCAGTCTCTGGGCTCGGGCTCCGGCGGGAGGCGGCGGCAAAGCAGACGTTGATTCGCTGGATGGTGCTTGCGTTAGCAAGGTGGTCACTCCCTGACCACAGGGGAGATTTTCTTCAGTCTTCTGTGCAGCAGAATGTCGAAGTTCCCGTCTTCTTCTTAGTTTCAAGTTGATTCCAGGATGTCTGAAGTCTTAGGACACAGCTCCTACCTTTAAGCGGATTCTAGGGGCCGGACTACCTGCTAGGTCCCTCCCTAAGGGTGGGACCAGGAAGGGGGGTGGTTACACCCCCAATCCTTTGTCCAGCTCGCCCCAGGCCCGGGACTGGTGTGCCCCAGGACCGGTTTGAACTGGCATATGCACCGAGGCTCCTTGTGAGCCACAGGCATGTCTGGTTTCTTTCAAGCCCTACCTGACCAATACACAAAATCCTGTCTGGGGTGGTGCACGCACCTCCCCTGGCAGGAAACCCTTTGTCCACACCTCCCAAGCTGGAAGGACTCCCAGCAGCAGGAGGGCAGACTTGTGTCTGTGGTGGCAGCATCCATTTTGTGGAGCTGAGGCTATGTCTGATTTTACCCGGGTTTCAGGTACTGTACATGTCGTGTCCCTCTAGAAGGGTGGAATGCTAACCCCGTCGCCAGAATTGGCGAGGGGTTAGTATTCCAATTCGTATGACACCTTACTCGACATGTTTTGATAAAGCCAAACCAAAGATAGCATTTAACCGCGAGGTTCATAATGCACTTAAGAGTATATGGTATGACGATATCTGGAAACAGTAGAAGGAAGTTGTTCCGACCACTGCAGACAGGCTCAGCTCATGCCAGAGCACCATCTCACATGGAACCAAGCACTCTGCCTTCAGGATTGTTAAGGCCTGCTATAGGAGTGACTTATAGGTTACCAGGTGTCCCATTTAAGTTTAGGTATAGGTATACTACACCTAAGTAAGAGGTGATTACACCAACTTACCCCAGCTGAGTGATCAGCCAGTTGTGTCAGATTGTTAGGCCAAGCCTGGGGTGGCATAATACATGCTTCAGCCCCTGGCAGGCCTTGGATACACCAATGCCCTGGGTACCTAGTGTACACTGGTACAGGGGCTGACAGGGTGATCCAACCAATTGGGTATGTACCTAGGGTACATGGAGTCCATTTTACAGAGAGAGCAGATAGCCTGAGAGCCTGAATGGCAGGATCTCAGGCCAACTAAGTCGAAAAACCAGCTAGACACTAGGCAAAAATTTGGGGGTAACCATAGTCAGATATCCACCTTCCTACACCCCTACACTGACCGAACACCACTGCACTGCCCTAAACCCTGAAACACCAGCCCCTGCACGACCCCCTACACTGCCCGAACACCACTGCACTGCCCTAAACCCTGAAACACCAGCCCCTGCACGACCCCCTACAATGCCCGAACACCACTGCACTGCCCTAAACCCTGAAACACCAGCCCCTGCACGACCCCCTACACTGCCCGAACACCACTGCACTGCCCTAAACCCTGAAACACCAGCCCCTGCACGACCCCCTACAATGCCCGGACACCACTGCACTGCCCTAAACCCTGAAACACCAGCCCCTGCACGACCCCCTACAATGCCTGAACACCACTGCACTGCCCTAAACCCTGAAACACCACCCCCAGCAAGACCCCTACACTGCCCGAACACCACTGCACTGCCCTAAACCCTGAAACACCAGCCCCTGCAAGACCCCCTACACTGCCCGAACACCACTGCACTGCCCTATACCCTGAAACACCAGCCCCTGTAAGACCCCCTACACTACCCTAAACCCTGAAACACCACCCCCAGCATGACCCCCTACACTGCTGGAACACCGCTGCACTGCCCTAAACCCTGAAACATCATCCCAAGCAAGACCCCGTACACTGCCCAAACACTACTGCCCTAAACCCTGAAACACCAGCCCCAGCAAGACCCCCTACACTGCTCGAACACCACTGCACTGCCCTAAACCCTGAAACACCAGCCCCAAAAAGACCCCCTACACTGCCAGAACACCACTGCACTTCCCTAAACCCTAAAACACCAGCCCCAGCACGACCCCCTACACTGCCCGAACACCACTGCACTGCCCTAAACCCTGAAAGACCAGCCCCTGCATGACCCCTACACTGCCTGAACACCACTGCACTGCCCTAAACCCTGAAACACCAGCCCCAGCACGACCCCCTACACTGCCCGAACACCACTGCCCTAAACCCGGAAACACCAGCCCCTGAAAGACCCCCTACACTGCCCGATCACCACTGCACTGCCCTAAACCCTGAAACACCAGCCCCTGCACAATCCCCTAGACTGCCCTAAACCCTGAAACGCCACCCCCAGCACGACCCCCTACACTGCCGGAACACCACTGCACTGCCCTAAACCCTGAAACACCATCCCCAGCACGACCCCCTACACTGCCCAAACACCACTGCACTTCCCTAAACCCTGAAACATCATCCCAAGCAAGCCCAAGTACACTGGCCGAACACCACTGCCCTAAACCCTGAAACACCACCCCCAACACAATCCCTACACTGCCCGAACACCACTGCACAGCCCTAAACTCTGAAACACCAGCCCCTGCACGACCCCCTACAATGCCGGAACACCACTGCACTGCCCTAAACCCTGAAACCCCAGCCCCTGCATGACCCCCTACACTGCCCGAACACCACTGCACTGCCCTAAACCCTGAAACACCAACCCCCAACACGATCCCTACACTGCCCGAACACCACTGCACAGCCCTAAACTCTGAAACACCAGCCCCAGCACGACCCCTACACTGCCCGAACACCAATGCACTGCCCTAAACCCTGAAACACCATCCCCAGCACGACCCCCTACACTGCCCGAACACCACTGCACTGCCCTAAACCCTGAAACACCAGCCCCAGCACAACCCCCTACACTGCCCCAACACCACTATACTGCCCTAAACCCTGAAACACCACCCCCAGCACATCGGCCTACACTGCCCGAACACTACTGCACTGCCCTAAACCCTGAAATACCAGCCCCTGCACGACCCCCTACACTGCCGGAACACCACTGCACTGCCTAAACCCTGAACCACCCCCAGCACAACCCCCTACACTGCTCGAACCCCACTGCACTGCCCTAAACCCTAAAACATCAGCCCCAGCAAGACCCCCTACACTGCCCGAACACCACTGCACAGACCTAAACCCTAAAACACAAGCCCCAGCAAGACCCCCTACACTGCCCGAACACCACTGCACTGCCCTAAACCCTGATTCATCACCCCGAGCACGACCCCTACACTGCCCTTAACCCTGAAACATCACCCCCAGCAAGAACACCTACACTGCCCAAAAACCACTGCACTGCCCTAAACCCTGAAACACCACCCCCAGCACGACCCCCTACACTGCCCGAACACCACTGCACTTTCCCTAAATCCTGAAACACCAGCCCCAGCAAGACCCCCTACACTGCCCGAACACCACTGCACTTCCCTAAACCCTGAAACACCAGCCCCAGCACGACCCCCTACACTGCCCGAACACCACTTCACTGCCCTAAACCCTGAAACACCAGCCCCTGCACGACCCCCTACACTGCCCGAACACCACTGCACTGCCCTAAACCCTGAAACACCACCCCCTGCACGACCCCTACACTGCCCGAACACCACTGCACTGCCCTAAACCCTGAAACACCACCCCCTGCACAACCCCTACACTGCACGAACACCACTGCACTGCCATAAACCCTGAAACACCAGCCCCAGCAAGACCCCCTACTCTGCCTGAACACCACTTCACTGCCCTAAACCCTGAAACACCACCCCCAGCAAGACCCCCTACACTGCCCGAACACCACTGCACTAAACCCTGAAACACCACCCCCAGCAAGACCCCTACACTGCCCGAACACCACTGCACTGTCCTAAACCCTGAAACACCAGCCCCAGCACGACCTCCTACACTGCCTGAACACCACTGCACTGCCCTAAACCCTGAAACACCAGCCCCAGCACGACCCCCTACACTGCCCGAACACCACTACACTGCCTTAAACCCTGAAACACCAGCCCAACCACGACCCCTACACTTCCCGAACACCACTGCACTGCCCTAAACCCTGATACACCACCCCCAGCACGACCCCCTACACTGGCCGAACACCACTGCACTGCCCTAAACCCTGAAACATCATCCCCAGCAAGACCCCTACACTGCCCAAACACAACTGCCCTAAACCCTTAAACACCACCCCCAGCACGACCCCCTACACTCCCCAAACAGCACTGCACCGCCCTAAACCCTGAAACACCAGCCCCAACAAGACCCCCTACACTGCCCGAACACCACTGCACAGACCTAAATCCTGAAACACCACCTGCAGCACGACCTCATACACTGCCTGAAAACCACTGCACTGCCTTAAACCCTGAAATATCATCCCCAGCAAGACCCCCTACACTGCCCGAACACTACTGCCCTAAACCCTGAAACACCAGCCCCAGCAAGACACCCTACACTGCCCGAACACCACTGCACTGCCCCTAACCCTGAATCACCAGCCCCAGCAAGACCCCCTACACTGCCCGGACACCACTGCACTGCCCTAAACCCTGAAACACCAGCCCCTGCATGACCCCCTACACTGACCGAACACCACTGCACTGCCCTAAACCCTGAAACACCAGCCCCTGCACGACCCCCTACACTGCCCGAACACCACTGCACTGCCCTAAACCCTGAAACACCAGCCCCTGCACGACCCCCTACAATGCCCGAACACCACTGCACTGCCCTAAACCCTGAAACACCAGCCCCTGCACGACCCCCTACACTGCCCGAACACCACTGCACTGCCCTAAACCCTGAAACACCAGCCCCTGCACGACCCCCTACAATGCCCGGACACCACTGCACTGCCCTAAACCCTGAAACACCAGCCCCTGCACGACCCCCTACAATGCCCGAACACCACTGCACTGCCCTAAACCCTGAAACACCACCCCCAGCAAGACCCCTACACTGCCCGAACACCACTGCACTGCCCTAAACCCTGAAACACCAGCCCCTGCAAGACCCCCTACACTGCCCGAACACCACTGCACTGCCCTATACCCTGAAACACCAGCCCCTGTAAGACCCCCTACACTACCCTAAACCCTGAAACACCACCCCCAGCATGACCCCCTACACTGCTGGAACACCGCTGCACTGCCCTAAACCCTGAAACATCATCCCAAGCAAGACCCCGTACACTGCCCAAACACTACTGCCCTAAACCCTGAAACACCAGCCCCAGCAAGACCCCCTACACTGCTCGAACACCACTGCACTGCCCTAAACCCTGAAACACCAGCCCCAAAAAGACCCCCTACACTGCCAGAACACCACTGCACTTCCCTAAACCCTAAAACACCAGCCCCAGCACGACCCCCTACACTGCCCGAACACCACTGCACTGCCCTAAACCCTGAAAGACCAGCCCCTGCATGACCCCTACACTGCCTGAACACCACTGCACTGCCCTAAACCCTGAAACACCAGCCCCAGCACGACCCCCTACACTGCCCGAACACCACTGCCCTAAACCCGGAAACACCAGCCCCTGAAAGACCCCCTACACTGCCCGATCACCACTGCACTGCCCTAAACCCTGAAACACCAGCCCCTGCACAATCCCCTAGACTGCCCTAAACCCTGAAACGCCACCCCCAGCACGACCCCCTACACTGCCGGAACACCACTGCACTGCCCTAAACCCTGAAACACCATCCCCAGCACGACCCCTACACTGCCCAAACACCACTGCACTTCCCTAAACCCTGAAACATCATCCCAAGCAAGCCCCCGTACACTGGCCGAACACCACTGCCCTAAACCCTGAAACACCACCCCCAACACGATCCCTACACTGCCCGAACACCACTGCACAGCCCTAAACTCTGAAACACCAGCCCCTGCACGACCCCCTACAATGCCGGAACACCACTGCACTGCCCTAAACCCTGAAACCCCAGCCCCTGCATGACCCCCTACACTGCCCGAACACCACTGCACTGCCCTAAACCCTGAAACACCAACCCCCAACACGATCCCTACACTGCCCGAACACCACTGCACAGCCCTAAACTCTGAAACACCAGCCCCAGCACGACCCCTACACTGCCCGAACACCAATGCACTGCCCTAAACCCTGAAACACCATCCCCAGCACGACCCCCTACACTGCCCGAACACCACTGCACTGCCCTAAACCCTGAAACACCAGCCCCAGCACAACTCCCTACACTGCCCCAACACCACTATACTGCCCTAAACCCTGAAACACCACCCCCAGCACATCGGCCTACACTGCCCGAACACTACTGCACTGCCCTAAACCCTGAAATACCAGCCCCTGCACGACCCCCTACACTGCCGGAACACCACTGCACTGCCTAAACCCTGAACCACCCCCAGCACAACCCCCTACACTGCTCGAACCCCACTGCACTGCCCTAAACCCTAAAACATCAGCCCCAGCAAGACCCCCTACACTGCCCGAACACCACTGCACAGACCTAAACCCTAAAACACAAGCCCCAGCAAGACCCCCTACACTGCCCGAACACCACTGCACTGCCCTAAACCCTGATTCATCACCCCGAGCACGACCCCTACACTGCCCTTAACCCTGAAACATCACCCCCAGCAAGAACACCTACACTGCCCAAAAACCACTGCACTGCCCTAAACCCTGAAACACCACCCCCAGCACGACCCCCTACACTGCCCGAACACCACTGCACTTTCCCTAAATCCTGAAACACCAGCCCCAGCAAGACCCCCTACACTGCCCGAACACCACTGCACTTCCCTAAACCCTGAAACACCAGCCCCAGCACGACCCCCTACACTGCCCGAACACCACTTCACTGCCCTAAACCCTGAAACACCAGCCCCTGCACGACCCCCTACACTGCCCGAACACCACTGCACTGCCCTAAATCCTGAAACACCACCCCCAGCACGACCCCCTACACTGCCCGAACACCACTGCACTTTCTCTAAATCCTGAAACACCAGCCCCAGCAAGACCCCCTACACTGCCCGAACACCACTGCACTTCCCTAAACCCTGAAACACCAGCCCCAGCACGACCCCCTACACTGCCCGAACACCACTGAACTGCCCTAAACCCTGAAACACCAGCCCCTGCACGACCCCTACACTGTCCGAACACCACTGAACTGCCCTAAACCCTGAAACACCAGCTCCTGCACGACCCCCTACACTCCCCAAACACCACTGCTCTGCCCTAAACCCTGAAACACCAGCCCCAACACGACCCCTACACTGCCCGAACACCAATGTACTGCCCTAAGCCCTGAAACACCAGCCCCAGCATTACCCCCTACACTGCCCGAACACCACTGCACTGCCCTAAACCCTGAAACACCACCCCCTGCACGACCCCTACACTGCCCGAACACCACTGCACTGCCCTAAACCCTGAAACACCACCCCCTGCACAACCCCTACACTGCACGAACACCACTGCACTGCCATAAACCCTGAAACACCAGCCCCAGCAAGACCCCCTACTCTGCCTGAACACCACTTCACTGCCCTAAACCCTGAAACACCACCCCCAGCAAGACCCCCTACACTGCCCGAACACCACTGCACTAAACCCTGAAACACCACCCCCAGCAAGACCCCTACACTGCCCGAACACCACTGCACTGTCCTAAACCCTGAAACACCAGCCCCAGCACGACCTCCTACACTGCCTGAACACCACTGCACTGCCCTAAACCCTGAAACACCAGTCCCAGCACGACCCCCTACACTGCCCGAACACCACTACACTGCCTTAAACCCTGAAACACCAGCCCAAGCACGACCCCTACACTTCCCGAACACCACTGCACTGCCCTAAACCCTGAAACACCATCCCCAGCACGACCCCCTACACTGCCCAAACACCACTGCACTTCCCTAAACCCTGAAACATCATCCCAAGCAAGCCCCCGTACACTGGCCGAACACCACTGCCCTAAACCCTGAAACACCACCCCCAGCACGATCCCTACACTGCCCGAACACCACTGCACTGCCCTAAACTCTGAAACACCAGCCCCTGCACGACCCCCTACAATGCCCGAACACCACTGCACTGCCCTAAACCCTGAAACACCAGCCCCTGCATGACCCCCTACACTGCCCGAACACCACTGCACTGCCCTAAACCCTGAAACACCAGCCCCAGCACGACCCCTACACTGCCCGAACACCAATGCACTGCCCTAAACCCTGAAACACCAGCCCCAGCACGACCCCCTACACTGCCCGAACACCACTGCACTGCCCTAAACCCTGAAACACCAGCCCCAGCACAACCCCCTACACTGCCCCAACACCACTATACTGCCCTAAACGCTGAAACACCACCCCAAGCACATCGGCCTACACTGCCCGAACACTACTGCACTGCCCTAAACCCTGAAACACCATCCCCAGCACATCGGCCTACACTGCCCGAACACTACTGCACTGCCCTAAACCCTGAAACACCAGCCCCTGCACGACCCCCTACACTGCCCGAACCCCACTGCACTGCCCTAAACCCTAAAACATCAGCCCCAGCAAGACGCCCTACACTGCCCGAACACCACTGCACAGACCTAAACCCTAAAACACAAGCCCCAGCAAGACCCCCGACACTGCCCGAACACCACTGCACTGCCCTAAACCCTGATTCATCACCCGAGCACGACCCCTACACTGCCCTAAACCCTGAAACATCACCCCCAGCAAGAACACCTACACTGCCCGAAAACCACTGCACTGCCCTAAACCCTGAAACACCACCCCCAGCATGACCCCCTACACTGCCCGAACACCACTGCACTGCCCTAAATCCTGAAACACCAGCCCCAGCAAGGCCCCCTACACTGCCCGAACACCTCTGCACTTCCCTAAACCCTGAAACACCAGCCCCAGCATGACCCCCTACACTGCCCGAACACCACTTCACTGCCCTAAACCCTGAAACACCAGCCCCTGCATGACCCCCTACACTGTCCCAACACCACTGAACTGCCCTAAACCCTGAAACACCAGCTCCTGCATGACCCCCTACACTCCCCGAACACCACCGCACTGCCCTAAACCCTGAAACACCAGCTCCTGCATGACCCCCTACACTCCCCGAACACCACCGCACTGCCCTAAACCCTGAAACACCAGCCCCAGCATTACCCCCTACACTGCCCGAACACCACTGCACTGCCCTAAACCCTGAAACACCACCCCCTGCACAAACCCTACACTGCCCGAACACCACTGCACTGCCATAAACCCTGAAACACCACCCCCTGCCCAACCCCTACACTGCAAAAACACCACTGCACTGCCATAAACCCTGAAACACCAGCCCCAGCAAGACCCCCTACACTGCCTGAACACCACTTCACTGCCCTAAACCCTGAAACACCACCCCCAGCAAGACCCCCTACACTGCCCGAACACCACTGCACTAAACCCTGAAACACCTACCCCAGCAAGACCCCTACACTGCCCGAACACCACTGCACTGCCCTAAACCCTGAAACACCAGCCCCAGCACGACCCCCTACACTGCCCGAACACCACTGCACTGCCCTAAACCCTGAAACACCAGCCCCCTGCACGGCCCCCTACACTGCCCGAACACCACTACACTGCATTAAACCCTGAAACACCAGCCCCAGCACGACCCCTACACTTCCCGAACACCACTGCACTGCCCTAAACCCTGATACACCACCCCCAGCACGACCCCCTACACTGGCCGAACACCACTGCACTGCCCTAAACCCTGAAACATCATCCCCAGAAAGACCCCTACACTGCCCAAACACAACTGCCCTAAACTCTTAAACACCACCCCCAGCACGACCCCCTACACTCCCCAAACAGCACTGCACCACCCTAAACCCTGAAACACCAGCCCCAACAAGACCCCCTACACTGCCCGAACACCACTGCACAGACCTAAATCCTGAAACACCACCCGCAGCACGACCTCATACAGTGCCTGAAAACCACTGCACTGCCTTAAACCCTGAAATATCATCCCCAGCAAGACCCCCGACACTGCCTGAACACCACTGCTCTAAACCCTGAAACACCAACCCCAGCATGATCCCCTACACTGCCCGAAAACCACTGCACTGCCCTAAACCCTGAAACACCAGCCCCAGCACTACCCCCTACACTGCCCGAAAACCACTGTACTGACCTAAACCCTGAAACACCAGCCCCAGCAAGACCCCCTACACTGCCCAAACACCACTGCACTGCCCTAAACCCTGAAACACCAGCCCCTGCATGACCCCCTACAATGCCCGAACACCACTGCACTGCCCTAAACCCTGAAATACCAGCCCCTGCACGACCCCCTACACTGCCCGAACACCACTGCACTGCCCTAAACCCTGAAACACCAGCCCCTGCACGACCCCCTACAATGCCCGGACACCACTGCACTGCCCTAAACCCTGAAACACCAGCCCCAGTACGACCCCCTGCACTGCCAGAACACCACTGCACTGCCCTAAACCCTAAAACACGAACCCCAGCACGACTCCCTACACTGCCGGAACACCACTGCACTGCCCTAAACCCTGAAACACCAGCCCCTGCACAGCCCCCTAGACTGCCCTAAACCCTGAAACACCACCCCCAGCATGACCCCCTACACTGCCGGAACACCACTGCACTGCCCTAAACCCTGAAACACCACCCCCAGCACGACCCCCTACACTGCCCGAACACCACTGTACAGCCCTAAACCCTGAAACATCATCCCAAGCATGACCCCCCTACACTGACCGAACACCACGCACCGCCCTACACCCTGAAACAACATCCCTAGCAAGACCCCCTACCTTGCACGAACACCACTGCCCTAAACCCTGAAACACCACCCCCAGCACGAACCCCTACACTGCCCGAACACCACTGCACTGCCCTAAACCCTGAAACACCACCCCCTGCACGACCCGCTACACTGCCGGAACACCACTGCACTGCCCTAAACCCTGAAACACCACCCCCTGCACGACCCCCTACAATGCCTGAACACCATGGCACTGACCTAAACGCTGAGACACCCCCCCAGCACGACCCCCTACACTGCCCGAACACCACTGCAGTGCCCTAAACACTGAAACACCACCCCCAGCACGTCCCCCTACACTGCCCGAACACCACTGCACTGCCCTAAACCCTGAAACACCAGCCGCAGCACGACTCCTACACTGCCCGAACACTACTGCACTGCCATAAACCCTGAAACATCATCCCCAGCAAGACCCCCTACACTGCCCGAACACCACTGCCCTAAACCCTGAAACAACACCCCCAGCACGACCCCCTACACTGCCCGAACACCACTGCACTGCCCTAAACCCTGAAACACCAGCCCCAGCAAGACCGCCTACACTGCCCAAACACCACTGCACAGACCTAAACCATTAAACACCAGCCCCAGCAAGACCCCCTACACTGCCTAACACCACTGCACTAAACCCTGAAACACCACCCCCTGCACGACCCCCTAAACGTCCCTAACACCACTGTACTGCCCTAAACCCTGAAACACCACCCCCTGCACAACCCCCTATACTGCCGGAACACCACTGCACTGCCCTAAGCCCTGAAACACCACCCGCAGCATGACCTCCTACACTGCCTGAAAACCACTGCACTGCCCTAAACCCTGAAACACCAGCCCCTGGAAGACCCCATACACTGCCCGAACACCACTGCACTGCCCTAAACCCTGAAACACCAGCCCCTTTCACGGCCCCCTAGACTGCAATAAACCCTGAAACACCACCCCCAGCATGACCCCCTACACTGCCCGAACACCACTGCACTGCCCTAAACCCTGAAACATCATCCCAAGCAAGCCCCCGTACACTGCCCGAACACCACTGCCCTAAACCCTGAAACACCACCCCAGCACGATCCCTACACTGCCCGAACACCACTGCACTGCCCTAAACCCTGAGACACCAACCCCTGCACGACCCCCTACACTGCCCGAACACCACTGCACTGCCCTAAACACTGAAACACCAGCCCCTGCTCGATCCCCTAGACTGCCCTAAACCCTGAAACACCACTCCCAGCACGACCCCCTACACTGCCGGAACACCACTGCACTGCTCTAAACCCTGAAACACCACCCCCAGCACGACCCTCTACACTACCTGAACACCACTGCACTGCCCTAAACCCTGAAACACCAGCCACAACACGACCCCTACACTGCCAGAACACCACCGCGCTGCCCTAATCCCTGAAACACCAGCTCCAGCACGACTCCCTAAACTGCCCGAACACCACTGCACTGCCCTAAACCCTAAAACACCAGCCCCAGCAAGACCCCCTACACTGCTCGAACACCACTGCACTGCCCTAAACCCTGAAACACCAGCCCCAGCAACACCCCCTACACTGCCCGAACACCACTGCACTTCCCTAAACCCTGAAACACCAGCCCCAGCACGACCCCCTACACTGCCCGAACAACACTGCACTGCCCTAAACCCTGAAACACTATCCCCAGCACGACCCCCTACACTGCCCGAACACCACTGCACTGCCCTAAACCCTGAAACACCAGCCCCAGCACAACCCCCTACACTGCCCCAACACCACTATACTGCCCTAAACCCTGAAACACCACCCCCAGCACATCGGCCTACACTGCCCGAACACTGCTGCACTGCCCTAAACCCTGAAACACCAGCCCCTGCACGACCCCCTACACTGCCCGAACACCACTGCACTGCCTAAACCCTGAACCACCCCCAGCGCAACCCCCTACACTGCTCGAACCCCACTGCACTGCCCTAAACCCTAAAACATCAGCCCCAGCAAGACCCCCTACACTGCCCGAACACCACTGCACAGACCTAAACCCTAAAACACAAGCCCCAGCAAGACCCCCTACACTGCCCGAACACCACTGCACTGCCCTAAACCCTGATTCATCACCCCGAGCACGACCCCTACGCTGCCCTTAACCCTGAAACATCACCCCCAGCAAGAACACCTACACTGCCCGAAAACCACTGCACTGCCCTAAACCCTGAAACACCACCCCCAGCACGACCCCCTACACTGCCCGAACACCACTGCACTTTCCCTAAATCCTGAAACACCAGCCCCAGCAAGACCCCCTACACTGCCCGAACACCACTGCACTTCCCTAAACCCTGAAACACTAGCCCCAGCACGACCCCCTACACTGCCCGAACACCACTTCACTGCCCTAAACCCTGAAACACCAGCCCCTGCACGACCCCCTACACTGTCCGAACACCACTGAACTGCCCTAAACCCTGAAACACCAGCTCCTGCACGACCCCCTACACTCCCCAAACACCACTGCTCTGCCCTAAACCCTGAAACACCAGCCCCAACACGACCCCTACACTGCCCGAACACCAATGTACTGCCCTAAGCCCTGAAACACCAGCCCCAGCATTACCCCCTACACTGCCCGAACACCACTGCACTGCCCTAAACCCTGAAACACCACCCCCTGCACGACCCCTACACTGCCCGAACACCACTGCACTGCCCTAAACCCTGAAACACCAGCCCCAGCAAGACCCCCTACTCTGCCTGAACACCACTTCACTGCCCTAAACCCTGAAACACCACCCCCAGCAAGACCCCCTACACTTCCCGAACACCACTGCACTAAACCCTGAAACACCACCCCCAGCAAGACCCCTACACTGCCCGAACACCACTGCACTGTCCTAAACCCTGAAACACCAGCCCCAGCACGACCTCCTACACTGCCTGAACACCACTGCACTGCCCTAAACCCTGAAACACCAGCCCCAGCACGACCCCCTACACTGCCCAAACACCACTACACTGCCTTAAACCCTGAAACACCAGCCCCAGCACGACCCCTACACTTCCCGAACACCACTGCACTGCCCTAAACCCTGATACACCATCCCCAGCACGACCCCCTACACTGGCCGAACACCACTGCACTGCCCTAAACCCTGAAACATCATCCCCAGCAAGACCCCTACACTGCCCAAACACAACTGCCCTAAACCCTTAAACAGCACCCCCAGCACAACCCCCTACACTCCCCAAACAGCACTGCACCGCCCTAAACCCTGAAACACCAGCCCCAACAAGACCCCCTACACTGCCCGAACACCACTGCACAGACCTAAATCTTGAAACACCACCTGCAGCACAACCTCATACACTGCCTGAAAACCACTGCACTGCCTTAAACCCTGAAATATCATCCCCAGCAAGACCCCCTACACTGCCCAAACACTACTGCCCTAAACCCTGAAACACCAGCCCCAGCAAGACACCCTACAATGCCCGAACACCACTGCACTGCCCCTAACCCTGAATCACCAGCCCCAGCAAGACCCCCTACACTGCCCGAACACCACTGCACTGCCCTAAACCCTGAAACACCAGCCCCTGCACGACCCCCTACACTGACCGAACACCACTGCACTGCCCTAAACCCTGAAACACCAGCCCCTGCACGACCCCCTACACTGCCCGAACACCACTGCACTGCCCTAAACCCTGAAACACCAGCCCCTGCATGACCCCCTACAATGCCCGAACACCACTGCACTGCCCTAAACCCTGAAATACCAGCCCCTGCACGACCCCCTACACTGCCCGAACACCACTGCACTGCCCTAAACCCTGAAACACCAGCCCCTGCACGACCCCCTACAATGCCCGGACACCACTGCACTGCCCTAAACCCTGAAACACCAGCCCCAGTACGACCCCCTGCACTGCCAGAACACCACTGCACTGCCCTAAACCCTAAAACACGAACCCCAGCACGACTCCCTACACTGCCGGAACACCACTGCACTGCCCTAAACCCTGAAACACCAGCCCCTGCACAGCCCCCTAGACTGCCCTAAACCCTGAAACACCACCCCCAGCATGACCCCCTACACTGCCGGAACACCACTGCACTGCCCTAAACCCTGAAACACCACCCCCAGCACGACCCCCTACACTGCCGGAACACCACTGCACTGCCCTAAACCCTGAAACACCACCCCCAGCACGACCCCCTACACTGCCCGAACACCACTGTACAGCCCTAAACCCTGAAACATCATCCCAAGCATGACCCCCCTACACTGACCGAACACCACGCACCGCCCTACACCCTGAAACAACATCCCTAGCAAGACCCCCTACCTTGCACGAACACCACTGCCCTAAACCCTGAAACACCACCCCCAGCACGAACCCCTACACTGCCCGAACACCACTGCACTGCCCTAAACCCTGAAACATCATCCCAAGCAAGCCCCCATACACTGCCCGAACACCACTGCCCTAAACCCTGAAACACCACTGTGAGAAGTTGGCCTGGTATATGCTGTTCACTAGTTCTAGTGACCACCTTGTACCATGCCAAGCAACCCTTATGGTGTGGTTGTAAGTCAACCTTTTTGGACTAGCTGCCCTAGTGGTAGCGTAGGCTAAGCAGTCTTTGAGGCTAAACTCGTGAAGCGTGTTAAGCAAGCTGTTTTACCAATAGCAACCCCCTTTTATACCAATGAAAGGACACCACACAGATATATATTCAAAATATATATGTATTTATTTCTCAAAGTAACCCCTAGTCTCTTTATGAGCACAGGAGCACAAATCGTCAAACAAGATTATCACAGAATACACAGAAGTTGCACGTTATATGGATAGGCCCTGGTGGCCACTCGAACCATATACTAAAATAGTGGTATAAGTACCACGAACAGAAAAGGGAAAAGGCCTAGGGCCTCTAGAATCGCTGGGCCTACAAGGAGCTAACGTCAGTTAGTGACCAGGAGGTCCACGGGTGGCGTGTGCAGAGCAAATAGTCACACGCGTGCTCCCATAGGTTTCAATGGGTGCGTAAAAAGTACAAAGTTACTGCAAAAGGAATCTTCCGGATGACCTAGGAACTTAAGATTTGGAACACAGGCACTAGAGATGTATTACTACACATGGGCACCGGAGTACCAGCTTTACCTCACCCACAGGAAGCGGGTGCATAGGCCTCAAAGTGCGTCGGGCTTCTTCTATCTGTTCCGTGGAGCTTGAAGACAAAGATGCTGCAGGCGGTCGGTCCGGGAGAGATGCAGTGGATCCAAGAGTGGGTCGGAGATGTTGAAGACCTGTAAGCAGAGGGGACAGTGTTCACAGTCACTAGCCAGTGACCAGCGTGGCACCAGGTGGGTACCAGGCGATGTCGGGTGCAAACAGGTGATGAGGGGTAGCTTGTCTCCGCAGCCACGTGGTCCCTGAAGGTCGACGACGTCCAGGAGTCGGCTCACGAGCTGTCCCACGCAGGCTCTCGCTGTCGGCGGTGTCGGCGACTTGATCGAAGCAAACAAGCCTTGGCAAAAGCAATTGCAGGAGGATTCGGAAATCAGCTGTGGGTTCTGACCAGCAAGGTCAGAGGGATTGCTCCTTTGGAGGGGAGCAAGGGCCAGTCTGGAGCAACCAGACCAGCGGTGTTTGTCGTAGATTTCGTCGCCAAGATGGCCACTAGCCAGCGGGCCAGCAACCGGTTAGGCGCGTCGAGTGGCAAAATGCAGAAGGGCCCCACGCAGATCGTGGAGATGCTGGAGGGCTCACCTTTGGTGCAGATGCTGCTCGGGGGTTGGGCTTCTCAGATCCCAAAGCACAACTTGGAGGGAGCCTCGGTTGTTGCACTTGTCAGCTTGTCGTAGTCGTTCCAAGATGGCTGGCTCCACGTGTCTCGGTGCCTCCACGGGTCTCCTCTTTTCAGGGACTGTGGATCGGGCGGTGAGAGGTCTGGAGGTCCAGGTCTTGTCAGTCTCTGGGCTCGGGCTCCGGCGGGAGGCGGCGGCAAAGCAGACGTTGATTCGCAAGCACTCTGCCTTCAGGATTGTTAAGGCCTGCCATAGGAGTGACTTATAGGTTACCAGGTGTCCCATTTAGGGTTAGGTATAGGTATACTACACCTAAGTAAGAGGTGATTACACCAACTTACCCCAGCTGAGTGATCAGCCAGTTGTGTCAGATTGTTAGGCCAAGCCTGGGGTGGCATAATACATGCTGCAGCCCCTGGCAGGCCTTGGGTACACCAATGCCCTGGGTACCTAGTGTACACTGGTACAGGGGCTGACAGGGTGATCCACTTCCAATTGGTTATGCACCTAGGGTGCATAGTTTTAATTTAGTAGAGAGAACAGCCTCAATATGTCAAAAACCAGTGAAGCAAAAAGCAAAAATTTGGGGTGACCATAGGATAGCAGACCCTACTCTCCTACACAACCCCCCCCCCAAACGCTGGGACATTAAACTAGCCTTGACCAGTCTCGTCTTCATGTCCTAAGTGGAAGTACCTGGAGAGACCATCTGCATTCCCATGGTCAGTACCTGGCCGGTGCTCCACTGTAAAGTCCATCCCCTGTAGGGAAATGGACCACCTAAGCAGTTTGGGGTTTTCACCCTTCATCTGATTTAGCCACAAGAGGGGCTTATGGTCGGTCTGAATCTTGAAGTGAGTGCCAAACAAGTATGGCCTCAGCTTCTTCAGGGCCCACACCACAGCAAAGGCCTCCCTCTCAATAGCTGACCAATTCTTCTCTCTGGGGGTCAACCTTCTGCTAATAAAAGCAATGGGTTGGTCTTGACCATCTACATTAAGTTGTGACAGCACAGCTCCCACACCCAACTCAGAAGCATCTGTTTGGACAATAAACTCTTTGGAGTAGTCAGGACTTTTCAGGATAGGTGCAGAGCACATGGCCTCCTTCAGGTCATCAAATGCCTTTTGACAGCTTACTGTCCACTGAACCTTTTTGGGCATCTTCTTGGATGTCAGATCATTAAGAGGAGTCACAATGGACCCATAGTTCTTAACAAACTTCCTGTAGTACCCAGTCAAGCCCAAGAAAGCTCGAACTTGAGTCTGGGTGGTTGGAGGGGACCAGTCCTTGATGGATTGTATCTTACTCTCCAGTGGTTGAACTTGGCCTCCACCTACAAGGTGGCCCAAATACACAACCTTACTCTGCCCTATCTGGCACTTAGTAGCCTTGATAGTGAGGCCTGCCCTTTGCAGAGCCTCAAGAGCCTTCTTCAGGTGGATCAGGTGATCCTCCCAGGTGGAACTAAAGACAGCAATGTCATCAAGATATGCTGCGCAAAAGTCATCCAACCCAGTAAGGACTTGGTTCACCAGCCTTTGGAAGGTGGCAGGTGCATTCTTCAGACCAAAGGGCATCACCACAAACTGATAATGCCCACCTGGGGTTGAGAATGCTGTTTTGGCCTTAGACTCCTCAGCTAATCTGATTTGCCAATAGCCAGCTGTCAAGTCAAATGTGCTCAAAAACTTTGCAGAAGCTAGTTTGTCTATGAGCTCATCTGCCCTTGGAATAGGGTGTGCATCTGTCCTGGTGACAGCATTGAGTCTAGGCCTGGGCGGTAAATTCCGTTCCGCTGGCGGAATTTGCGGAATTTGCGTAATTTCGCGTTCCGCGGAGAACGCGAAATTGCTAGAAAGTCTGCTTTCCGCGATTTCGCGAAATTTTTGCTTGTTCGCGATCTCAAAATGCGTGTTCGCGAGATATTTCTCCCCGAGCACGCAAACAGCAATTGTGAACAGGAAAAAAGCATCGCGAACAAGCAATTCCGCGTGTTCGCGGAATTTCTGCGTGTTCGCGGAGATTTTTTACCGTTTCGCGGAGATTTGCGTAACGCAATTTCGCAAATTCCGCCCAACCCTAATTGAGTCCTCTGTAGTCCACACAGAACCTCATCTCTCTCTTGCCATCTTTGGTGTGAGGTTTGGGGACCAGAACCACTGGGCTAGCCCAGGGGCTCTCTGAGGGTTCAATGACACCTAATTCCAGCATTTTATGTACCTCAGCCTTTATACAGTCCCTGACGTGGTCAGGTTGTCTGTAAAGTTTGTTCTTTACAGGCAGACTGTCACCAGTGTCCACAACATGGGTACACCAGTCAGTTTGACTAGGTATCAAGGAAAACATATGTGAAAATGATTGTAGAACCTGTCTACATTCAGTCTGCTGATGGGCAGTGAGGTTGCCTCCAAGGGTCACTCCTTCAACTGAGCCATCTTCAGGGTTCTGAGACAACAGGTCTGGGAGAGGGTCACTCTCTTCCTCCTGTCCCTCATCTGTAGCCATGAGCAAGCCCATGTCTGCCCTGTCAACATATGCTTTAAGCCTGTTAACATGGAGTACCCTGTGGGGACTCCTGGGAGTTCCTAGGTCCACCAAGTAGGTGACCTCTCCCTTCTTTTCCAGGATTGTATGGGGTCCAGACCATTTGTCTTGGAGTGCTGCTGGGGCCACTGGCTCCAACACCCATACCTTCTGTCCTGGCTGATACTCAACCAAGACAGCCTTTTGGTCATGCCAAGCTTTCTGTAAGGCCTGGCTTGCCTCAAGGTTTTTAGATGCCTTCTCCATATACTCAGCCATCCTGGAGCGGAGACCAAGTACATAGTCCACTATGTCTAGCTTAGGCTTTTTGAGAGGTAACTCCCATCCTTCCTTCACCAAACACAGTGGGCCTCTCACAGGGTGCCCAAACAACAATTCAAAGGGGCTGTAGCCAACTCCTTTTTGTGGGACCTCTCTGTAAGCAAACAGAAGGCAGGGTAGAAGGATGTCCCATCTTCGCCTGAGCTTTTCAGGTAATCCTTTGATCATACCCTTTAGGGTCTTGTTGAATCTCTCAACAAGCCCATTGCATTGTGGGTGATAAGGGGTGGTGAACTTGTAGTTGACACCACATTCTTTCCACATAGCTGTTAAGTATCCTGACATAAAGTTGGTACCTCTGTCAGATACTACCTCCTTAGGAAACCCCACTCTGGAGAATACTCCCAGCAGGGCCCTGGCCACAACAGGAGCTGTAGTGGTCCTAAGGGGAATTGCCTCTGGATACCTGGTGGCATGATCCACTACCACCAGTATAAATCTGTGCCCAGATGCAGTGGGAGGATCCATGGGACCCACTATGTCTATTCCCACTCTTTCAAAGGGAACCCCCACCACAGGTAGTGGTATCAGGGGGGCCTTTGTTGTGCCACCTGATTTGCCACTGGCTTGGCAGGTAACACAGGAGCGACAAAACTCCTTTGTATCTTCATTCATATGAGGCCAGTGAAAGTGAGGGACAAGCCTGTCCCAAGTCTTGTTCTGGCCTAAGTGTCCTGCTAAAGGAATGTCATGGGCCAAGGTAAGAAGGAAGCCCCTAAATTGCAGAGGTATGACCAACCTCCTGGTTGCACCAGGCTTGGGGTCTCTAGCCTCTGAATAAAGGAGCCCTTCATCCCAATACACTTTATGGGTACCTTGAGCATTCCCAGCAGCCTCAGCAGCAGCCAGCTGTCTGAGGGGTTCAAGAGAGGGACAGGATAACTGAGCCTGCCTCAAGTCAGCCCTTGAAGGTCCCCCTGTCCCCAGAAACTCAACCTGATCAGGTTCAAGCTCTTCAGGGACAGTTCCTTCAGGGTCCTCTAGATCAGCTTCCTGGGAAGGCTGATCATCACTCTGAGGCAGGGGGGAAGGCACAGCCTTGACCCTCCTGTTCTTCTTCTTGGTAGGTACTTGGTCCATTGTTCCAGGATCCAAGACCTGAGGTTCAGTGAGGCACTTTTTGGCCTGTGACCTGGTCACAGCAAGGACATGTGATGATATACCTAACATCTCTGCATGAGTCCTGTACTCCACTTCTGACCATAGAGAACTCTCTAGGTCATTGCCCAACAAACATTCTACTGGGAGGTCTGCACTAACCACAACCCTTTTGAGGCCAGTTACCCCTCCCCATGAGAAGTTAACAACTGCCACACTATGTGAAGTAGTGGCATTGCTGGCATTGGTCACCAGGTAGTTCTCACCTGGTATGTACTGTCCAGGATCCACAAAGCCTGGTGTCACCATAGTGACACTGGCACATGTGTCCCTGTAGGCTTGAGCCACTTTGTCATTAATTAAAGGAGTCTGTCTGTACTTGCCCAGGTTACTGGGGCTCACAGTCAGGGACAAATCAATGTCCCCATCACAGATCAAGACTGCCTGTGTAAGGGTTCTGTCTAAGTCAGAATCTCCTTCAGTTCCCATAGTGATTCCCACTACACCCTTTGTCTGGGGACCAACACTGCTAACAGTAGTACTGGGAGCAGGTGCCTTAGGGGCAACAGTGTTGGGGGCTCCACCCTTTTTGCAATCACTAGTCCAGTGAGTTGTATTTTTACAATGATTGCACCAGGGTTTCTTCTGACCTTCTTTCTTCTTCTTGGACTGTTGGGACCCACCCTCCTTAGCAGTAGTTTGGGGCCCTGTTGAAGACTTCTGGTCTTTAGGTTTCTGATCTCCACCCTTTTGGTCTGTTTTCTTCTGATCACCCCCTTGGCCCTGGTTCTGGTTCTTTTGCTTAACCCTGGTTCTGACCCATTTGTCTGCCTTCTTTCCCAATTCTTGGGGTGAGGTCAGATCAGAGTCAACCAAGTGTTGATGCAGTTGCTGGTTTTGACAGTTATTTAAAATCTGTTCTCTCATCATCAAATTATACAATCCTGTAAAATCAGATACCTTACTTCCCAGCAACCAACCCTCCAAAGCCTTAGTGGCACATTCAATGTATTCAGACCAGTCCTGAGTCTGTGTCTTTTGGGTGTCTCTGAACATTAACCTGTACTGCTCAGTGGTTAAGCCTAACCCATCAACTAGAACACTCTTCAGGACTCTGTAGTTTCTGACATCCTCTTCTCTAACAGTGAGGAGTCTGTCTCTGCCTCTTCCTTCAAAGGAGAGCCAGAGGATTGCTGCCCACTGATCTTCAGGAACCTGCTGTACTTTGCAGGCTCTCTCAAGAGCAGTTATCCACTTGTGGATGTCATCCCCACTTTTGTAGGGGGGCACAACCTTAGACAGGTTTCTATTGTCGAAAACCCTATCTTTGTCCTTAGGGACAATGCTGCCACCAGTGGGTATAGACCCACTCTCTTTATGCTGTCTAGCCTTGCTAAGTTTCTCTTCCATCAGGGCTACTTCTAGCTCCTGCTTCCTGATCCTCAGCTGGGCCTCTTGCATCTTGGCCTCATGTTCCCTCCTCTGAGGGGTGGTCATCCTTCTCCTGGAGTGACCTTGAGAGCCTCTAGAGCCATGGGAAGCATTGGAGTCACCTGAGCGATTCCTTTGCCTTCCCAGCCCTGTGTTAAGTCCACTGGGGAGATCCAGTGGGTTGAACCCACTGTCAGTCCCCAATAGCCTTGGTTTAGCTGGGCCAAGTATAACACTTGGCACTGGGCTAGTTCTCCCTTCATCCTCACTACTGTCAGTATCCTTTTCACTCTCATCCTCTGTGGTAGGCATCCCATCTAAGGGGTGACTATTGGGAAGGGGTACTTCAGTGGCATCTTTAGAAGGGGGGCCTCCTGTTCCTGTCCCTAAGGGGGCTAACTGGGAAGCTTTCTTGAGTGCTCTCTGATTCTCATCATTCTGTAAGAGCTCTCTGAGCTCAGCAGAGTTTGGGTTCTTGGGCTGTTTAAGGCCTCTAAGAGTTGCCAAATGCCTGAGCTCATTCTGATTAAGGGTAGCAAAGCTGGATGGTGCCCTCTGGGGGTCACTCTCAACAGAGATGGGTACAGTGGACCCCTCTGCCCCGGCCATTGCTCTTAAGTGTGGGTGGATGTGTTGCAATCTACCTACACTTGGGTTTACCTACTAAACCTATCTAGTAGTTGTAGTCAGGGTGTGCTACTCCCTTTGCTCTACAACAACTAAGTTCAGTAGAACTTAAGTATATCTAATCTTGTTTTATATGTACCTACAGGTACCTATGTGATCTTTCAATTGGTAACCAAGAGATTACAATGGTAAAACACAGCAAGCTCAAATCCAACCGCTGCTCACCAATGTGAGAAGTTGGCCTGGTATATGCTGTTCACTAGTTCTAGTGACCACCTTGTACCATGCCAAGCAACCCTTATGGTGTGGTTGTAAGTCAACCTTTTTGGACTAGCTGCCCTAGTGGTAGCGTAGGCTAAGCAGTCTTTGAGGCTAAACTCGTGAAGCGTGTTAAGCAAGCTGTTTTACCAATAGCAACCCCCTTTTATACCAATGAAAGGACACCACACAGATATATATTCAAAATATATATGTATTTATTTCTCAAAGTAACCCCTAGTCTCTTTATGAGCACAGGAGCACAAATCGTCAAACAAGATTATCACAGAATACACAGAAGTTGCACGTTATATGGATAGGCCCTGGTGGCCACTCAAACCATATACTAAAATAGTGGTATAAGTACCACGAACAGAAAAGGGAAAAGGCCTAGGGCCTCTAGAATCGCTGGGCCTACAAGGAGCTAACGTCAGTTAGTGACCAGGAGGTCCACGGGTGGCGTGTGCAGAGCAAATAGTCACACGCGTGCTCCCATAGGTTTCAATGGGTGCGTAAAAAGTACAAAGTTACTGCAAAAGGAATCTTCCGGATGACCTAGGAACTTAAGATTTGGAACACAGGCACTAGAGATGTATTACTACACATGGGCACCGGAGTACCAGCTTTACCTCACCCACAGGAAGCGGGTGCATAGGCCTCAAAGTGCGTCGGGCTTCTTCTATCTGTTCCGTGGAGCTTGAAGACAAAGATGCTGCAGGCGGTCGGTCCGGGAGAGATGCAGTGGATCCAAGAGTGGGTCGGAGATGTTGAAGACCTGTAAGCAGAGGGGACAGTGTTCACAGTCACTAGCCAGTGACCAGCGTGGCACCAGGTGGGTACCAGGCGATGTCGGGTGCAAACAGGTGATGAGTGGTAGCTTGTCTCCGCAGCCACGTGGTCCCTGAAGGTCGACGACGTCCAGGAGTCGGCTCACGAGCTGTCCCACGCAGGTTCTCGCTGTCGGCGGTGTCGGCGACTTGATCGAAGCAAACAAGCCTTGGCAAAAGCAATTGCAGGAGGATTCGGAAATCAGCTGTGGGTTCTGACCAGCAAGGTCAGAGGGATTGCTCCTTTGGAGGGGAGCAAGGGCCAGTCTGGAGCAACCAGACCAGCAGTGTTTGTCGTAGATTTCGTCGCCAAGATGGCCACTAGCCAGCGGGCCAGCAACCGGTTAGGCGCGTCGAGTGGCAAAATGCAGAAGGGCCCCACGCAGATCGTGGAGATGCTGGAGGGCTCACCTTTGGTGCAGATGCTGCTCGGGGGTTGGGCTTCTCAGATCCCAAAGCACAACTTGGAGGGAGCCTCGGTTGTTGCACTTGTCAGCTTGTCGTAGTCGTTCCAAGATGGCTGGCTCCACGTGTCTCGGTGCCTCCACGGGTCTCCTCTTTTCAGGGACTGTGGATCGGGCGGTGAGAGGTCTGGAGGTCCAGGTCTTGTCAGTCTCTGGGCTCGGGCTCCGGCGGGAGGCGGCGGCAAAGCAGACGTTGATTCGCTGGATGGTGCTTGCGTTAGCAAGGTGGTCACTCCCTGACCACAGGGGAGATTGGCTTCAGTCCTCTGTGCGGCAGAGCGTCGAAGTTCCCGTCTTCTTCTTAGTTTCAAGTTGATTCCAGGATGTCTGAAGTCTTAGGACACAGCTCCTACCTTTAAGCGGATTCTAGGGGCCGGACTACCTGCTAGGTCCCTCCCCATGGGTGGGACCAGGAAGGGGGGTGGTTACACCCCCAACCCTTTGTCCAGCTCGCCCCAGGCCCGGGACTGGTGTGCCCCAGGACCGGTTTGAACTGGCATATGCACCGAGGCTCCTTGTGAGCCACAGGCATGTCTGGTTTCTTTCAAGCCCTACCTGACCAATACACAAAATCCTGTCTGGGGTGGTGCACGCACCTCCCCTGGCAGGAAACCCTTTGTCCACACCTCCCAAGCTGGAAGGACTCCCAGCAGCAGGAGGGCAGACTTGTGTCTGTGGTGGCAGCATCCATTTTGTGGAGCTGAGGCTATGTCTGATTTTACCCGGGTTTCAGGTACTGTACATGTCGTGTCCCTCTAGAAGGGTGGAATGCTAACCCCGTCGCCAGAATTGGCGAGGGGTTAGTATTCCAATTCGTATGACACCTTACTCGACATGTTTTGATAAAGCCAAACCAAAGATAGCATTTAACCGCGAGGTTCATAATGCACTTAAGAGTATATGGTATGACGATATCTGGAAACAGTAGAAGGAAGTTGTTCCGACCACTGCAGACAGGCTCAGCTCATGCCAGAGCACCATCTCACATGGAACCAAGCACTCTGCCTTCAGGATTGTTAAGGCCTGCCATAGGAGTGACTTATAGGTTACCAGGTGTCCCATTTAAGGTTAGGTATAGGTATACTACACCTAAGTAAGAGGTGATTACACCAACTTACCCCAGCTGAGTGATCAGCCAGTTGTGTCAGATTGTTAGGCCAAGCCTGGGGTGGCATAATACATGCTGCAGCCCCTGGCAGGCCTTGGGTACACCAATGCCCTGGGTACCTAGTGTACACTGGTACAGGGGCTGACAGGGTGATCCACTTCCAATTGGTTATGCACCTAGGGTGCATAGTTTTAATTTAGTAGAGAGAACAGCAGGCTGGGGGTCTGATTGGCAGGCCCACAGCCTCAATATGTCAAAAACCAGTGAAGCAAAAAGCAAAAATTTGGGGTGACCATAGGATAGCAGACCCTACTCTCCTACAACCACCCCAGCACGATCCCTACACTGCCCGAACACAGTGCACTGCCCTAAACCCTGAGACACCAACCCCTGCTCGATCCCCTAGACTGCCCTAAACCCTGAAACACCACTCCCAGCACGACCCCCTACACTGCCAGAACACCACTGCACTGCCCTAAACCCTGAAACACCACCCCCAGCACGACCCTCTACACTACCCGAACACCACTGCACTGCCCTAAACCCTGAAACACCAGCCGCAACACGACCCCTACACTGCCAGAACACCACCGCGCTGCCCTAATCCCTGAAACACCAGCTCCAGCACGACTCCCTACACTGCCCGAACACCACCGCACTGCCCTAAACCCTGAAACACCAGCCCCAGCAAGACCCCCTACACTGCTCGAACACCACTGCACTGCCCTAAACCCTGAAACACCAGCCCCAGCAACACCCCCTACACTGCCCGAACACCACTGCACTTCCCTAAACCCTGAAACACCAGCCCCAGCACGACCCCCTACACTGCCCGAACACCACTGCACTGCCCTAAACCCTGCAACACCAGCCCCTGCATGACCCCCTACACTGCCCGAACACCACTGCACTTCCCTAAACCCTGAAACACCAGCCCCTGCACGACCCCCTACAATGCCCGAACACCACTGCACTGCCCTGAAACACCAGCCCCTGCATGACCCCCTACACTGCCCGAACACCACTGCACTGCCCTAAACCCTGAAACACCAGCCCCAGCACGACCCCTACACTGCCCGAACACCAATGCACTACCCTAAACCCTGAAACACCAGCCCTAGCACGACCCCCTACACTGCCCGAATAACACTGCACTGCCCTAAACCCTGAAACACCAGCCCCAGCACAACCCCCTACACTGCCCTAACACCACTATACTGCCCTAAACCCTGAAACACCACACCCAGCACATCCGCCTACACTGCCCGAACACTACTGCACTGCCCTAAACCCTGAAACACCAGCCCCAGCACAACCCCCTACAATGCCCGAACACCACTGAACTACCCTAAACCCTGAAGCACCACCCCCAGCACGACCCCCTACACTGCCCGAACACCTCTGCACTGCCCTAAACCCTAAACACCACCTCCAGCACGACCCCCTACTCTGCATGAACGCCACTGCTCTGCTCTAAACCCTGAAACACCAACCCCAGCATGATCCCCTACACTGCCCGAACACCACTGCACTGCCCTAAACCCTGAAACACCAGCCCTAGCACTACCCCCTACACTGCCCGAAAACCACTGTACTGCCCTAAACCCTGAAACACCAGCCCCAGCAAGACCCCCTACATCGCTCGAACACCACTGCACTGCCCTAAACCCTGAAACACCACCCCCAACACGATCCCTACACTGCCCGAACACCACTGCACAGCCCTAAACTCTGAAACACCAGCCCCAGTGTGAGAAGTTGGCCTGGTATATGATGCTCACTAGTTAAAGTGATCACCTTGTACCATGCCAAGCAACCCTTATGGTGTGGTTGTAAGTCAACCTTTTCGGACTAGCTGCCCTAGTGGTAGCGTAGGCTAAGCAGTCTTTGAGGCTAAACTCGTGAAGCGTGTTAAGCAGGCTGTTTTACCAATAGTAACCCCCTTTTATACCAATGAAAGGACACCACACAGATATATATTCAAAATATATATGTATTTATTTCTCAAAGTAACCCCTAGTCTCTTTATGAGCACAGGAGCACAAATCGTCAAACAAGATTATAACAGAATACACAGAAGTTGCACTTTATATGGATAGGCCCTGGTGGCCACTCGAACCATATACTAAAATAGTGGTATAAGTACCACGAACAAAAAAGGGAAAAGGCCTAGGGCCTCTAGAATCGCTGGGCCTACAAGGAGCTAACGTCAGTTAGTGTCCAGGAGGTCCACGGGTGGCGTGTGCAGAGCAAATAGTCACACGCGGGCTCCCATAGGTTTCAATGGGTGCGTAAAAAGTACAAAGTTACTGCAAAAGGAATCTTCCGGATGACCTAGGAACTTAAGATTTGGAACACAGGCACTAGAGATGTATTACTACACATGGGCACCGGAGTACCAGCTTTACCTCACCCACAGGAAGCGGGTGCATAGGCCTCAAAGTGCGTCGGGTTTCTTCTATCTGTTCCGTGGAGCTTGAAGACAAAGATGCTGCAGGCGGTCGGTCCGGGAGAGATGCAGTGGATCCAAGAGTGGATCGGAGATGTTGAAGGCCTGTAAGCAGAGGGGACAGTGTTCACAGTCACTAGCCAGTGACCAGCGTGGCACCAGGTGGGTACCAGGCGATGTCGGGTGCAAACAGGTGATGAGGGGTAGCTTGTCTCCGCAGCCACGTGGTCCCTGAAGGTCGACGACGTCCAGGAGTCGGCTCACGAGCTGTCCCACGCAGGCTCTCGCTGTCGGCGGTGTCGGCGACTTGATCGAAGCAAACAAGCCTTGGCAAAAGCAATTGCAGGAGGATTCGGAAATCAGCTGTTGGTTCTGACCAGCAAGGTCAGAGGGATTGCTCCTTTGGAGGGGAGCAAGGGCCAGTCTGGAGCAACCAGACCAGCGGTGTTTGTCGTAGATTTCGTCGCCAAGATGGCCACTAGCCAGCGGGCCAGCAACCGGTTAGGCGCGTCGAGTGGCAAAATGCAGAAGGGCCCCACGCAGATCGTGGAGATGCTGGAGGGCTCACCTTTGGTGCAGATGCTGCTCGAGGGTTGGGCTTCTCAGGACCCAAAGCACAACTTGGAGGGAGCCTCGGTTGTTGCACTGGTCAGCTTGTCGTAGTCGTTCCAAGATGGCTGGCTCCACGTGTCTCGGTGCCTCCACGGGTCTCCTCTTTTCAGGGACTGTGGATCGGGCGGTGAGAGGTCTGGAGGTCCAGGTCTTGTCAGTCTCTGGGCTCGGGCTCCGGCGGGAGGCGGCGGCAAAGCAGACGTTGATTCGCTGGATGGTGCTTGCGTTAGCAAGGTGGTCACTCCCTGACCACAGGGGAGATTTTCTTCAGTCTTCTGTGCAGCAGAATGTCGAAGTTCCCGTCTTCTTCTTAGTTTCAAGTTGATTCCAGGATGTCTGAAGTCTTAGGACACAGCTCCTACCTTTATTCGGATTCTAGGGGCCGGACTACCTGCTAGGTCCCTCCCTATGGGTGGGACCAGGAAGGGGGGTGGTTACACCCCCAATCCTTTGTCCAGCTCGCCCCAGGCCCGGGACTGGTGTGCCCCAGGACCGGTTTGAACTGGCATATGCCCCGAGGCTCCTTGTGAGCCACAGGCATGTCTGGTTTCTTTCAAGCCCTACCTGACCAATACACAAAATCCTGTCTGGGGTGGTGCATGCACCTCCCCTGGCAGGAAACCCTTTGTCCACACCTCCCAAGCTGGAAGGACTCCCAGCAGCAGGAGGGCAGACTTGTGTCTGTGGTGGCAGCATCCATTTTGTGGAGCTGAGGCTATGTCTGATTTTACCCGGGTTTCAGGCACTGTACATGTCGTGTCCCTCTAGAAGGGTGGAATGCTAACCCCGTCGCCAGAATTGGCGAGGGGTTAGTATTCCAATTCGTATGACACCTTACTCGACATGTTTTGATAAAGCCAAACCAAAGATAGCATTTAACCGCGAGGTTCATAATGCACTTAAGAGTATATGGTATGACGATATCTGGAAACAGTAGAAGGAAGTTGTTCCGACCACTGCAGACAGGCTCAGCTCATGCCAGAGCACCATCTCACATGGAACCAAGCACTCTGCCTTCAGGATTGTTAAGGCCTGCCATAGGAGTGACTTATAGGTTACCAGGTGTCCCATTTAAGTTTAGGTATAGGTATACTACACCTAAGTAAGAGGTGATTACACCAACTTACCCCAGCTGAGTGATCAGCCAGTTGTGTCAGATTGTTAGGCCAAGCCTGGGGTGGCATAATACATGCTTCAGCCCCTGGCAGGCCTTGGGTACACCAATGCCCTGGGTACCTAGTGTACACTGGTACAGGGGCTGACAGGGTGATCCAACCAATTGGGTATGTACCTAGGGTACATGGAGTCCATTTTAAAGAGAGAACAGCCAGGCTGAGATCCTGAATAGCAGGATCTCAGGCCAACTAAGTCGAAAAACCAGCTAGACACTAGGCAAAAATTTGGGGGTAACCATAGTCAGATATCCACCTTCCTACACAACCCCCCCCCAAACGAAGGGAGATAAGGCTGACCTTGACCAGGTAAGCCTATATTGCCCAAGTGGCCATATAAGGAGGAACCAGCACTGGCATGGTTACCCCCTGTCTCATGGTCCACTAAGCAATCCCTCACCCTAAGGGTATCAGAGGGTCTCCACCATAGGGAATCTCTACCTTTGGCGTGTCTTGGCAAAGTAAAAGGCTGGTGTTGAGATGGAGTACTGAAGTGAGTGTCCTCAAAGTGAGGCCTCAGCTTCCTCCAATCATCCTTCACCATGGATGCCTTTCTTTCCTTAACTGAGTTGCACTGTGCTCTCAGGGTCAGCCTCTGGCTACCTAAAGCTGGAGGCTGGGTCCCTTTTGTGGGCTTACTGGAGGGACAGGTCAGGTTTGGGGCCCTAAGGTCCCAGGTTTGCCTGTGCCCAACAGAATCCCTCTGGGGGAGGTCCCTAACTACCTGTAAAGGAGATCCCTCAGGAATGTTTTTACCCATCACCTGACTAGGGCTACTAGCCAGGCAATCCTCATTCTTTTGATGGGGGGGTTCTTGTGGACAGGGGCCCTCTGGGGGTCCACTGGTCTCCCTGACCTCTGCAGTCCTGGGCTGACTGGGGCAGGGTAGAGAGAGGCAGGTTACCTGCACCAGACTGGGTCCCACCTTGGAAGGGGCCACTGACATCAGAGGCTCTGCCAGGCCAGGCCTGGCTACCTCTGGGGCAGTTCCTTCACAAGGGGTGAGGTCAGATCCCTGAGGAGGCTGACCTTTTCCTAATGTCTGGGGAGAGGGAGACTTTTCTTCCTCCCCACTACTCTCAGTTTGTGTGGAGTGATCCATTGTTTCAGGCTTCACTACACCTATGTCAGTCTGAGTATAGGCTGAGACCATTACAGCCTTGCCAACCTTTTCAGGGGGGCACTCAGTTTGTGTTTGAGCTGTGACTGTCACAGCCCTGCCAGTCTCTACAGGGAAGTCTGTCTGTGCCTGGGCTGTGGCTACCACTGCCCTTCCAACCTTTTCAGGGAGGAAATCTATTTGGACAGGGGTTGTGAATGGCACAACCCCCCTACCCTTTTGTGACAGGCCTACCATTTTAGAATGGGTGTCTTGTTCAACTCCAGCCCAGGCTGAGAGTTCTAAGTCATTCCCCAGTAAGCAGTCTACAGGCAAGGTTGGGGACACTGCTACCCTTTTAGGGCCAGTGACCCCTCCCCAGCTGAGACATACCTCTGCCATGGGATGACTGTTTTGTTTGCCATCAATGTTAGTCACCTGGTAGGAGAAACCAGGCAAAAGCTGCTCAGAGGGAACTAGCCAATGGGCCACCATTGTGATGCTAGCTCCAGTGTCTCTGTAGGCCTCAGCTTTTGTACCATTGATGTAGGGCTCCTGTCTGTACCTACCCAAGGTGTTGGGACAGGCAGTGAAGTTGGCAAACCCCATGCCACCATCACAGACAAGAGTGGTTGCTGTAGGGGAATTGGCTAAGCCAGGGTCCCCCTGTGTTCCCCAAGTAAACCCACCCAAATTTTTGGGGGCACTCCCACCACCTGGGGGATTACTGCTGACAGTAATAGGTGGTGTGACAGGAGTAATTGGAGGAACAGTTTTGTTTTTAGCCCTTGGGCAACCGCTGTCAGTTTTCCAATGCCCAGGAGTTTTACACTCATGGCAGTAGGGCTTTTTAGCTGTGGTAGAGGAGGGAGCTTGGGACCCACCACCCTGTGTGGAGTTTTGGGGCCCTGAGGAAGGTTTCTCTTTTTCTTTATCCCCACCCTTCTCTTGAGGCTTGGTGGTATCTTTCTTTTGGTCACCACCCTGGTTTTTAGGCCTGATCCTGGTCCTGACCCATTTATCTGCCCTCTTTCCCAATTCTTGGGGAGAGGTCAAATCTGAGTCTACCAGGTGTTGATGGAGAAGCTGGTTTTGACAATTACTTAAAATCTGCTCTCTCATCATCAAATTGTACAATCCTGTATAATCAGACACCTTACTTCCCAGCAACCAACCCTCCAAAGCCTTAGTGGCACATTCCACATATTCAGACCAGTCCTGAGTCTGTGTCTTCTGGGTGTCTCTGAACATTAACCTGTACTGTTCAGTGGTTAAGCCTAACCCATCAACTAGGACACTCTTCAGGACTCTGTAATTTCTGACATCCTCTTCTCTAACAGTGAGGAGTCTATCTCTGCCTCTCCCCTCAAAGGAGAGCCATAAGATTGCTGCCCACTGGTCTTCAGGAACCTGCTGCACTTTGCAGGCTCTCTCAAGAGCAGTCATCCATTTGTGGATGTCATCCCCACTTTTGTAGGGGGGCACAATCTTGGACAGGTTCCTATTGTCAAAGACCCTATCTTTGTCCCTAGGGACATTGCTGCCACCAGTGGGTATAGACCCACTCTCTCTATGCTGCCTAGCCTTGCTCAGTTTTTCTTCCATCAGGGCTACTTCTAGCTCCTGCTTCCTGATCCTCAGCTGGGCTTCTTGCATCTTGGCCTCATGTTCCCTCCTCTGAGGGGTGGTCATCCTTCTACTGGAGTGACCTTGAGAGCCTCTAGAGCCATGGGAAGCATTGGAGTCACCTGAGCGATTCCTTTGCCTTCCAAGCCCTGTGTTAAGTCCACTGGGGAGATCCAATGGGGGGAACCCATTGTCAGTCCCCAATAGCCTTAGTTTAGCTGGGCCAAGTATAATACTTGGCACTGGGCTAGTTCTCCCTTCATCATCACTACTTTCTGTATCCCCATCTCTTTCCTCCCCTGTAGTATGGTTCTCATCTAAGGGATGGCTATTGGAACTGGGTACCTCTGTAGTATCTTCAGAAGGGGGGCCTCCTGTTCCTGACCCTAAGGGGGCTAACTGGGAAGCTTTCTTGAGTGCTCTCTGATTCTCATCATTCTGTAAGAGCTCTCTGAGCTCAGCAGAGTTTGGGTTCTTGGGCTGTTTAAGGCCTCTAAGAGTTGCCAAATGCCTGAGCTCATTCTGATTAAGGGTAGCAAAGCTGGATGGTGCCCTCTGGGGGTCACTCTCAACAGAGATGGGTACAGTGGACCCCTCTGCCCCGGCCATTGCTCTTAAGTGTGGGTGGATGTGTTGCAATCTACCTACACTTGGGTTTACCTACTAAACCTATCTAGTAGTTGTAGTCAGGGTGTGCTACTCCCTTTGCTCTACAACAACTAAGTTCAGTAGAACTTAAGTATATCTAATCTTGTTTTATATGTACCTACAGGTACCTATGTGATCTTTCAATTGGTAACCAAGAGATTACAATGGTAAAACACAGCAAGCTCAAATCCAACCGCTGCTCACCAATGTGAGAAGTTGGCCTGGTATATGATGCTCACTAGTTAAAGTGATCACCTTGTACCATGCCAAGCAACCCTTATGGTGTGGTTGTAAGTCAACCTTTTCGGACTAGCTGCCCTAGTGGTAGCGTAGGCTAAGCAGTCTTTGAGGCTAAACTCGTGAAGCGTGTTAAGCAGGCTGTTTTACCAATAGTAACCCCCTTTTATACCAATGAAAGGACACCACACAGATATATATTCAAAATATATATGTATTTATTTCTCAAAGTAACCCCTAGTCTCTTTATGAGCACAGGAGCACAAATCGTCAAACAAGATTATAACAGAATACACAGAAGTTGCACTTTATATGGATAGGCCCTGGTGGCCACTCGAACCATATACTAAAATAGTGGTATAAGTACCACGAACAGAAAAGGGAAAAGGCCTAGGGCCTCTAGAATCGCTGGGCCTACAAGGAGCTAACGTCAGTTAGTGTCCAGGAGGTCCACGGGTGGCGTGTGCAGAGCAAATAGTCACACGCGGGCTCCCATAGGTTTCAATGGGTGCGTAAAAAGTACAAAGTTACTGCAAAAGGAATCTTCCGGATGACCTAGGAACTTAAGATTTGGAACACAGGCACTAGAGATGTATTACTACACATGGGCACCGGAGTACCAGCTTTACCTCACCCACAGGAAGCGGGTGCATAGGCCTCAAAGTGCGTCGGGTTTCTTCTATCTGTTCCGTGGAGCTTGAAGACAAAGATGCTGCAGGCGGTCGGTCCGGGAGAGATGCAGTGGATCCAAGAGTGGATCGGAGATGTTGAAGACCTGTAAGCAAAGGGGACAGTGTTCACAGTCACTAGCCAGTGACCAGCGTGGCACCAGGTGGGTACCAGGCGATGTCGGGTGCAAACAGGTGATGAGGGGTAGCTTGTCTCCGCAGCCACGTGGTCCCTGAAGGTCGACGACGTCCAGGAGTCGGCTCACGAGCTGTCCCACGCAGGCTCTCGCTGTCGGCGGTGTCGGCGACTTGATCGAAGCAAACAAGCCTTGGCAAAAGCAATTGCAGGAGGATTCGGAAATCAGCTGTTGGTTCTGACCAGCAAGGTCAGAGGGATTGCTCCTTTGGAGGGGAGCAAGGGCCAGTCTGGAGCAACCAGACCAGCGGTGTTTGTCGTAGATTTCGTCGCCAAGATGGCCACTAGCCAGCGGGCCAGCAACCGGTTAGGCGCGTCGAGTGGCAAAATGCAGAAGGGCCCCACGCAGATCGTGGAGATGCTGGAGGGCTCACCTTTGGTGCAGATGCTGCTCGAGGGTTGGGCTTCTCAGGACCCAAAGCACAACTTGGAGGGAGCCTCGGTTGTTGCACTGGTCAGCTTGTCGTAGTCGTTCCAAGATGGCTGGCTCCACGTGTCTCGGTGCCTCCACGGGTCTCCTCTTTTCAGGGACTGTGGATCGTGCGGTGAGAGGTCTGGAGGTCCAGGTCTTGTCAGTCTCTGGGCTCGGGCTCCGGCGGGAGGCGGCGGCAAAGCAGACGTTGATTCGCTGGATGGTGCTTGCGTTAGCAAGGTGGTCACTCCCTGACCACAGGGGAGATTTTCTTCAGTCTTCTGTGCAGCAGAATGTCGAAGTTCCCGTCTTCTTCTTAGTTTCAAGTTGATTCCAGGATGTCTGAAGTCTTAGGACACAGCTCCTACCTTTATTCGGATTCTAGGGGCCGGACTACCTGCTAGGTCCCTCCCTATGGGTGGGACCAGGAAGGGGGGTGGTTACACCCCCAATCCTTTGTCCAGCTCGCCCCAGGCCCGGGACTGGTGTGCCCCAGGACCGGTTTGAACTGGCATATGCCCCGAGGCTCCTTGTGAGCCACAGGCATGTCTGGTTTCTTTCAAGCCCTACCTGACCAATACACAAAATCCTGTCTGGGGTGGTGCATGCACCTCCCCTGGCAGGAAACCCTTTGTCCACACCTCCCAAGCTGGAAGGACTCCCAGCAGCAGGAGGGCAGACTTGTGTCTGTGGTGGCAGCATCCATTTTGTGGAGCTGAGGCTATGTCTGATTTTACCCGGGTTTCAGGCACTGTACATGTCGTGTCCCTCTAGAAGGGTGGAATGCTAACCCCGTCGCCAGAATTGGCGAGGGGTTAGTATTCCAATTCGTATGACACCTTACTCGACATGTTTTGATAAAGCCAAACCAAAGATAGCATTTAACCGCGAGGTTCATAATGCACTTAAGAGTATATGGTATGACGATATCTGGAAACAGTAGAAGGAAGTTGTTCCGACCACTGCAGACAGGCTCAGATCATGCCAGAGCACCATCTCACATGGAACCAAGCACTCTGCCTTCAGGATTGTTAAGGCCTGCCATAGGAGTGACTTATAGGTTACCAGGTGTCCCATTTAAGTTTAGGTATAGGTATACTACACCTAAGTAAGAGGTGATTACACCAACTTACCCCAGCTGAGTGATCAGCCAGTTGTGTCAGATTGTTAGGCCAAGCCTGGGGTGGCATAATACATGCTTCAGCCCCTGGCAGGCCTTGGGTACACCAATGCCCTGGGTACCTAGTGTACACTGGTACAGGGGCTGACAGGGTGATCCAACCAATTGGGTATGTACCTAGGGTACATGGAGTCCATTTTAAAGAGAGAACAGCCAGGCTGAGATCCTGAATAGCAGGATCTCAGGCCAACTAAGTCGAAAAACCAGCTAGACACTAGGCAAAAATTTGGGGGTAACCATAGTCAGATATCCACCTTCCTACACCCAGCACGACCCCTACACTGCCCGAACACCAATGCACTGCCCTAAACCCTGAAACACCATCCCCAGCACGACCCCCTACACTGCCCGAACACCACTGCACTGCCCTAAACCCTGAAACACCAGCCCCAGCACAACCCCCTACACTGCCCCAACACCACTATACTGCCCTAAACACTGAAATACCACCCCCAGCACATCGGCCTACACTGCCCGAACACTACTGCACTGCCCTAAACCCTGAAACACCAGCCCCTGCACGACCCCCTACACTGCCCGAACACCACTGCACTGCCTAAACCCTGAACCACCCCCAGCACAACCCCCTACACTGCTCGAACCCCACTGCACTGCCCTAAACCCTAAAACATCAGCCCCAGCAAGACCCCCTACACTGCCCGAACACCACTGCACAGACCTAAACCCTAAAACACAAGCCCCAGCAAGACCCCCTACACTGCCCGAACACCACTGCACTGCCCTAAACCCTGATTCATCACCCCGAGCACGACCCCTACACTGCCCTTAACCCTGAAACATCACCCCCAGCTAGAACACCTACACTGCCCGAAAACCACTGCACTGCCCTAAACCCTGAAACACCACCCCCAGCACGACCCCCTACACTGCCCGAACACCACTGCACTTTCTCTAAATCCTGAAACACCAGCCCCAGCAAGACCCCCTACACTGCCCGAACACCACTGCACTTCCCTAAACCCTGAAACACCAGCCCCAGCACGACCCCCTACACTGCCCGAACACCACTTCACTGCCCTAAACCCTGAAACACCAGCCCCTGCACGACCCCCTACACTGTCCGAACACCACTGAACTGCCCTAAACCCTGAAACACCAGCTCCTGCACGACCCCCTACACTCCCCAAACACCACTGCTCTGCCCTAAACCCTGAAACACCAGCCCCAACACGACCCCTACACTGCCCGAACACCAATGTACTGCCCTAAGCCCTGAAACACCAGCCCCAGCATTACCCCTACACTGCCCGAACACCACTGCACTGCCCTAAACACTGAAACACCACCCCCTGCACGACCCCTACACTGCCCGAACACCACTGCACTGCCCTAAACCCTGAAACACCACCCCCTGCACAACCCCTACACTGCAGGAACACCACTGCACTGCCATAAACCCTGAAACACCAGCCCCAGCAAGACCCCCTACTCTGCCTGAACACCACTTCACTGCCCTAAACCCTGAAACACCACCCCCAGCAAGACCCCCTACACTGCACGAACACCACTGCACTAAACCCTGAAACACCACCCCCAGCAAGACCCCTACACTGCCTGAACACCACTGCACTGTCCTAAACCCTGAAACACCAGCCCCAGCACGACCTCCTACACTGCCTGAACACCACTGCACTGCCCTAAACCCTGAAACACCAGCCCCAGCACGACCCCCTACACTGCCCGAACACCACTACACTGCCTTAAACCCTGAAACACCAGCCCAAGCACGACCCCTACACTTCCCGAACACCACTGCACTGCCCTAAACCCTGATACACCACCCCCAGCACGACCCCCTACACTGCCCGAACACCACTGCCCTAAACCCTGAAAAACCATCCCCAGCACGACCCCCTACACTGCC
The DNA here is from genome assembly GCF_964204655.1 of Triturus cristatus. Taxonomy (NCBI): domain Eukaryota; kingdom Metazoa; phylum Chordata; class Amphibia; order Caudata; family Salamandridae; genus Triturus; species Triturus cristatus. The sequence continues at coordinate 490,903 of NW_028188172.1, read as the reverse complement.
TGAACACCAATGCACTGCCCTAAACCCTGAAACACCAGCCCCAGCAAGACCCCCTACACTGCCTAACACCACTACACTAAATCCTGAAACACCACACCCAGCAAGACACCCTAGACTGCCCGAACACCACTGCACTGCCCTAAACCCTGAAACACCACCCCCTGCACGACCCTCTACACTGCCCGAACACCACTGCACTGCCCTTAACCCTGAAACACCACCCCCTGCACAACCCCCTACACTGCCCGAACACCACTGCACTGCCCTAAACCCTGAAACAGCACCCCCAGCAAGACCCCTACACTGCCTGAACACCACTGCACTGCCCTAAACCCTGAAACACCAGCCCCTGCAAGACCCCCTACACTACCCGAACACCACTGCACTGCCCTATACCCTGAAACACCAGCCCCTGTAAGACCCCCTACACTACCCTAAACCCTGAAACACCACCCCCAGCATGACCCCCTACACGGCTGGATCACTGCTGCACTGCCCTAAACCCTGAAACATCATCCCAAGCAAGACCCAATACACTGCCCAGACACTACTGCCCTAAACCCTGAAACACCAGCCCCAGCAAGACCCCCTACACTGCTCGAACACCACTGCACTGCCCTAAACCCTGAAACACCAGCCCCAAAAAGACCCCCTACACTGCCCGAACACCACTGCACTTCCCTAAACCCTAAAGCACCAGCCCCAGCACGACCCCCTACACTGCCCAAACACCACTGCACTGCCCTAAACCCTGAAACACCAGCCCCTGCATGACCCCTACACTGCCTGAACACCACTGCACTGCCCTAAACCCTGAAACACCAGCCCCAGCACGACCCCCTACACTGCCCGAACACCACTGCTCTAAACCCGGAAACACCAGCCCCTGAAAGACCCCATACACTGCCCGATCACCACTGCACTGCCCTAAACCCTGAAACACCAGCCCCTGCACGATCCCCTAGATTGCCCTAAACCCTGAAACACCACCCCCAGCACGACCCCCTACACTGCCGGAACACCACTGCACTGCCCTAAACCCTGAAACACCATCCCCAGCACGACCCCCTACACTGCCCAAACACCACTGCACTTCCCTAAACCCTGAAACATCATCCCAAGCAAGCCCCCGTACACTGGCCGAACACCACTGCCCTAAACCCTGAAACACCACCCCCAACACGATCCCTAAACTGCCCGAACACCACTGCACAGCACTAAACTCTGAAACACCAGCCCCTGCACGACCCCCTACAATGCCGGAACACCACTGCACTGCCCTAAACCCTGAAACACCAGCCCCTGCATGACCCCCTACACTGCCCGAACACCACTGCAGTACCCTAAACCCTGAAACACCACCCCCAACACGATCCCTACACTGCCCGAACACCACTGCACAGCCCTAAACTCTGAAACACCAGCCCCAGCACGACCCCTACACTGCCCGAACACCAATGAACTGCCCTAAACCCTGAAACACCATCCCCAGCACGACCCCCTACACTGCCCGAACACCACTGCACTGCCCTAAACCCTGAAACACCAGCCCCAGCACAACCCCCTACACTGCCCCAACACCACTATACTGCCCTAAACCCTGAAACACCACCCCCAGCACATCGGCCTACACTGCCCGAACACTACTGCACTCCCCTAAACCCTGAAACACCAGCCCCTGCACGACCCCCTACACTGCCCGAACACCACTGCACTGCCTAAACCCTGAACCACCCCCAGCACAACCCCCTACACTGCTCGAACCCCACTGCACTGCCCTAAACCCTAAAACATCAGCCCCAGCAAGACCCCCTACACTGCCCGAACACCACTGCACAGACCTAAACACTAAAACACAAGCCCCAGCAAGACCCCCTACACTGCCCGAACACCACTGCACTGCCCTAAACCCTGATTCATCACCCCGAGCACGACGCCTACACTGCCCTTAACCCTGAAACATCACCCCCAGCAAGAACACCTACACTGCCCAAAAACCACTGCACTGCCCTAAACCCTGAAACACCACCCCCAGCACGACCCCCTACACTGCCTGAACACCACTGCACTTTCTCTAAATCCTGAAACACCAGCCCCAGCAAGACCCCCTACACTGCCCGAACACCACTGCACTTCCCTAAACCCTGAAACACCAGCCCCAGCACGACCCCCTACACTGCCCGAACACCACTGAACTGCCCTAAACCCTGAAACACCAGCCCCTGCACGACCCCTACACTGTCCGAACACCACTGAACTGCCCTAAACCCTGAAACACCAGCTCCTGCACGACCCCCTACACTCCCCAAACACCACTGCTCTGCCCTAAACCCTGAAACACCAGCCCCAACACGACCCCTACACTGCCCGAACACCAATGTACTGCCCTAAGCCCTGAAACACCAGCCCCAGCATTACCCCCTACACTGCCCGAACACCACTGCACTGCCCTAAACCCTGAAACACCACCCCCTGCACGACCCCTACACTGCCCGAACACCACTGCACTGCCCTAAACCCTGAAACACCACCCCCTGCACAACCCCTACACTGCACGAACACCACTGCACTGCCATAAACCCTGAAACACCAGCCCCAGCAAGACCCCCTACTCTGCCTGAACACCACTTCACTGCCCTAAACCCTGAAACACCACCCCCAGCAAGACCCCCTACACTGCCCGAACACCACTGCACTAAACCCTGAAACACCACCCCCAGCAAGACCCCTACACTGCCCGAACACCACTGCACTGTCCTAAACCCTGAAACACCAGCCCCAGCACGACCTCCTACACTGCCTGAACACCACTGCACTGCCCTAAACCCTGAAACACCAGTCCCAGCACGACCCCCTACACTGCCCGAACACCACTACACTGCCTTAAACCCTGAAACACCAGCCCAAGCACGACCCCTACACCTCCCGAACACCACTGCACTGCCCTAAACCCTGATACACCACCCCCAGCACGACCCCCTACACTGGCCGAACACCACTGCACTGCCCTAAACCCTGAAACATCATCCCAAGCAAGCCCCCGTACACTGGCCGAACACCACTGCCCTAAACCCTGAAACACCACCCCCAACACGATCCCTACACTGCCCGAACACCACTGCACAGCACTGAACTCTGAAACACCAGCCCCTGCACGACCCCCTACAATGCCGGAACACCACTGCACTGCCCTAAACCCTGAAACACCAGCCCCTGCATGACCCCCTACACTGCCCGAACACCACTGCACTGCCCTAAACCCTGAAACACCACCCCAACACGATCCCTACACTGCCCGAACACCACTGCACAGCCCTAAACTCTGAAACACCAGCCCCAGCACGACCCCTACACTGCCCAAACACCAATGCACTGCCCTAAACCCTGAAACACCATCCCCAGCACGACCCCCTACACTGCCCGAACACCACTGCACTGCCCTAAACCCTGAAACACCAGCCCCAGAACAACCCCCTACACTGCCCCAACACCACTATACTGCCCTAAACCCTGAAACACCACCCCCAGCACATCGGCCTACACTGCCCGAACACTACTGCACTGCCCTAAACCCTGAAACACCAGCCCCTGCACGACCCCCTACACTGCCCGAACACCACTGCACTGCCTAAACCCTGAACCACCCCCAGCACAACCCCCTAAACTGCTCGAACCCCACTGCACTGCCCTAAACCCTAAAACATCAGCCCCAGCAAGACCCCCTACACTGCCCGAACACCACTGCACAGACCTAAACCCTAAAACACAAGCCCCAGCAAGACCCCCTACACTGCCCGAACACCACTGCACTGCCCTAAACCCTGATTCATCACCCCGAGCACGACCCCTACACTGCCCTTAACCCTGAAACATCACCCCCAGCAAGAACACCTACACTGCCCTAAAACCACTGCACTGCCCTAAACCCTGAAACACCACCCCCAGCACGACCCCCTACACTGCCCGAACACCACTGCACTTTCTCTAAATCCTGAAACACCAGCCCCAGCAAGACCCCCTACACTGCCCGAACACCACTGCACTTCCCTAAACCCTGAAACACCAGCCCCAGCACGACCCCCTACACTGCCCGAACACCACTTCACTGCCCTAAACCCTGAAACACCAGCCCCTGCACGACCCCCTACACTGTCCGAACACCACTGAACTGCCCTAAACCCTGAAACACCAGCTCCTGCACGACCCCCTACACTCCCCAAACACCACTGCTCTGCCCTAAACCCTGAAACACCAGCCCCAACACGACCCCTACACTGCCCGAACACCAATGTACTGCCCTAAGCCCTGAAACACCAGCCCCAGCATTACCCCCTACACTGCCCGAACACCACTGCACTGCCCTAAACCCTGAAACACCACCCCCTGCACGACCCCTACACTGCCCGAACACCACTGCACTGCCCTAAACCCTGAAACACCACCCCCTGCACAACCCCTACACTGCACGAACACCACTGCACTGCCATAAACCCTGAAACACCAGCCCCAGCAAGACCCCCTACTCTGCCTGAACACCACTTCACTGCCCTAAACCCTGAAACACCACCCCCAGCAAGACCCCCTACACTGCCCGAACACCACTGCACTAAACCCTGAAACACCACCCCCAGCAAGACCCCTACACTGCCCGAACACCACTGCACTGTCCTAAACCCTGAAACACCAGCCCCAGCACCACCTCCTACACTGCCTGAACACCACTGCACTGCCCTAAACCCTGAAACACCAGCCCCAGCACGACCCCCTACACTGCCCGAACACCACTACACTGCCTTAAACCCTGAAACACCAGCCCAACCACGACCCCTACACTTCCCGAACACCACTGCACTGCCCTAAACCCTGATACACCACCCCCAGCACGACCCCCTACACTGGCCGAACACCACTGCACTGCCCTAAACCCTGAAACATCATCCCCAGCAAGACCCCTACACTGCCCAAACACAACTGCCCTAAACCCTTAAACACCACCCCCAGCACGACCCCCTACACTCCCCAAACAGCACTGCACCGCCCTAAACCCTGAAACACCAGCCCCAACAAGACCCCCTACACTGCCCGAACACCACTGCACAGACCTAAATCCTGAAACACCACCTGCAGCACGACCTCATACACTGCCTGAAAACCACTGCACTGCCTTAAACCCTGAAATATCATCCCCAGCAAGACCCCCTACACTGCCCGAACACTACTGCCCTAAACCCTGAAACACCAGCCCCAGCAAGACACCCTACACTGCCCGAACACCACTGCACTGCCCCTAACCCTGAATCACCAGCCCCAGCAAGACCCCCTACACTGCCCGAACACCACTGCACTGCCCTAAACCCTGAAACACCAGCCCCTGCACGACCCCCTACACTGACCGAACACCACTGCACTGCCCTAAACCCTGAAACACCAGCCCCTGCACGACCCCCTACACTGCCCGAACACCACTGCACTGCCCTAAACCCTGAAACACCAGCCCCTGCACGACCCCCTACAATGCCCGAACACCACTGCACTGCCCTAAACCCTGAAACACCAGCCCCTGCACGACCCCCTACACTGCCCGAACACCACTGCACTGCCCTAAACCCTGAAACACCAGCCCCTGCACGACCCCCTACAATGCCCGGACACCACTGCACTGCCCTAAACCCTGAAACACCAGCCCCTGCACGACCCCCTACAATGCCCGAACACCACTGCACTGCCCTAAACCCTGAAACACCACCCCCAGCAAGACCCCTACACTGCCCGAACACCACTGCACTGCCCTAAACCCTGAAACACCAGCCCCTGCAAGACCCCCTACACTGCCCGAACACCACTGCACTGCCCTATACCCTGAAACACCAGCCCCTGTAAGACCCCCTACACTACCCTAAACCCTGAAACACCACCCCCAGCATGACCCCCTACACTGCTGGAACACCGCTGCACTGCCCTAAACCCTGAAACATCATCCCAAGCAAGACCCCGTACACTGCCCAAACACTACTGCCCTAAACCCTGAAACACCAGCCCCAGCAAGACCCCCTACACTCCTCGAACACCACTGCACTGCCCTAAACCCTGAAACACCAGCCCCAAAAAGACCCCCTACACTGCCAGAACACCACTGCACTTCCCTAAACCCTAAAACACCAGCCCCAGCACGACCCCCTACACTGCCCGAACACCACTGCACTGCCCTAAACCCTGAAAGACCAGCCCCTGCATGACCCCTACACTGCCTGAACACCACTGCACTGCCCTAAACCCTGAAACACCAGTCCCAGCACGACCCCCTACACTGCCCGAACACCACTGCCCTAAACCCGGAAACACCAGCCCCTGAAAGACCCCCTACACTGCCCGATCACCACTGCACTGCCCTAAACCCTGAAACACCAGCCCCTGCACAATCCCCTAGACTGCCCTAAACCCTGAAACGCCACCCCCAGCACGACCCCCTACACTGCCGGAACACCACTGCACTGCCCTAAACCCTGAAACACCATCCCCAGCACGACCCCCTACACTGCCCAAACACCACTGCACTTCCCTAAACCCTGAAACATCATCCCAAGCAAGCCCCCCGTACACTGGCCGAACACCACTGCCCTAAACCCTGAAACACCACCCCCAACACGATCCCTACACTGCCCGAACACCACTGCACAGCCCTAAACTCTGAAACACCAGCCCCTGCATGACCCCCTACACTGCCCGAACACCACTGCACTGCCCTAAACCCTGAAACACCAACCCCCAACACGATCCCTACACTGCCCGAACACCACTGCACAGCCCTAAACTCTGAAACACCAGCCCCAGCACGACCCCTACACTGCCCGAACACCAATGCACTGCCCTAAACCCTGAAACACCATCCCCAGCACGACCCCCTACACTGCCCGAACACCACTGCACTGCCCTAAACCCTGAAACACCAGCCCCAGCACAACCCCCTACACTGCCCCAACACCACTATACTGCCCTAAACCCTGAAACACCACCCCCAGCACATCGGCCTACACTGCCCGAACACTACTGCACTGCCCTAAACCCTGAAATACCAGCCCCTGCACGACCCCCTACACTGCCCGAACACCACTGCACTGCCTAAACCCTGAACCACCCCCAGCACAACCCCCTACACTGCTCGAACCCCACTGCACTGCCCTAAACCCTAAAACATCAGCCCCAGCAAGACCCCCTACACTGCCCGAACACCACTGCACAGACCTAAACCCTAAAACACAAGCCCCAGCAAGACCCCCTACACTGCCCGAACACCACTGCACTGCCCTAAACCCTGATTCATCACCCCGAGCACGACCCCTACACTGCCCTTAACCCTGAAACATCACCCCCAGCAAGAACACCTACACTGCCCAAAAACCACTGCACTGCCCTAAACCCTGAAACACCACCCCCAGCACGACCCCCTACACTGCCCGAACACCACTGCACTTTCCCTAAATCCTGAAACACCAGCCCCAGCAAGACCCCCTACACTGCCCGAACACCACTGCACTTCCCTAAACCCTGAAACACCAGCCCCAGCACGACCCCCTACACTGCCCGAACACCACTGCACTGCCCTAAACCCTGAAACACCACCCCCTGCACGACCCCTACACTGCCCGAACACCACTGCACTGCCCTAAACCCTGAAACACCACCCCCTGCACAACCCCTACACTGCACGAACACCACTGCACTGCCATAAACCCTGAAACACCAGCCCCAGCAAGACCCCCTACTCTGCCTGAACACCACTTCACTGCCCTAAACCCTGAAACACCACCCCCAGCAAGACCCTCTACACTGCCCGAACACCACTGCACTAAACCCTGAAACACCACCCCCAGCAAGACCCCTACACTGCCCGAACACCACTGCACTGTCCTAAACCCTGAAACACCAGCCCCAGCACGACCTCCTACACTGCCTGAACACCACTGCACTGCCCTAAACCCTGAAACACCAGTCCCAGCACGACCCCCTACACTGCCCGAACACCACTACACTGCCTTAAACCCTGAAACACCAGCCCAAGCACGACCCCTACACCTCCCGAACACCACTGCACTGCCCTAAACCCTGATACACCACCCCCAGCACGACCCCCTACACTGGCCGAACACCACTGCACTGCCCTAAACCCTGAAACATCATCCCAAGCAAGCCCCCGTACACTGGCCGAACACCACTGCCCTAAACCCTGAAACACCAGCCCCAGCACCACCTCCTACACTGCCTGAACACCACTGCACTGCCCTAAACCCTGAAACACCAGCCCCAGCACGACCCCCTACACTGCCCGAACACCACTACACTGCCTTAAACCCTGAAACACCAGCCCAACCACGACCCCTACACTTCCCGAACACCACTGCACTGCCCTAAACCCTGATACACCACCCCCAGCACGACCCCCTACACTGGCCGAACACCACTGCACTGCCCTAAACCCTGAAACATCATCCCCAGCAAGACCCCTACACTGCCCAAACACAACTGCCCTAAACCCTTAAACACCACCCCCAGCACGACCCCCTACACTCCCCAAACAGCACTGCACCGCCCTAAACCCTGAAACACCAGCCCCAACAAGACCCCCTACACTGCCCGAACACCACTGCACAGACCTAAATCCTGAAACACCACCTGCAGCACGACCTCATACACTGCCTGAAAACCACTGCACTGCCTTAAACCCTGAAATATCATCCCCAGCAAGACCCCCTACACTGCCCGAACACTACTGCCCTAAACCCTGAAACACCAGCCCCAGCAAGACACCCTACACTGCCCGAACACCACTGCACTGCCCCTAACCCTGAATCACCAGCCCCAGCAAGACCCCCTACACTGCCCGAACACCACTGCACTGCCCTAAACCCTGAAACACCAGCCCCTGCACGACCCCCTACACTGACCGAACACCACTGCACTGCCCTAAACCCTGAAACACCAGCCCCTGCACGACCCCCTACACTGCCCGAACACCACTGCACTGCCCTAAACCCTGAAACACCAGCCCCTGCACGACCCCCTACAATGCCCGAACACCACTGCACTGCCCTAAACCCTGAAACACCAGCCCCTGCACGACCCCCTACACTGCCCGAACACCACTGCACTGCCCTAAACCCTGAAACACCAGCCCCTGCACGACCCCCTACAATGCCCGGACACCACTGCACTGCCCTAAACCCTGAAACACCAGCCCCTGCACGACCCCCTACAATGCCCGAACACCACTGCACTGCCCTAAACCCTGAAACACCACCCCCAGCAAGACCCCTACACTGCCCGAACACCACTGCACTGCCCTAAACCCTGAAACACCAGCCCCTGCAAGACCCCCTACACTGCCCGAACACCACTGCACTGCCCTATACCCTGAAACACCAGCCCCTGTAAGACCCCCTACACTACCCTAAACCCTGAAACACCACCCCCAGCATGACCCCCTACACTGCTGGAACACCGCTGCACTGCCCTAAACCCTGAAACATCATCCCAAGCAAGACCCCGTACACTGCCCAAACACTACTGCCCTAAACCCTGAAACACCAGCCCCAGCAAGACCCCTACACTCCTCGAACACCACTGCACTGCCCTAAACCCTGAAACACCAGCCCCAAAAAGACCCCCTACACTGCCAGAACACCACTGCACTTCCCTAAACCCTAAAACACCAGCCCCAGCACGACCCCCTACACTGCCCGAACACCACTGCACTGCCCTAAACCCTGAAAGACCAGCCCCTGCATGACCCCTACACTGCCTGAACACCACTGCACTGCCCTAAACCCTGAAACACCAGCCCCAGCACGACCCCCTACACTGCCCGAACACCACTGCCCTAAACCCGGAAACACCAGCCCCTGAAAGACCCCCTACACTGCCCGAACACCACTGCACTGCCCTAAACCCTGAAACACCAGCCCCTGCACAATCCCCTAGACTGCCCTAAACCCTGAAACGCCACCCCCAGCACGACCCCCTACACTGCCGGAACACCACTGCACTGCCCTAAACCCTGAAACACCATCCCCAGCACGACCCCCTACACTGCCCAAACACCACTGCACTTCCCTAAACCCTGAAACATCATCCCAAGCAAGCCCCCGTACACTGGCCGAACACCACTGCCCTAAACCCTGAAACACCACCCCCAACACGATCCCTACACTGCCCGAACACCACTGCACAGCCCTAAACTCTGAAACACCAGCCCCTGCATGACCCCCTACACTGCCCGAACACCACTGCACTGCCCTAAACCCTGAAACACCAACCCCCAACACGATCCCTACACTGCCCGAACACCACTGCACAGCCCTAAACTCTGAAACACCAGCCCCAGCACGACCCCTACACTGCCCGAACACCAATGCACTGCCCTAAACCCTGAAACACCATCCCCAGCACGACCCCCTACACTGCCCGAACACCACTGCACTGCCCTAAACCCTGAAACACCAGCCCCAGCACAACCCCCTACACTGCCCCAACACCACTATACTGCCCTAAACCCTGAAACACCACCCCCAGCACATCGGCCTACACTGCCCGAACACTACTGCACTGCCCTAAACCCTGAAATACCAGCCCCTGCACGACCCCCTACACTGCCCGAACACCACTGCACTGCCTAAACCCTGAACCACCCCCAGCACAACCCCCTACACTGCTCGAACCCCACTGCACTGCCCTAAACCCTAAAACATCAGCCCCAGCAAGACCCCCTACACTGCCCGAACACCACTGCACAGACCTAAACCCTAAAACACAAGCCCCAGCAAGACCCCCTACACTGCCCGAACACCACTGCACTGCCCTAAACCCTGATTCATCACCCCGAGCACGACCCCTACACTGCCCTTAACCCTGAAACATCACCCCCAGCAAGAACACCTACACTGCCCAAAAACCACTGCACTGCCCTAAACCCTGAAACACCACCCCCAGCACGACCCCCTACACTGCCCGAACACCACTGCACTTTCCCTAAATCCTGAAACACCAGCCCCAGCAAGACCCCCTACACTGCCCGAACACCACTGCACTTCCCTAAACCCTGAAACACCAGCCCCAGCACGACCCCCTACACTGCCCGAACACCACTGCACTGCCCTAAACCCTGAAACACCACCCCCTGCACGACCCCTACACTGCCCGAACACCACTGCACTGCCCTAAACCCTGAAACACCACCCCCTGCACAACCCCTACACTGCACGAACACCACTGCACTGCCATAAACCCTGAAACACCAGCCCCAGCAAGACCCCCTACTCTGCCTGAACACCACTTCACTGCCCTAAACCCTGAAACACCACCCCCAGCAAGACCCCCTACACTGCCCGAACACCACTGCACTAAACCCTGAAACACCACCCCCAGCAAGACCCCTACACTGCCCGAACACCACTGCACTGTCCTAAACCCTGAAACACCAGCCCCAGCACGACCTCCTACACTGCCTGAACACCACTGCACTGCCCTAAACCCTGAAACACCAGTCCCAGCACGACCCCCTACACTGCCCGAACACCACTACACTGCCTTAAACCCTGAAACACCAGCCCAAGCACGACCCCTACACCTCCCGAACACCACTGCACTGCCCTAAACCCTGATACACCACCCCCAGCACGACCCCCTACACTGGCCGAACACCACTGCACTGCCCTAAACCCTGAAACATCATCCCAAGCAAGCCCCCGTACACTGGCCGAACACCACTGCCCTAAACCCTGAAACACCACCCCCAACACGATCCCTACACTGCCCGAACACCACTGCACAGCACTGAACTCTGAAACACCAGCCCCTGCACGACCCCCTACAATGCCGGAACACCACTGCACTGCCCTAAACCCTAAAACACCAGCCCCTGCATGACCCCCTACACTGCCCGAACACCACTGCACTGCCCTAAACCCTGAAACACCACCCCCAACACGATCCCTACACTGCCCGAACACCACTGCACAGCCCTAAACTCTGAAACACCAGCCCCAGCACGACCCCTACACTGCCCAAACACCAATGCACTGCCCTAAACCCTGAAACACCATCCCCAGCACGACCCCCTACACTGCCCGAACACCACTGCACTGCCCTAAACCCTGAAACACCAGCCCCAGCACAACCCCCTACACTGCCCCAACACCACTATACTGCCCTAAACCCTGAAACACCACCCCCAGCGCATCGGCCTACACTGCCCGAACACTACTGCACTGCCCTAAACCCTGAAACACCAGCCCCTGCACGACCCCCTACACTGCCCGAACACCACTGCACTGCCTAAACCCTGAACCACCCCCAGCACAACCCCCTAAACTGCTCGAACCCCACTGCACTGCCCTAAACCCTAAAACATCAGCCCCAGCAAGACCCCCTACACTGCCCGAACACCACTGCACAGACCTAAACCCTAAAACACAAGCCCCAGCAAGACCCCCTACACTGCCCGAAAACCACTGCACTGCCCTAAACCCTGATTCATCACCCCGAGCACGACCCCTACACTGCCCTTAACCCTGAAACATCACCCCCAGCAAGAACACCTACACTGCCCTAAAACCACTGCACTGCCCTAAACCCTGAAACACCACCCCCAGCACGACCCCCTACACTGCCCGAACACCACTGCACTTTCTCTAAATCCTGAAACACCAGCCCCAGCAAGACCCCCTACACTGCCCGAACACCACTGCACTTCCCTAAACCCTGAAACACCAGCCCCAGCACGACCCCCTACACTGCCCGAACACCACTTCACTGCCCTAAACCCTGAAACACCAGCCCCTGCACGACCCCCTACACTGTCCGAACACCACTGAACTGCCCTAAACCCTGAAACACCAGCTCCTGCACGACCCCCTACACTCCCCAAACACCACTGCTCTGCCCTAAACCCTGAAACACCAGCCCCAACACGACCCCTACACTGCCCGAACACCAATGTACTGCCCTAAGCCCTGAAACACCAGCCCCAGCATTACCCCCTACACTGCCCGAACACCACTGCACTGCCCTAAACCCTGAAACACCACCCCCTGCACGACCCCTACACTGCCCGAACACCACTGCACTGCCCTAAACCCTGAAACACCACCCCCTGCACAACCCCTACACTGCACGAACACCACTGCACTGCCATAAACCCTGAAACACCAGCCCCAGCAAGACCCCCTACTCTGCCTGAACACCACTTCACTGCCCTAAACCCTGAAACACCACCCCCAGCAAGACCCCCTACACTGCCCGAACACCACTGCACTAAACCCTGAAACACCACCCCCAGCAAGACCCCTACACTGCCCGAACACCACTGCACTGTCCTAAACCCTGAAACACCAGCCCCAGCACCACCTCCTACACTGCCTGAACACCACTGCACTGCCCTAAACCCTGAAACACCAGCCCCAGCACGACCCCCTACACTGCCCGAACACCACTACACTGCCTTAAACCCTGAAACACCAGCCCAACCACGACCCCTACACTTCCCGAACACCACTGCACTGCCCTAAACCCTGATACACCACCCCCAGCACGACCCCCTACACTGGCCGAACACCACTGCACTGCCCTAAACCCTGAAACATCATCCCCAGCAAGACCCCTACACTGCCCAAACACAACTGCCCTAAACCCTTAAACACCACCCCCAGCACGACCCCCTACACTCCCCAAACAGCACTGCACCGCCCTAAACCCTGAAACACCAGCCCCAACAAGACCCCCTACACTGCCCGAACACCACTGCACAGACCTAAACCCTGAAACACCACCCCCTGCACAACCCCTACACTGCACGAACACCACTGCACTGCCATAAACCCTGAAACACCAGCCCCAGCAAGACCCCCTACTCTGCCTGAACACCACTTCACTGCCCTAAACCCTGAAACACCACCCCCAGCAAGACCCCCTACACTGCCCGAACACCACTGCACTAAACCCTGAAACACCACCCCCAGCAAGACCCCTACACTGCCCGAACACCACTGCACTGTCCTAAACCCTGAAACACCAGCCCCAGCACGACCTCCTACACTGCCTGAACACCACTGCACTGCCCTAAACCCTGAAACACCAGTCCCAGCACGACCCCCTACACTGCCCGAACACCACTACACTGCCTTAAACCCTGAAACACCAGCCCAAGCACGACCCCTACACCTCCCGAACACCACTGCACTGCCCTAAACCCTGATACACCACCCCCAGCACGACCCCCTACACTGGCCGAACACCACTGCACTGCCCTAAACCCTGAAACATCATCCCAAGCAAGCCCCCGTACACTGGCCGAACACCACTGCCCTAAACCCTGAAACACCACCCCCAACACGATCCCTACACTGCCCGAACACCACTGCACAGCACTGAACTCTGAAACACCAGCCCCTGCACGACCCCCTACAATGCCGGAACACCACTGCACTGCCCTAAACCCTGAAACACCAGCCCCTGCATGACCCCCTACACTGCCCGAACACCACTGCACTGCCCTAAACCCTGAAACACCACCCCCAACACGATCCCTACACTGCCCGAACACCACTGCACAGCCCTAAACTCTGAAACACCAGCCCCAGCACGACCCCTACACTGCCCAAACACCAATGCACTGCCCTAAACCCTGAAACACCATCCCCAGCACGACCCCCTACACTGCCCGAACACCACTGCACTGCCCTAAACCCTGAAACACCAGCCCCAGCACAACCCCCTACACTGCCCCAACACCACTATACTGCCCTAAACCCTGAAACACCACCCCCAGCACATCGGCCTACACTGCCCGAACACTACTGCACTGCCCTAAACCCTGAAACACCAGCCCCTGCACGACCCCCTACACTGCCCGAACACCACTGCACTGCCTAAACCCTGAACCACCCCCAGCACAACCCCCTAAACTGCTCGAACCCCACTGCACTGCCCTAAACCCTAAAACATCAGCCCCAGCAAGACCCCCTACACTGCCCGAACACCACTGCACAGACCTAAACCCTAAAACACAAGCCCCAGCAAGACCCCCTACACTGCCCGAACACCACTGCACTGCCCTAAACCCTGATTCATCACCCCGAGCACGACCCCTACACTGCCCTTAACCCTGAAACATCACCCCCAGCAGGAACACCTACACTGCCCTAAAACCACTGCACTGCCCTAAACCCTGAAACACCACCCCCAGCACGACCCCCTACACTGCCCGAACACCACTGCACTTTCTCTAAATCCTGAAACACCAGCCCCAGCAAGACCCCCTACACTGCCCGAACACCACTGCACTTCCCTAAACCCTGAAACACCAGCCCCAGCACGACCCCCTACACTGCCCGAACACCACTTCACTGCCCTAAACCCTGAAACACCAGCCCCTGCACGACCCCCTACACTGTCCGAACACCACTGAACTGCCCTAAACCCTGAAACACCAGCTCCTGCACGACCCCCTACACTCCCCAAACACCACTGCTCTGCCCTAAACCCTGAAACACCAGCCCCAACACGACCCCTACACTGCCCGAACACCAATGTACTGCCCTAAGCCCTGAAACACCAGCCCCAGCATTACCCCCTACACTGCCCGAACACCACTGCACTGCCCTAAACCCTGAAACACCACCCCCTGCACGACCCCTACACTGCCCGAACACCACTGCACTGCCCTAAACCCTGAAACACCACCCCCTGCACAACCCCTACACTGCACGAACACCACTGCACTGCCATAAACCCTGAAACACCAGCCCCAGCAAGACCCCCTACTCTGCCTGAACACCACTTCACTGCCCTAAACCCTGAAACACCACCCCCAGCAAGACCCCCTACACTGCCCGAACACCACTGCACTAAACCCTGAAACACCACCCCCAGCAAGACCCCTACACTGCCCGAACACCACTGCACTATCCTAAACCCTGAAACACCAGCCCCAGCACCACCTCCTACACTGCCTGAACACCACTGCACTGCCCTAAACCCTGAAACACCAGCCCCAGCACGACCCCCTACACTGCCCGAACACCACTACACTGCCTTAAACCCTGAAACACCAGCCCAACCACGACCCCTACACTTCCCGAACACCACTGCACTGCCCTAAACCCTGATACACCACCCCCAGCACGACCCCCTACACTGGCCGAACACCACTGCACTGCCCTAAACCCTGAAACATCATCCCCAGCAAGACCCCTACACTGCCCAAACACAACTGCCCTAAACCCTTAAACACCACCCCCAGCACGACCCCCTACACTCCCCAAACAGCACTGCACCGCCCTAAACCCTGAAACACCAGCCCCAACAAGACCCCCTACACTGCCCGAACACCACTGCACAGACCTAAATCCTGAAACACCACCTGCAGCACGACCTCATACACTGCCTGAAAACCACTGCACTGCCTTAAACCCTGAAATATCATCCCCAGCAAGACCCCCTACACTGCCCGAACACTACTGCCCTAAACCCTGAAACACCAGCCCCAGCAAGACACCCTACACTGCCCGAACACCACTGCACTGCCCCTAACCCTGAATCACCAGCCCCAGCAAGACCCCCTACACTGCCCGAACACCACTGCACTGCCCTAAACCCTGAAACACCAGCCCCTGCACGACCCCCTACACTGACCGAACACCACTGCACTGCCCTAAACCCTGAAACACCAGCCCCTGCACGACCCCCTACACTGCCCGAACACCACTGCACTGCCCTAAACCCTGAAACACCAGCCCCTGCACGACCCCCTACAATGCCCGAACACCACTGCACTGCCCTAAACCCTGAAACACCAGCCCCTGCACGACCTCCTACACTGCCCGAACACCACTGCACTGCCCTAAACCCTGAAACACCAGCCCCTGCACGACCCCCTACAATGCCCGGACACCACTGCACTGCCCTAAACCCTGAAACACCAGCCCCTGCACGACCCCCTACAATGCCCGAACACCACTGCACTGCCCTAAACCCTGAAACACCACCCCCAGCAAGACCCCTACACTGCCCGAACACCACTGCACTGCCCTAAACCCTGAAACACCAGCCCCTGCAAGACCCCCTACACTGCCCGAACACCACTGCACTGCCCTATACCCTGAAACACCAGCCCCTGTAAGACCCCCTACACTACCCTAAACCCTGAAACACCACCCCCAGCATGACCCCCTACACTGCTGGAACACCGCTGCACTGCCCTAAACCCTGAAACATCATCCCAAGCAAGACCCCGTACACTGCCCAAACACTACTGCCCTAAACCCTGAAACACCAGCCCCAGCAAGACCCCCTACACTCCTCGAACACCACTGCACTGCCCTAAACCCTGAAACACCAGCCCCAAAAAGACCCCCTACACTGCCAGAACACCACTGCACTTCCCTAAACCCTAAAACACCAGCCCCAGCACGACCCCCTACACTGCCCGAACACCACTGCACTGCCCTAAACCCTGAAAGACCAGCCCCTGCATGACCCCTACACTGCCTGAACACCACTGCACTGCCCTAAACCCTGAAACACCAGCCCCAGCACGACCCCCTACACTGCCCGAACACCACTGCCCTAAACCCGGAAACACCAGCCCCTGAAAGACCCCCTACACTGCCCGATCACCACTGCACTGCCCTAAACCCTGAAACACCAGCCCCTGCACAATCCCCTAGACTGCCCTAAACCCTGAAACGCCACCCCCAGCACGACCCCCTACACTGCCGGAACACCACTGCACTGCCCTAAACCCTGAAACACCATCCCCAGCACGACCCCCTACACTGCCCAAACACCACTGCACTTCCCTAAACCCTGAAACATCATCCCAAGCAAGCCCCCGTACACTGGCCTAACACCACTGCCCTAAACCCTGAAACACCACCCCCAACACGATCCCTACACTGCCCGAACACCACTGCACAGCCCTAAACTCTGAAACACCAGCCCCTGCATGACCCCCTACACTGCCCGAACACCACTGCACTGCCCTAAACCCTGAAACACCAACCCCCAACACGATCCCTACACTGCCCGAACACCACTGCACAGCCCTAAACTCTGAAACACCAGCCCCAGCACGACCCCTACACTGCCCGAACACCAATGCACTGCCCTAAACCCTGAAACACCATCCCCAGCACGACCCCCTACACTGCCCGAACACCACTGCACTGCCCTAAACCCTGAAACACCAGCCCCAGCACAACCCCCTACACTGCCCCAACACCACTATACTGCCCTAAACCCTGAAACACCACCCCCAGCACATCGGCCTACACTGCCCGAACACTACTGCACTGCCCTAAACCCTGAAATACCAGCCCCTGCACGACCCCCTACACTGCCCGAACACCACTGCACTGCCTAAACCCTGAACCACCCCCAGCACAACCCCCTACACTGCTCGAACCCCACTGCACTGCCCTAAACCCTAAAACATCAGCCCCAGCAAGACCCCCTACACTGCCCGAACACCACTGCACAGACCTAAACCCTAAAACACAAGCCCCAGCAAGACCCCCTACACTGCCCGAACACCACTGCACTGCCCTAAACCCTGATTCATCACCCCGAGCACGACCCCTACACTGCCCTTAACCCTGAAACATCACCCCCAGCAAGAACACCTACACTGCCCAAAAACCACTGCACTGCCCTAAACCCTGAAACACCACCCCCAGCACGACCCCCTACACTGCCCGAACACCACTGCACTTTCCCTAAATCCTGAAACACCAGCCCCAGCAAGACCCCCTACACTGCCCGAACACCACTGCACTTCCCTAAACCCTGAAACACCAGCCCCAGCACGACCCCCTACACTGCCCGAACACCACTTCACTGCCCTAAACCCTGAAACACCAGCCCCTGCACGACCCCCTACACTGTCCGAACACCACTGAACTGCCCTAAACCCTGAAACACCAGCTCCTGCACGACCCCCTACACTCCCCAAACACCACTGCTCTGCCCTAAACCCTGAAACACCAGCCCCAACACGACCCCTACACTGCCCGAACACCAATGTACTGCCCTAAGCCCTGAAACACCAGCCCCAGCATTACCCCCTACACTGCCTGAACACCACTGCACTGCCCTAAACCCTGAAACACCACCCCCTGCATGACCCCTACACTGCCCGAACACCACTGCACTGCCCTAAACCCTGAAACACCACCCCCTGCACAACCCCTACACTGCACGAACACCACTGCACTGCCATAAACCCTAAAACACCAGCCCCAGCAAGACCCCCTACTCTGCCTGAACACCACTTCACTGCCCTAAACCCTGAAACACCACCCCCAGCAAGACCCCCTACACTGCCCGAACATCACTGCACTAAACCCTGAAACACCACCCCCAGCAAGACCCCTACACTGCCCGAACACCACTGCACTGTCCTAAACCCTGAAACACCAGCCCCAGCACGACCTCCTACACTGCCTGAACACCACTGCACTGCCCTAAACCCTGAAACACCAGCCCCAGCACGACCCCCTACACTGCCCGAACACCACTACACTGCCTTAAACCCTGAAACACCAGCCCCAGCACGACCCCTATACTTCCCGAACACCACTGCACTGCCCTAAACCCTGATACACCACCCCCAGCACGACCCCCTACACTGGCCGAACACCACTGCACTGCCCTAAACCCTGAAACATCATCCCCAGCAAGACCCCTACACTGCCCAAACACAACTGCCCTAAACCCTTAAACACCACCCCCAGCACGACCCCCTACACTCCCCAAACAGCACTGCACCGCCCTAAACCCTGAAACACCAGCCCCAACAAGACCCCCTACACTGCCCGAACACCACTGCACTGCCCTAAACCCTGTACTTGTAGGACACCCCCGCGCCGCACGGCCACCAGCTGCTGCGTGTGCCCCTTCCGCCTTGTGCCTCGCTGCCCGGCTGCTGCCGCTTGACCACGCCCCCTCCCTCGAGCCTCGAGGTCTGTGGTTGCTCCTGTGCCCTGCTGTCTTCTGTCTACCCTAATCAGTCCTGTATGCTTTATTCTGTGTGATTTCCTCTTTTTTTCCTTAATTGCCAGCTTTGTCGTCTTCTGTCCCTCTGTTCCCTCCCCGCTCCCCGCTTCCCGCCACCGCCGCTTAGCCCCGCCCCTTTTGCCTTCTGTATCCCTCCCCACTCCCGCCTCCCAGCTGCCCCGCCCACCCGCGCACTTGGCCATATATGGCGACTGTGCGACGCAGGTGAGTGTGACCTACTTGTAGGACACCCCCGCGCCGCACGGCCACCAGCTGCTGCGTGTGCCCCTTCCGCCTTGTGCCTCGCTGCCCGGCTGCTGCCGCTTGACCACGCCCCCTCCCTCGAGCCTCGAGGTCCGTGGTTGCTCCTGTGCCCTGCTGTCTTCTGTCTACCCTCATCAGTCCTGTATGCTTTATTCTGTGTGATTTCCTCTTTTTTTCCTTAATTGCCAGCATTGTCGTCTTCTGTCCCTCTGTTCCCTCCCCGCTCCCCGCTTCCCGCCACCGCCGCTTAGCCCCGCCCCTTTTGCCTTCTGTATCCCTCCCCGCTCCCGCCTCCCAGCTGCCCCGCCCACCCGCGCACTTCGCCATATATGGCGACCGTGCGAACGCGCAGCGGTCACGCGCAGCGGGCGCGCCGATTGTGCGCCGAAGGCGTGCCAAAGGTAAGCCCGTCTGCGCCCGTCCGTGCCTGGCCCGCGCCCAGTGCCAGGACCCCTGGCCCTCGAGGACCCCGACCGACCCGCCTGACGTACAACGCCGCCACCCTCATCACACTCAACACCGGCGGGACCCAGGGATGCTACCGAGCTACTCCGAAGCACACCCACGGACCCTTCAGCTGCCACGCCTGCAAGTTCACCTGCATCCGGACCTGCCCGACACCAGCACCTGCCATGCCGAACACCAGCAGCAACCACCTCAAGTGCATCCTGCTCAACACCCGCTCCGTCCACAGACACGCCATCGAACTCTGGAACCTCATCGACACCACAGCCCCCGACGTCGCCTTCATCACGGAGACCTGGATGAACGCCTCCTCAGCGCCCGACATCGCCATCGCCATCCCAGAAGGATACAAGATCACCCGGAAGGATCGCAACGCCAACCAGGTGGGAGGAGGCATCGCCATCATCCACAAGAACACCATCCGCATCACGACCAGCACCGACAACTCCCCACCCTACGCCGAACACCTGCACTTCCAGATCCACACCGACCCGAAGACCACCCTCAGAGGCACCCTGATCTACCGACCTCCGGGACCACGCACTCAATTCAGCGAGGACATCGCCGACTTCGTCAGCCCGCACGCCCTCCCCTCCGCCGACTACATCCTCCTGGGGGACTTCAACTTCCACCTGGAGAACAACAACGACTGCAACACCAGCACCCTGCTCGACAACCTCACCAACCTTGGACTCAAGCAGCTGGTGTCCACCCCCACCCACCTCGCCGGACACACACTCGACGCCATCTTCTCATCCAGCAAAGACATCGCCTTCAGCCACGCCACAGAACTCCACTGGACGGATCACAGATGCATCCACTTCACCTTCAGAAGAACGACGATCCACCACCACCAGCAACAGGCTGCCCGAAGAAGCTGGAACAAGATCACAGCCGACCAGCTCGCCGCCTCCCTGAGCCAGCACCCTCCGGCCAGCTCAGCGAACCCCAGCCAGGCCGCCGACAACCTCACGAAGTGGATCAGCGACTGCGCGGACGAACTCGCCCCACTGAGGACCCCGCCCAGCAGACCCGGCAGCAAGAGAGCCCCTTGGTTCACCGACGAACTCAAGAGCTCCAAGAAGAACTGCCGCGCCCTCGAGAAAGCCTGGAGAAGGGAACCCACGCCGGACAACAGGACCACCCTCAAGCTTGCCACCCGGAAACACCACCAACTGATCCGCATCGCCAAGAAGACGGCCTTCAAGAACCAACTGGACAACAACGCACACAACTGCAAGGAACTCTTCAACATCGTGAAAGAGCTCTCCAACCCCAACGCCGGAAGCAACGACATCACCCCTTCGCAAGACCTCTGCAACTCCCTCGCCTCCTACTTCCACAACAAGATCGCGGACATACACAACAGCTTCAGCACCCATCCGACCCACGCCACGACCGCAGCAACGCCACCCACCACCACCCTCCGCGCCTGGACCCCGGTCAACACCGAAGACACCGTCCACACGATGAACTCAGTCCACTCCGGATCTCCGACCGACCCCTGCCCTCACCACGTCTTCAACAAAGCCGACGCTGTCATCGCACCCCACCTGCGGGACATCATCAACACCTCATTCGACACCGCCACCTTCCCCGAGAGCTGGAAGCACGCCGAACTCAGCGCTCTACTCAAGAAACCTACTGCAGACCCCACCGAACTCAAGAATTACCGCCCCATCTCTCTACTCCCGTTTCCAGCCAAAGTCATCGAGAAAACCGTCAACAAACAGCTGGCCGCCTTCCTCGAGACGAATGGATCCCTCGACCCATCGCAGTCCGGATTCCGTGCCAACCACAGCACCGAGACCGCCCTCATCGCCGCCACTGACGACATCCGAGCCCTGATGGACAACGGGGAAACAGCGGCCCTCATCCTCCTAGACCTCTCCGCGGCTTTCGACACGGTCTGCCACCGCACCCTAGTACAGCGCCTCAGCAACGTCGGAATCCAGGAGAAGGCGCTGGAATGGATCGTCTCCTTTCTCGACGGAAGAACACAAAGAGTCCGCCTACCACCGTACAAGTCAGAGGCCACCGAAGTCATCTGCGGCGTCCCTCAGGGATCCTCACTGAGCCCGACTCTCTTCAACGTCTACATGAGCCCTCTCGCGGCCATCGCACGCCAACACAACCTCAACATAATCTCCTACGCCGACGACACCCAGCTGATCCTCTCCCTGACCAACGACGACCCCGCCGCTGCCAGAGCCAACCTGCACGAAGGGATGAGAGAGGTAGCCGAGTGGATGACGACGAGCCGCCTGAAGCTGAACTCAGATAAGACGGAGGTCCTCATCCTGGGCTCCTCGCCCTCCGCCTGGGACGACTCCTGGTGGCCCCCCGCCCTGGGCACCGCACCCAAACCGACAGACCACGCACGCAACCTGGGTTTCATCCTGGACTCCTCCCTCTCCATGACCAGGCAAGTCAACGCCGTCTCCTCATCGTGCTTCAACATCCTGCGCATGCTTCGGAAGATCTTCTGGTGGATCCCCACGGAGACCAGGAAGACCGTCACCCAGGCCCTCGTCACCAGCCGACTGGACTACGGCAACGCACTCTACGCCGGAACCACCGCCAAGATCCAGAAGAGACTCCAGCGCATCCAGAACGCCTCAGCCAGACTCATCCTCGACATCCCACGTCACAGCCACATCTCCGGACACCTAAGAGACCTGCACTGGCTCCCGGTCAACAAGAGAATCACCTTCCGCCTCCTTACCCACGCACACAAAGCTCTCCACGACCAAGGCCCGAGCTACCTCAACAACCGAATCAACTTCTACGCTCCCAAACGCCACCTCCGATCCGCCAGCCACGCCCTCGCCACCGTCCCACGCATCCGCAGAACCACTGCTGGAGGAAGGTCCTTCTCCTACCTGGCCGCCAAGACCTGGAACTCCCTCCCGGCCGACCTGCGCCTGACCCAAGACCACCTCTCCTTCAGGAAGAAGCTCAAGACCTGGCTGTTCGAGCAGTAGCGGCACCCCCCCCCCCCAAGCGCCTCGAGACCCTACGGGTAGGTAGTGCGCTCTATAAATTTCTTTGATTGATTGAAACACCAGCCCCTGCACGACCCCCTACAATGCCCGAACACCACTGCACTGCCCTAAACCCTGAAACAGCAGCCCCTGCACGACCCCCTACACTGCCCGAACACCACTGCACTGCCCTAAACCCTGAAACACCAGCCCCTGCACGACCCCCTACAATGCCCGGACACCACTGCACTGCCCTAAACCCTGAAACACCAGCCCCAGTACGACCCCCTGCACTGCCAGAACACCACTGCACTGCCCTAAACCCTGAAACACGAGCCCCAGCACGACTCCCTACACTGCCGGAACACCACTGCACTGCCCTAAAACCCTGAAACACCAGCCCCTGCACGGCCCCCTAGACTGCCCTAAACCCTGAAACACCACCCCCAGCATGACCCCTACACTGCCGGAACACCACTGCACTGCCCTAAACCCTGAAACACCACCCCCAGCACGACCCCCTACACTGCCCGAACACCACTGCACAGCCCTAAACCCTGAAACATCATCCCAAGCATGACCCCCAACACTGACCGAACACCATGCACCGCCCTACACCCTGAAACAACATCCCTAGCAAGACCCCCTACATTGCACGAACACCACTGCCCTAAACCCTAAAACACCACCCCCAGCACGACCCCCTACACTGCCCGAACACAACTGCACTGCCCTAAATCCTGAAACATCAGCCCCAGCAAGACCCTCGACACTGCCCGAACACCACTGGACTGCCCTAAACCCTGAAACACCAGCCCCAGCACAAGCCCCTACACTGCCCAAACACCACTGCACTGTCCTAAACCCTGAAACACCATCCCTGCACGACCCTCTACACTGCCCGAACACCACTGCACTGCCCTAATCCCTGAAACACCACCTCCTGCATGACCCCCTACACTGCCCGAAAACCACTGCCCGAACACCACTGCACTGCCCTAAACCATGAAACATCATCCCCAGCAAGACCCCCTACACTGCCCGAACACCACAGCCCTAAACCCTCAAACACCACCCCAGCACAACCCCCTACACTGCCCGAACACAACTACACTGCCCTAAACCCTGAAAAACCAGCCCCAGCAAGACCCCTACACTGCCCGAACACCACTGCACTCCCCTAAACCCTGAAACACCAGCCCCAGCAAGACCCCCTACACTGCCCAAACACCACTGCACAAACCTATACCCTGAAACACCAGCCCCAGCAAGACCCCCTACACTGCCCGAACACCACTGCACTAAACCCTGAAACACCACCCCAGCAAGACCCCCTACACTGCCCGTACACCACTGCACTGCCCTTAACCCTGAAACACCATCCCCAGCACGACCCCCTACACTGCCTGAACACCAATGCACTGCCCTAAACCCTGAAACACCAGCCCCAGCAAGACCCCCTACACTGCCTAACACCACTGCACTAAATCCTGAAACACCACACCCAGCAAGACACCCTAGACTGCCCGAACACCACTGCACTGCCCTAAACCCTGAAACACCACCCCCTGCACGACCCTCTACACTGCCCGAACACCACTGCACTGCCCTTAACCCTGAAACACCACCCCCTGCACAACCCCCTACACTGCCCGAACACCACCGCACTGCCCTAAACCCTGAAACACCAGCCCCTGCACGACCCCCTAGACTGCCCTAAACCCTGAAACACAACCCCCAGCACAACCCCCTATACTACCGGAACACCACTGCACTGCCCTAAACCCTGAAACACCATCCCCAGCACGACCCCCTACACTGCCCAAACACCACTGCACTTCCCTAAACCCTGAAACATCATCCCAAGCAAGCCCCCGTACACTGCCCGAACACCACTGCCCTAAACCCTGAAACACCACCCCCAGCACGATCCCTACACTGCCCGAACACCACTGCACTGCCCTAAACTCTGAAACACCAGCCCCTGCACGACCCCCTACAATGCCCGAACACCACTGCACTGCCCTAAACCCTGAAACACCAACCCCTGCATGACCCCCTACACTGCCCGAAAACCACTGCACTGCCCTAAACCCTGAAACACCAGCCCCAGCACGACCCCTACACTGCCCGAACACCAATGCACTGCCCTAAACCCTGAAACACCAGCCCCAGCACGACCCCCTACACTGCCCGAACACCACTGCACTGCCCTAAACCCTGAAACACCAGCCCCAGCACAACCCCCTACACTGCCCCAACACCACTATACTGCCCTAAACCCTGAAACACCACCCCAAGCACATCGGCCTACACTGCCCAAACACTACTGCACTGCCCTAAACCCTGAAACACCAGCCCCTGCACGACCCCCTACACTGCCCGAACACCACTGCACTGCCTAAACCCTGAACCACCCCCAGCACAACCCCCTACACTGCCCGAACCCCACTGCACTGCCCTAAACCCTAAAACATCAGCCCCAGCAAGACGCCCTACACTGCCCGAACACCACTGCACAGACCTAAACCCTAAAACACAAGCCCCAGCAAGACCCCCGACACTGCCCGAACACCACTGCACTGCCCTAAACCCTGATTCATCACCCGAGCACGACCCCTACACTGCCCTAAACCCTGAAACATCACCCCCAGCAAGAACACCTACACTGCCCGAAAACCACTGCACTGCCCTAAACCCTGAAACACCACCCCCAGCACGACCCCCTACACTGCCCGAACACCACTGCACTGCCCTAAATCCTGAAACACCAGCCCCAGCAAGGCCCCCTACACTGCCCGAACACCTCTGCACTTCCCTAAACCCTGAAACACCAGCCCCAGCACGACCCCCTACACTGCCCGAACACCACTTCACTGCCCTAAACCCTGAAACACCAGCCCCTGCACGACCCCCTACACTGTCCGAACACCACTGAACTGCCCTAAACCCTGAAACACCAGCTCCTGCATGACCCCCTACACTCCCCGAACACCACCGCACTGCCCTAAACCCTGAAACACCAGCCCCAGCATTACCCCCTACACTGCCCGAACACCACTGCACTGCCCTAAACCCTGAAACACCACCCCCTGCACGAACCCTACACTGCCCGAACACCACTGCACTGCCATAAACCCTGAAACACCACCCCCTGCCCAACCCCTACACTGCAAAAACACCACTGCACTGCCATAAACCCTGACACACCAGCCCCAGCAAGACCCCCTACACTGCCTGAACACCACTTCACTGCCCTAAACCCTGAAACACCACCCCCAGCAAGACCCCCTACACTGCCCGAACACCACTGCACTAAACCCTGAAACACCTACCCCAGCAAGACCCCTACACTGCCCGAACACCACTGCACTGCCCTAAACCCTGAAACACCAGCCCCAGCACGACCCCCTACACTGCCCGAACACCACTGCACTGCCCTAAACCCTGAAACACCAGCCCCAGCACGGCCCCCTACACTGCCCGAACACCACTACACTGCATTAAACCCTGAAACACCAGCCCCAGCACGACCCCTACACTTCCCGAACACCACTGCACTGCCCTAAACCCTGATACACCCCCCCCAGCACGACCCCCTACACTGGCCGAACACCACTGCACTGCCCTAAACCCTGAAACATCATCCCCAGCAAGACCCCTACACTGCCCAAACACAACTGCCCTAAACTCTTAAACACCACCCCCAGCACGACCCCCTACACTCCCCAAACAGCACTGCACCACCCTAAACCCTGAAACACCAGCCCCAACAAGACCCCCTACACTGCCCGAACACCACTGCACAGACCTAAATCCTGAAACACCACCCGCAGCACGACCTCATACAGTGCCTGAAAACCACTGCACTGCCTTAAACCCTGAAATATCATCCCCAGCAAGACCCCCGACACTGCCTGAACACCACTGCTCTAAACCCTGAAACACCAACCCCAGCATGATCCCCTACACTGCCCGAACACCACTGCACTGCCCTAAACCCTGAAACACCAGCCCCAGCACTACCCCCTACACTGCCCGAAAACCACTGTACTGCCCTAAACCCTGAAACACCAGCCCCAGCAAGACCCCCTACATCACTCGAACACCACTGCACTGCCCTAAACCCTGAAAGGCCACCCCCAGCAAGACCCCCTACACTGCCGGAACACCACTGCACTGCCCTAAACCCTGAAACACCACCCCCTGCACGACCCGCTACACTGCCAGAACACCACTGCACTGCCCTAAACCCTGAAACACCACCCCCTGCACGACCCCCTACAATGCCTGAACACCATGGCACTGACCTAAACGCTGAGACACCCCCCCAGCACGACCCCCTACACTGCCCGAACACCACTGCAGTGCCCTAAACACTGAAACACCACCCCCAGCACGTCCCCCTACACTGCCCGAACACCACTGCACTGCCCTAAACCCTGAAACACCAGCCGCAGCATGACTCCTACACTGCCCGAACACTACTGCACTGCCATAAACCCTGAAACATCATCCCCAGCAAGACCCCCTACACTGCCCGAACACCACTGCCCTAAACCCTGAAACAACACCCCCAGCACGACCCCCTACACTGCCCGAACACCACTGCACTGCCCTAAACCCTGAAACACCAGCCCCAGCAAGACCGCCTACACCGCCCAAACACCACTGCACAGACCTAAACCATGAAACACCAGCCCCAGCAAGACCCCCTACACTGCCTAACACCACTGCACTAAACCCTGAAACACCACCCCCTGCACGACCCCCTAAACGTCCCTAACACCACTGTACTGCCCTAAACCCTGAAACACCACCCCCTGCACAACCCCCTATACTGCCGGAACACCACTGCACTGCCCTAAGCCCTGAAACACCTCCCGCAGCACGACCTCCTACACTGCCTGAAAACCACTGCACCGCCCTAAACCCTGAAACACCAGCCCCTGGAAGACCCCATACACTGCCCGAACACCACTGCACTGCCCTAAACCCTGAAACACCAGCCCCTGGAAGACCCCATACACTGCCCGAACACCACTGCACTGCCCTAAACCCTGAAACACCAGCCCCTTTCACGGCCCCCTAGACTGCAATAAACCCTGAAACACCACCCCCAGCATGACCCCCTACACTGCCCGAACACCACTGCACTGCCCTAAACCCTGAAACATCATCCCAAGCAAGCCCCCGTACACTGCCCGAACACCACTGCCCTAAACCCTGAAACACCACCCCAGCACGATCCCTACACTGCCCGAACACCACTGCACTGCCCTAAACCCTGAGACACCAACCCCTGCACGACCCCCTACACTGCCCGAACACCACTGCACTGCCCTAAACACTGAAACACCAGCCCCTGCTCGATCCCCTAGACTGCCCTAAACCCTGAAACACCACTCCCAGCACGACCCCCTACACTGCCGGAACACCACTGCACTGCTCTAAACCCTGAAACACCACCCCCAGCACGACCCTCTACACTACCTGAACACCACTGCACTGCCCTAAACCCTGAAACACCAGCCGCAACACGACCCCTACACTGCCAGAACACCACCGCGCTGCCCTAATCCCTGAAACACCAGCTCCAGCACGACTCCCTACAGTGCCCGAACACCACTGCACTGCCCTAAACCCTAAAACACCAGCCCCAGCAAGACCCCCTACACTGCTCGAACACCACTGCACTGCCCTAAACCCTGAAACACCAGCCCCAGCAACACCCCCTACACTGCCCGAACACCACTGCACTTCCCTAAACCCTGAAACACCAGCCCCAGCACGACCCCCTACACTGCCCGAACAACACTGCACTGCCCTAAACCCTGAAACACTATCCCCAGCACGACCCCCTACACTGCCCGAACACCACTGCACTGCCCTAAACCCTGAAACACCAGCCCCAGCACAACCCCCTACACTGCCCCAACACCACTATACTGCCCTAAACCCTGAAACACCACCCCCAGCACATCGGCCTACACTGCCCGAACACTGCTGCACTGCCCTAAACCCTGAAACACCAGCCCCTGCACGACCCCCTACACTGCCCGAACACCACTGCACTGTCTAAACCCTGAACCACCCCCAGCACAACCCCCTACACTGCTCGAACCCCACTGCACTGCCCTAAACCCTAAAACATCAGCCCCAGCAAGACCCCCTACACTGCCCGAACACCACTGCACAGACCTAAACCCTAAAACACAAGCCCCAGCAAGACCCCCTACACTGCCCGAACACCACTGCACTGCCCTAAACCCTGATTCATCACCCCGAGCACGACCCCTACGCTGCCCTTAACCCTGAAACATCACCCCCAGCAAGAACACCTACACTGCCCGAAAACCACTGCACTGCCCTAAACCCTGAAACACCACCCCCAGCACGACCCCCTACACTGCCCGAACACCACTGCACTTTCCCTAAATCCTGAAACACCAGCCCCAGCAAGACCCCCTACACTGCCCGAACACCACTGCACTTCCCTAAACCCTGAAACACTAGCCCCAGCACGACCCCCTACACTGCCCGAACACCACTTCACTGCCCTAAACCCTGAAACACCAGCCCCTGCACGACCCCCTACACTGTCCGAACACCACTGAACTGCCCTAAACCCTTAAACACCAGCTCCTGCACGACCCCCTACACTCCCCAAACACCACTGCTCTGCCCTAAACCCTGAAACACCAGCCCCAACACGACCCCTACACTGCCCGAACACCAATGTACTGCCCTAAGCCCTGAAACACCAGCCCCAGCATTACCCCCTACACTGCCCGAACACCACTGCACTGCCCTAAACCCTGAAACACCACCCCCTGCACGACCCCTACACTGCCCGAACACCACTGCACTGCCCTAAACCCTGAAACACCAGCCCCAGCAAGACCCCCTACTCTGCCTGAACACCACTTCACTGCCCTAAACCCTGAAACACCACCCCCAGCAAGACCCCCTACACTTCCCGAACACCACTGCACTAAACCCTGAAACACCACCCACAGCAAGACCCCTACACTGCCCGAACACCACTGCACTGTCCTAAACCCTGAAACACCAGCCCCAGCACGACCTCCTACACTGCCTGAACACCACTGCACTGCCCTAAACCCTGAAACACCAGCCCCAGCACGACCCCCTACACTGCCCGAACACCACTACACTGCCTTAAACCCTGAAACACCAGCCCCAGCACGACCCCTACACTTCCCGAACACCACTGCACTGCCCTAAACCCTGATACACCATCCCCAGCACGACCCCCTACACTGGCCGAACACCACTGCACTGCCCTAAACCCTGAAACATCATCCCCAGCAAGACCCCTACACTGCCCAAACACAACTGCCCTAAACCCTTAAACAGCACCCCCAGCACAACCCCCTACACTCCCCAAACAGCACTGCACCGCCCTAAACCCTGAAACACCAGCCCCAACAAGACCCCCTACACTGCCCGAACACCACTGCACAGACCTAAATCTTGAAACACCACCTGCAGCACAACCTCATACACTGCCTGAAAACCACTGCACTGCCTTAAACCCTGAAATATCATCCCCAGCAAGACCCCCTACACTGCCCAAACACTACTGCCCTAAACCCTGAAACACCAGCCCCAGCAAGACACCCTACAATGCCCGAACACCACTGCACTGCCCCTAACCCTGAATCACCAGCCCCAGCAAGACCCCCTACACTGCCCGAACACCACTGCACTGCCCTAAACCCTGAAACACCAGCCCCTGCACGACCCCCTACACTGACCGAACACCACTGCACTGCCCTAAACCCTGAAACACCAGCCCCTGCACGACCCCCTACACTGCCCGAACACCACTGCACTGCCCTAAACCCTGAAACACCAGCCCCTGCACGACCCCCTACAATGCCCGAACACCACTGCACTGCCCTAAACCCTGAAATACCAGCCCCTGCACGACCCCCTACACTGCCCGAACACCACTGCACTGCCCTAAACCCTGAAACACCAGCCCCTGCACGACCCCCTACAATGCCCGGACACCACTGCACTGCCCTAAACCCTGAAACACCAGCCCCAGTACGACCCCCTGCACTGCCAGAACACCACTGCACTGCCCTAAACCCTGAAACACGAACCCCAGCACGACTCCCTACACTGCCGGAACACCACTGCACTGCCCTAAACCCTGAAACACCAGCCCCTGCACGGCCCCCTAGACTGCCCTAAACCCTGAAACACCACCCCCAGCATGACCCCCTACACTGCCGGAACACCACTGCACTGCCCTAAACCCTGAAACACCACCCCCAGCACGACCCCCTACACTGCCCGAACACCACTGCACAGCCCTAAACCCTGAAACATCATCCCAAGCATGACCCCCTACACTGACCGAACACCACGCACCGCCCTACACCCTGAAACAACATCCCTAGCAAGACCCCCTACCTTGCACGAACACCACTGCCCTAAACCCTAAAACACCACCCCCAGCACGACCCCCTACAATGCCCAAACACAACTGCACTGCCCTAAGCCCTGAAACATCAGCCCCAGCAAGACCCTCGACACTGCCCGAACACCACTGGACTGCCCTAAACCCTGAAACACCAGCCCCAGCACAAGCCCCTACACTGCCCAAACACCACTGCACTGTCCTAAACCCTGAAACACCACCCCTGCACGACCCTCTACACTGCCCGAACACCACTGCACTGCCCTAATCCCTGAAACACCACCTCCTGCACGACCCCCTACACTGCCCGAAAACCACTGCCCGAACACCACTGCACTGCCCTAAGCCATGAAACATCATCCCCAGCAAGACCCCCTACACTGCCCGAACACCACAGCCCTAAACCCTGAAAAACCACCAAAGCACAACCCCCTACACTGCCCGAACACAACTACACTGCCCTAAACCCTGAAACACCAGCCCCAGCAAGACTCCTACACTGCCCGAACACCACTGCACTCCCCTAAACCCTGAAACACCAGCCCCAGCAAGACCCCCTACACTGCCCAAACACCACTGCACAAACCTATACACTGAAACACCAGCCCCAGCAAGACCCCCTACACTGCCCGAACACCACTGCACTAAACCCTGAAACACCACCCCCAGCAAGACCCCCTACACTGCTCGTACACCACTGCACTGCCCTAAACCCTGAAACACCATCCCCAGCACGACCCTCTACACTGCCTGAACACCAATGCACTGCCCTAAACCCTGAAACACCAGCCCCAGCAAGACCCCCTACACTGCCTAACACCACTGCACTAAATCCTGAAACACCACACCCAGCAAGACACCCTAGACTGCCCGAACACCACTGCACTGCCCTAAACCCTGAAACACCACCCCCTGCACGACCCTCTACACTGCCCGAACACCACTGCACTGCCCTTAACCCTGAAACACCACCCCCTGCACAACCCCCTACACTGCCTGAACACCACCGCACTGCCCTAAACCC
The DNA here is from genome assembly GCF_964204655.1 of Triturus cristatus. Classification (NCBI taxonomy): domain Eukaryota; kingdom Metazoa; phylum Chordata; class Amphibia; order Caudata; family Salamandridae; genus Triturus; species Triturus cristatus. Next base: position 457,668 of record NW_028188172.1, on the reverse strand, counting down.
TGAAACACCAGCCCCTGCACGACCCCCTAGACTGCCCTAAACCCTGAAACACCACCCCCAGCACAACCCCCTACACTACCGGAACACCACTGCACTGCCCTAAACCCTGAAACACCATCCCCAGCACGACCCCCTACACTGCCCAAACACCACTGCACTTCCCTAAACCCTGAAACATCATCCCAAGCAAGCCCCCGTACACTGCCCGAACACCACTGCCCTAAACCCTGAAACACCACCCCCAGCACGATCCCTACACTGCCCGAACACCACTGCACTGCCCTAAACTCTGAAACACCAGCCCCTGCACGACCCCCTACAATGCCCGAACACCACTGCACTGCCCTAAACCCTGAAACACCAGCCCCTGCATGACCCCCTACACTGCCCGAACACCACTGCACTGCCCTAAACCCTGAAACACCAGCCCCAGCACGACCCCTACACTGCCCGAACACCAATGCACTGCCCTAAACCCTGAAACACCAGCCCCAGCACGACCCCCTACACTGCCCGAACACCCCTGCAATGCCCTAAACCCTGAAACACCAGCCCCAGCACAACCCCCTACACTGCCCCAACACCACTATACTGCCCTAAACACTGAAACACCACCCCAAGCACATCGGCCTACACTGCCCGAACACTACTGCACTGCCCTAAACCCTGAAACACCAGCCCCTGCACGACCCCCTACACTGCCCGAACACCACTGCACTGCCTAAACCCTGAACCACCCCCAGCACAACCCCCTACACTGCCCGAACCCCACTGCACTGCCCTAAACCCTAAAACATCAGCCCCAGCAAGACGCCCTACACTGCCCGAACACCACTGCACAGACCTAAACCCTAAAACACAAGCCCCAGCAAGACCCCCGACACTGCCCGAACACCACTGCACTGCCCTAAACCCTGATTCATCACCCGAGCACGACCCCTACACTGCCCTAAACCCTGAAACATCACCCCCAGCAAGAACACCTACACTGCCCGAAAACCACTGCACTGCTCTAAACCCTGAAACACCACCCCCAGCATGACCCCCTACACTGCCCGAACACCACTGCACTGCCCTAAATCCTGAAACACCAGCCCCAGCAAGGCCCCCTACACTGCCCGAACACCTCTGCACTTCCCTAAACCCTGAAACACCAGCCCCAGCACGACCCCCTACACTGCCCGAACACCACTTCACTGCCCTAAACCCTGAAACACCAGCCCCTGCACGACCCCCTACACTGTCCGAACACCACTGAACTGCCCTAAACCCTGAAACACCACCCCCTGCCCAACCCCTACACTGCAAAAACACCACTGCACTGCCATAAACCCTGAAACACCAGCCCCAGCAAGACCCCCTACACTGCCTGAACACCACTTCACTGCCCTAAACCCTGAAACACCACCCCCAGCAAGACCCCCTACACTGCCCGAACACCACTGCACTAAACCCTGAAACACCTACCCCAGCAAGACCCCTACACTGCCCGAACACCACTGCACTGCCCTAAACCCTGAAACACCAGCCCCAGCACGACCCCCTACAATGCCCGAACACCACTGCACTGCCCTAAACCCTGAAACACCAGCCCCAGCACGGCCCCCTACACTGCCCGAACACCACTACACTGCACTAAACCCTGAAACACCAGCCCCAGCACGACCCCTACACTTCCCGAACACCACTGCACTGCCCTAAACCCTGATACACCACCCCCAGCACGACCCCCTACACTGCCGAACACCACTGCACTGCCCTAAACCCTGAAACATCATCCCCAGCAAGACCCCTACACTGCCCAAACACAACTGCCCTAAACTCTTAAACACCACCCCCAGCACGACCCCCTACACTCCCCAAACAGCACTGCACCACCCTAAACCCTGAAACACCAGCCCCAACAAGACCCCCTACACTGCCCGAACACCACTGCACAGACCTAAATCCTGAAACACCACCCGCAGCACGACCTCATACAGTGCCTGAAAACCACTGCACTGCCTTAAACCCTGAAATATCATCCCCAGCAAGACCCCCGACACTGCCTGAACACCACTGCTCTAAACCCTGAAACACCAACCCCAGCATGATCCCCTACACTGCCCGAACACCACTGCACTGCCCTAAACCCTGAAACACCAGCCCCAGCACTACCCCCTACACTGCCCGAAAACCACTGTACTGCTCTAAACCCTGAAACACCAGCCCCAGCAAGACCCCCTACATCGCTCGAACACCACTGCACTGCCCTAAACCCTGAAAGGCCACCCCCAGCAAGACCCCCTACACTGCCGGAACACCACTGCACTGCCCTAAACCCTGAAACACCACCCCCTGCACGACCCGCTACACTGCCGGAACACCACTGCACTGCACTAAACCCTGAAACACCACCCCCTGCACGACCCCCTACAATGCCTGAACACCATGGCACTGACCTAAACGCTGAGACACCCCCCCAGCACGACCCCCTACACTGCCTGAACACCACTGCAGTGCCCTAAACACTGAAACACCACACCCAGCACGTCCCCCTACACTGCCCGAACACCACTGCACTGCCCTAAACCCTGAAACACCAGCCGCAGCACGACTCCTACACTGCCCGAACACTACTGCACTGCCATAAACCCTGAAACATCATCCCCAGCAAGACCCCCTACACTGCCCGAACACCACTGCCCTAAACCCTGAAACAACACCCCCAGCACGACCCCCTACACTGCCCGAACACCACTGCACTGCCCTAAACCCTGAAACACCAGCCCCAGCAAGACCCCCTACACTGCCCGAACACCACTGCACAGACCTAAACCATGAAACACCAGCCCCAGCAAGACCCCCTACACTGCCTAACACCACTGCACTAAACCCTGAAACACCACCCCCTGCACGACCCCCTAAACGTCCCTAACACCACTGTACTGCCCTAAACCCTGAAACACCACCCCCTGCACAACCCCCTACACTGCCGGAACACCACTGCACTGCCCTAAGCCCTGAAACACCACCCGCAGCACGACCTCCTACACTGCCTGAAAACCACTGCACCGCCCTAAACCCTGAAACACCAGCCCCTGGAAGACCCCATACACTGCCCGAACACCACTGCACTGCCCTAAACCCTGAAACACCAGCCCCTGGAAGACCCCATACACTGCCCGAACACCACTGCACTGCCCTAAACCCTGAAACACCAGCCCCTTTCACGGCCCCCTAGACTGCAATAAACCCTGAAACACCACCCCCAGCACGACCCCCTACACTGCCCGAACACCACTGCACTGCCCTAAACCCTGAAACATTATCCCAAGCAAGCCCCCGTACACTGCCCGAACACCACTGCCCTAAACCCTGAAACACCACCCCAGCACGATCCCTACACTGCCCGAACACCACTGCACTGCCCTAAACCCTGAGACACCAACCCCTGCACGACCCCCTACACTGCCCGAACACCACTGCACTGCCCTAAACACTGAAACACCAGCCCCTGCTCGATCCCCTAGACTTCCCTAAACCCTGAAACACCACTCCCAGCACGACCCCCTACACTGCCGGAACACCACTGCACTGCTCTAAACCCTGAAACACCACCCCCAGCACGACCCTCTACACTACCCGAACACCACTGCACTGCCCTAAACCCTGAAACACCAGCCGCAACACGACCCCTACACTGCCAGAACACCACCGCGCTGCCCTAATCCCTGAAACACCAGCTCCAGCACGACTCCCTACACTGCCCGAACACCACTGCACTGCCCTAAACCCTGAAACACCAGCCCCAGCAAGACCCCCTACACTGCTCGAACACCACTGCACTGCCCTAAACCCTGAAACACCAGCCCCAGCAACACCCCCTACACTGCCCGAACACCACTGCACTTCCCTAAACCCTGAAACACCAGCCCCAGCACGACCCCCTACACTGCCCGAACAACACTGCACTGCCCTAAACCCTGCAACACCAGCCCCTGCATGACCCCCTACACTGCCCGAACACCACTGCACTTCCCTAAACCCTGAAACACCAGCCCCTGCACGACCCCTACACTTCCCGAACACCACTGCACTGCCCTAAACCCTGATACACCACCCCCAGCACGACCCCCTACACTGGCCGAACACCACTGCACTGCCCTAAACCCTGAAACACCACCCCCTGCACAACCCCTACACTGCACGAACACCACTGCACTGCCATAAACCCTGAAACACCAGCCCCAGCAAGACCCCTTACACTGCCTGAACACCACTTCACTGCCCTAAACCCTGAAACACCACCCCCAGCAAGACCCCCTACACTGCCCGAACACCACTGCACTAAACCCTGAAACACCTACCCCAGCAAGACCCCGACACTGCCCGAACACCACTGCACTGCCCTAAACCCTGAAACACCAGCCCCAGCACGACCCCCTACACTGCCCGAACACCACTGCACTGCCCTAAACCCTGAAACACCAGCCCCAGCACGACCCCCTACACTGCCCGAACACCACTACACTGCCTTAAACCCTGAAACACCAGCCCCAGCACGACCCCTACACTTCCCGAACACCACTGCACTGCCCTAAACCCTGATACACCACCCCCAGCACGACCCCCTACACTGGCCGAACACCACTGCACTGCCCTAAACCCTGAAACATCATCCCCAGCAAGACCCCTACACTGCCCAAACACAACTGCCCTAAACCCTTAAACACCACCCCCAGCACGACCCCCTATACTCCCCAAACAGCACTGCACCACCCTAAACCCTGAAACACCAGCCCCAACAAGACCCCCTACACTGCCCGAACACCACTGCACAGACCTAAATCCTGAAACACCACCCGCAGCACGACCTCATACAGTGCCTGAAAACCACTGCACTGCCTTAAACCCTAAAATATCATCCCCAGCAAGACCCCCGACACTGCCTGAACACCACTGCTCTAAACCCTGAAACACCAACCCCAGCATGATCCCCTACACTGCCCGAACACCACTGCACTGCCCTAAACCCTGAAACACCAGCCCCAGCAAGACCCCCTACATCGCTCGAACACCACTGCACTGCCCTAAACCCTGAAAAGCCACCCCCAGCAAGACCCCCTACACTGCCGGAACACCACTGCACTGCCCTAAACCCTGAAACACCACCCGCTGCACGACCCGCTACACTGCCGGAACACCACTGCACTGCCCTAAACCCTGAAACACCACCCCCTGCACGACCCCCTACAATGCCTAAACACCATGGCACTGACCTAAACGCTGAGACACCCCCCCAGCACGACCCCCTACACTGCCCGAACACCACTGCAGTGCCCTAAACACTGAAACACCACCCCCAGCACGTCCCCCTACACTGCCCGAACACCACTGCACTGCCCTAAACCCTGAAACACCAGCCACAACACGACTCCTACACTGCCCGAACACCACTGCACTGCCATAAACCCTGAAACACCACCCCAGCACAACCCCCTACACTGCCCGAACACCATTGCACTGCACTAAACCCTGAAACATCATCCCCAGCAAGACCCCCTACACTGCCCGAACACCACTGCCCTAAACCCTGAAACAACACCCCCAGCACGACCCCCTACACTGCCCGAACACCACTGCACTGCCCTAAACCCTGAAACACCAGCCCCAGCACGACCCCCTACACTGCCCGAACACCACTGCACAGACCTAAACCATGAAACACCAGCCCCAGCAAGACCCCCTACACTGCCTAACACCACTGCACTAAACCCTGAAACACCACCCCCTGCACGACCCCCTAAACTTCCCTAACACCACTGTACTGCCCTAAACCCTGAAACACCACCCCCTGCACAACCCCCTACACTGCCGGAACACCACTGCACTGCCCTAAGCCCTGAAACACCACCCGCAGCACGACCTCCTACACTGCCTGAAAACCACTGCACTGCCCTAAACCCTGAAACACGAGCCCAAGCATGACCTCCTTCACTGCCCGAACACCACTGCACTGCCCTAAACCCTGAAACACCAGCCCCTGGAAGACCCCAAATACTGCCCGAACACCACTGCACTGCCCTAAACCCTGAAACACCAGCCCCTGCACGGCCCCCTAGACTGCCCAAAACCCTGAAACACCACCCCCAGCATGACCCCCTACACTGCCTGAACACCACTGCACTGCCCTAAACCCTGAAACATCATCCGAAGCAAGCCCCCGTACACTGCCCGAACACCACTGCCCTAAACCCTGAAACACCACCCCAGCACGATCCCTACACTGCCCGAACACCACTGCACTGCCCTAAACCCTGAGACACCAACCCCTGCACGACCCCCTACACTGCCCGAACACCACTGCACTGCCCTAAACACTGAAACACCAGCCCCTGCTCGATCCCGTAGACTGCCCTAAACCCTGAAACACCACTCCCAGCACGACCCCCTACACTGCCGGAACACCACTGGACTGCTCTAAACCCTGAAACACCACCCCCAGCACGACCCTCTACACTACCCGAACACCACTGCACTGCCCTAAACCCTGAAACACCAGCCGCAACACGACCCCTACACTGCCAGAACACCACCGCGCTGCCCTAATCCCTGAAACACCAGCTCCAGCACGACTCCCTACACTGCCCGAACACCACCGCACTGCCCTAAACCCTGAAACACCAGCCCCAGCAAGACCCCCTACACTGCTCGAACACCACTGCACTGCCCTAAACCCTGAAACACCATCCCCAGCAACACCCCCTACACTGCCCGAACACCACTGCACTTCCCTAAACCCTGAAACACCAGCCCCAGCACGACCCCCTACACTGCCCGAACACCACTGCACTGCCCTAAACCCTGCAACACCAGCCCCTGCATGACCCCCTACACTGCCCGAACACCACTGCACTTCCCTAAACCCTGAAACAGCAGCCCCTGCACGACCCCCTACAATGCCCGAACACCACTGCACTGCCCTGAAACACCAGCCCCTGCATGACCCCCTACACTGCCCGAACACCACTGCACTGCCCTAAACCCTGAACCACCAGCCCCAGCACGACCCCTACACTGCCCGAACACCAATGCACTACCCTAAACCCTGAAACACCAGCCCTAGCATGACCCCCTACACTGCCCGAACTCCACTGCACTGCCCTAAACCCTGAAACACCAGCCCCAGCACAACCCCCTACACTGCCCTAACACCACTATACTGCCCTAAACCCTGAAACACCACCCCCAGCACATCCGCCTACACTGCCCGAACACTACTGCACTGCCCTAAACCCTGAAACACCAGCCCCTGCATGACCCCCTACACTGCCCGAACACCACTGCACTGCCTAAACCCTGAACCACCCCCAGCACAACCCCCTACACTGCCCGAACCCCACTGCACTGCCCTAAACCCTAAAACATCAGCCCCAGCAAGACCCCCTACACTGCCTGAACACCACTGCTCTAAACCCTGAAACACCAACCCCAGCATGATCCCCCACACTGCCCGAACACCACTGCACTGCCCTAAACCCTGAAACACCAGCCCTAGCACTACCCCCTACACTGCCCGAAAACCACTGTACTGCCCTAAACCCTGAAACACCAGCCCCAGCAAGACCCCCTACACTGCCCGAACACCACTGCACAGACCTAAACCATGAAACACCAGCCCCAGCAAGACCCCCTACACTGCCTAACACCACTGCACTAAACACTGAAACACCACCCCCTGTACGACCCCCTAAACTTCCCTAACACCACTGTACTGCCCTAAACCCTGAAACACCACCCCCTGCACAACCCCCTACACTGCCAGAACACCACTGCACTGCCCTAAGCCCTGAAACACCACCCGCAGCACGACCTCCTACACTGCCTGAAAACCACTGCACTGCCCTAAACCCTGAAACACGAGCCCAAGCATGACCTCCTTCACTGCCCGAACACCACTGCACTGCCCTAAACCCTGAAACACCTGCCCCTGGAAGACCCCAAACACTGCCCGAACACCACTGCACTGCCCTAAACCCTGAAACACCAGCCCCTGCACGGCCCCCTAGACTGCCCTAAACCCTGAAACACCACCCCCAGCACGACCCCCTACACTGCCCGATCACCACTGCACTGCCCTAAACCCTGAAACATCATCCCAAGCAAGCCCCCGTACACTGCCCGAACACCACTGCCCTAAACCCTGAAACACCACCCCAGCACGATCCCTACAGTGCCCGAACACCACTGCACTGCCCTAAACCCTGAGACACCAACCCCTGCACGACCCCCTACACTGCCCGAACACCACTGCACTGCCCTAAACACTGAAACACCAGCCCCTGCTCGATCCCCTAGACTGCCCTAAACCCTGAAACACCACTCCCAGCACGACCCCCTACACTGCCGGAACACCACTGCACTGCTCTAAACCCTAAAACACCACCCCCAGCACGACCCTCTACACTACCCGAACATCACTGCACTGCCCTAAACCCTGAAACACCAGCCACATCACGACCCCTACACTGCCAGAACACCACCGCGCTGCCCTAATCCCTGAAACACCAGCTCCAGCACGACTCCCTACACTGCCCGAACACCACCGCACTGCCCTAAACCCTGAAACACCAGCCCCAGCAAGACCCCCTACACTGCTCGAACACCACTGCACTGCCCTAAACCCTGAAACACCAGCCCCAGCAAAACCCCCTACACTGCCCGAACATCACTGCACTTCCCTAAACCCTGAAACACCAGCCCCAGCACGACCCCCTACACTGCCCGAACACCACTGCACTGCCCTAAACCCTGCAACACCAGCCCCTGCATGACCCCCTACACTGCCCGAACACCACTGTACTTCCCTAAACCCTGAAACACCAGCCCCTGCACGACCCCCTACAATGCCCGAACACCACTGCACTGCCCTGAAACACCAGCCCCTGCATGACCCCCTAAACTGCCCGAACACCACTGCACTGCCCTAAACCCTGAAACACCAGCCCCAGCACGACCCCTATACTGCCCGAACACCAATGCACTACCCTAAACCCTGAAACACCAGCCCTAGCACGACCCCCTACACTGCCCGAACACCACTGCACTGCCCTAAACCCTGAAACACCAGCCCCAGCACAACCCCCTACACTGCCCTAACACCACTATACTGCCCTAAACCCTGAAACACCACCCCCAGCACATCCGCCTACACTGCCCAAACACTACTGCACTGCCCTAAACCCTGAAACACCAGCCCCTGCATGACCCCCTACACTGCCCGAACACCACTGCACTGCCTAAACCCTGAACCACCCCCAGCACAACCCCCTACACTGCCCGAAACCCACTGCACTGCCCTAAACCCTAAAACATCAGCACCAGCAAGACCCCCTACACTGCCTGAACACCACTGCTCTAAACCCTGAAACACCAACCCCAGCATGATCCCCTACACTGCCCGAACACCACTGCACTGCCCTAAACCCTGAAACACCAGCCCTAGCACTACCCCCTACACTGCCCGAAAACCACTGTACTGCCCTAAACCCTGAAAAGCCACCCCCAGCAAGACTCCCTACACTGCTCGAACACCACTGCACTAAACCCTGAAACACCAACCCCAGCAAGACCCACTACACTGCCAGAACACCACTGCACTGCCCTAAACCCTGAAACATCACCCCCTGCATGACCCCCTACACTGCCCAAACACCACTCCACTGCCCTAAACCCTGAAACACCACCCCGTGCACGACCCCCTACAATGCCCAAACACCATGGCACTGCCCTAAACGCTGAAACACCCCCCAGCACGACCCCCTACACTTCCCGAACACCACTGCACTGCCCTAAACACTGAAACACCACCCCCAGCACGTCCCCCTACACTGCCCGAACACCACTGCACTGCCCTAAACCCTGAAACACAAGCCGCAGCACGACTCCTACACTGCCCGAACACCACTGCACTGCCATAAACCCTGAAACACCACCCCCAGCACATCCCCCTACACTGCCCGAACACCACTGCACTGCACTAAACCCTGAAACATCATCCCCAGCAAGACCCCCTACACTGCCTGAACACCACTGCTCTAAACCCTGAAACACCAGCCCCCAGCAAGACCCCCTACACTGCCCGAACACCACTGCACAGACCTAAACCATGAAACACCAGCCCTAGCAAGACCCCCTACACTGCCTAACACCACTGCACTAAACCCTGAAACACCACCCCCTGCACGACCCCCTACACTGCCTGAAAACCACTGCACTGCCCTAAACCCTGAAACACGAGCCCCAGCATGACCTCCTTCACTGCCCGAACACCACTGCACTGCTCTAAACCGTGAAACACCAGCCCCTGGAAGACCCCATACACTGCCCGAACACCACTGCACTGCCCTAAACCCTGAAACACCAGCCCCTGCACGGCCCTCTAGACTGCCCTAAACCCTGAAACACCACCCCCAGCACGACCCCCTACACTGCTGCAACACCACTGCACTGCCCTAAATCTTGAAACACCACCCCCAGCACGACCCCCTACACTGCCCGAACACCACTGCACTGCCCTAAACCCTGAAACATCATCCCAAGCAAGCCCCCGTACACTGCCCGAACACCACTGCCCTAAACCCTGAATCACCACCCCAGCACGATCCCTACACTGCCCGAACACCACTGCACTGCCCTAAACCCTGAGACACCAACTCCTGCACGACCCCCTACACTGCCCGAACACCACTGCACTGCCCTAAACCCTGAAACACCAGCCCCTACACAACCCCCTACACTGCCCGAACACCACTGCACTGCCCATAATCCTGAAACATCAGCCCTTGCACGACCCCTACACTGCCCGAACACCACTGCACTGCCCTAAAACCTGAAACACCAGCCCCTGCACGACCCCCTACACTGCCCGGACACCACTGCACTGCCCTAAACCCTGAAACACCAGCCCCAGCACAACCCCTACACTGCCTGAACACCACTGCACTGCCCTAAACCCTGACACACCAGCCCCAACATGACCCCCTACACTGCCTGAACACCACTGCACTGCCCTAAACCCTGAAACACCAGCCCCTGGAAGTCCCCCTACACTGCCCAAACACCACTGCACTGCCCTAAACCCTGAAACACCAGCCCCTGCACGATCCCCTATACTGCCCTAAACCCTGAAACACCACTCCCAGCACGACCCCCTACACTGCCGGAACACCACTGCACTGCCCTAAACCCTGAAACACCACCCCCAGCACGACCCTCTACACTACCCGAACACCACTGCACTGCCCTAAACCCTGAAACACCAGCCGCAACACGACCCCTACACTGCCCGAACACCACCGCGCTGCCCTAATCCCTGAAACACCAGCTCCAGCACGACCCCCTACACTGCCCGAACACCACCGCACTGCCCTAAACCCTGAAACACCAACCCCAGCAAGACCCCCTACACTGCTCGAACATCACTGCACTGCCCTAAACCCTGAAACACCAGCCCCAGCAAGACCCCCTACACTGCCCGAAAACCTCTGCACTTCCCTAAACCCTGAAACACCAGCCCCAGCACGACCCCCTACACTGCCCGAACACCACTGCACTGCCCTAAACCCTGAAACACCAGCCCCTGCATGACCTCCTACACTGCCCGAACACCACTGCACTGCCCTAAACCCTGAAACACCAGCCCCAGCACGACCCCCTACACTGCCCGAACACCACTGCCCTAAACCCGGAAACACCAGCCCCTGGAAGACCCCCTAGACTGCCCTAAACCCTGAAACACCACCCCCCCAGCACGACCCCCTACACTGCCAGAACACCACTGCACTGCCCTAAACCCTGAAACACCACCCCCAGCATGACCCCCTACACTGCCCGAACACCACTGCACTTCCCTAATCCCTGAAACACCACCCACAGCAAGACCCCTACACTGCCCGAACACCACCGCACTGCCCTAAACCCTGAAACACCAGCCCCTGCACGACCCCCTAGACTGCCCTAAACCCTGAAACACCACCCCCAGCACAACCCCCTACACTGCCGGAACACCACTGCACTGCCCTAAACCCTGAAACACCATCCCCAGCACGACCCCCTACACTGCCCAAACACCACTGCACTTCCCTAAACCCTGAAACTTTATCCCAAGGAAGCCCCCGTACACTGCCCGAACACCACTGCCCTAAACCCTGAAACACCACCCCCAGCACGATCCTTACACTGCCCGAACACCACTGCACTGCCCTAAACTCTGAAACACCAGCCCTTGCACGACCCCCTACAATGCCAGAACACCACTTCACTGCCCTAAACCCTGAAACACTAGCCCCTGCATGACCCCCTACACTGCCCAAACACCACTGCACTGCCCTAAACCCTGAAACACCAGCCCCAGCAGGACCCCTACACTGCCCGAACACCAATGCACTACCCTAAACCCTGAAACACCAGCCCTAGCACGACCCCCTACACTGCCTGAACACCACTGCACTGCCCTAAACCCTGAAACCTCAGCCCCAGCACAACCCCCTACACTGCCCTAACAACACTATACTTCCCTAAACCCTGAAACACCACCCCCAGCATATCCGCCTACACTGCCCGAACACTACTGCACTGCCCTAAACCCTGAAACACCAGCCCCTGCATGACCCCCTACACTGCCCGAACACCACTGCACTGCCTAAACCCTGAACCACCCCAGCACAACCCCCTACACTGCCCGAACCCCACTGCACTGCCCTAAACCCTAAAACATCAGCCCCAGCAAGACCCCCTACACTGCCCGAACACCACTGCACAGACCTAAACCCTAAAACACAAGCCCCAGCAAGACCCCCTACACTGCCAGAACACCACTGCACTGCCCTAAACCCTGATTCATCACCCCGAGCATGACCCCTACACTGCCCTAAACCCTGAAACATCACCCCCAGCAAGAGCACCTACACTGCCCGAAAACCACTGCACTGCCCTAAACACTGAAACATCGTCCCAAGCAAGACCCCGTACACTGCCCGAACACTACTGCACTGCCCTAAACCCTGAAACACCACCCCCAGCACGACCCCCTTCACTGCCCGAACACCACTGCACTGCCCTAAACCCTGAAACACTAACCCCAGCAAGACCCCCTACACTGCCCGAACACCACTGCACTTCCCTAAACCCTGAAACACCAGCCCCAGCACGACCCCCTACACTGCCCGAACACCACTTCACTGCCCTAAACACTGAAACACCAGCCCCTGCACGACCCCCTACACTGCCCGAACACCACTGCACTGCCCTAAACCCTGAAACACCAGCTCCTGCACGACCCCCTACACTCCCCGAACACCACTGCTCTGCCCTAAACCCTGAAACACCAGCCCCAGCATGACCCCCTACACTGCCCGAACACCACTGCACTGCCCTATACCCTGAAACACCAGTCCCTGGAAGTCCCCCTACACTGCCCGAACACCACTGCACTGCCCTAAACCCTGAAACACCAGCCCCTGCACGATCTCCTAGACTGCCCTAAACCCTGAAACACCACTCCCAGCACGACCCCCTACACTGCCCGAACACCACTGCACTAAACCCTGAAACACCTACCCCAGCAAGACCCCTACACTGCCCGAACACCACTGCACTGCCCTAAACCCTGAAACACCAGCCCCAGCATGACCCCCTACAATGCCCGAACACCACTGCACTGCCCTAAACCCTGAAACACCAGCCCCAGCACGGCCCCCTACACTGCCCGAACACCACTACACTGCACTAAACCCTGAAACACCAGCCCCAGCACGACCCCTACACTTCCCGAACACCACTGCACTGCCCTAAACCCTGATACACCACCCCCAGCACGACCCCCTACACTGCCGAACACCACTGCACTGCCCTAAACCCTGAAACATCATCCCCAGCAAGACCCCTACACTGCCCAAACACAACTGCCCTAAACTCTTAAACACCACCCCCAGCACGACCCCCTACACTCCCCAAACAGCACTGCACCACCCTAAACCCTGTATGACCCCCTAAACCCTGAAACACCAGCCCCAGCAAGACCCCCTGCACTGCCCGAACACCACTGCACTGCCCTAAACCCTGAAACACGAGCCCCAGCACGACTCCCTACACTGCCCGAACACCACTGCATTGCCCTAAACCCTGAAACACCAGCCCCAGCAAGACCCCCTACACTGCCCAAACACCACTGCACAAACCTATACCCTGAAACACCAGCCCCAGCAAGACCCCCTACACTGCCCGAACACCACAGCCCTAAACCCTGAAACACCACCCCAGCACAACCCCCTACACTGCCCGAACACAACTACACTGCCCTAAACCCTGAAACACCAGCCCCAGCAAGACCCCCACACTGCCCGAACACCACTGCACTCCCCTAAACCCTGAAACACCAGCCCCAGCAAGACCCCCTACACTGCCCAAACACCACTGCACAAACCTATACCCTGAAACACCAGACCCAGCAAGACCCCCTACACTGCCCGAACACCACTGCACTAAACCCTGAAACACCACCCCCAGCAAGACCCTCTACACTGCCCGAACACCACTGCACTGCCTAAACCCTGAACCACCCCCAGCACAACCCTCTACACTGCCTGAACCCCACTGCACAGCCCTAAACCCTAAAACATCAGCCCCAGCAAGACCCCCTACACTGCCCGAACACCACTGCACAGACCTAAACCCTAAAACACAAGCCCCAGCAAGACCCCCTACACTGCCCGAACACCACTGCACTGCCCTAAACCCTGATTCATCACCCCGAGCACGACCCCTACACTGCCCTAAACCCTGAAACATCACCCCCAGCAAGAACACCTACACTGCCCTAAACCCTGAAACACCACCCCCAGCACGACCCCCTACACTGCCCGAACACCACTGCACTGCCCTAAATCCTGAAACACCAGCCCCAGCAAGACCCCCTACACTGCCTGAACACCACTGCACTTCCCTAAACCCTGAAACACCAGCCTCAGCACGACCCCCCACACTTCCCGAACACCACTTCACTGCCCTAAACCCTGAAACACCAGCCCCTGCACGACCCCTTACACTGTCCGAACACCACTGAACTGCCCTAAACCCTGAAACACCACCCCAGCACGATCCCTACACTGCCCGAACACCACTGCACTGCCCTAAACTCTGAAACACCAGCCCCTGCACGACCCCCTACAATGCCCGAACACCACTGCACTGCCCTAAACCCTGAAACACCAGCCCCTGCATGACCCCCTACACTGCCCGAACACCACTGCACTGCCCTAAACCCTGAAACACCAGCCCCAGCACGACCCCTACACTGCCCGAACACCAATGCACTGCCCTAAACCCTGAAACACCACCCCCAGCACATCGGCCTACACTGCCCGAACACTACTGCACTGCCCTAAACCCTGAAACACCAGCCCCTGCATGACCCCCTACACTGCCCGAACACCACTGCACTGCCTAAACCCTGAACCACCCCCAGCACAACCCCCTATACTGCCTGAACCCCACTGCACAGCCCTAAACCCTAGAACATCAGCCCCAGCAAGACCCCCTACACTGCCCGAACACCACTGCACAGACCTAAACCCTAAAACACAAGCCCCAGCAAGACCCCCTATACTGCCCGAACACCACTGCACTGCCCTAAACCCTGATTCATCACCCCGAGCACGACCCCTACACTGCCCTAAACCCTGAAACATCACCCCCAGCAAGAACACCTACACTGCCCTACACCCTGAAACACCACCCCCAGCACGACCCCCTACACTGCCCGAACACCACTGCACTGCCCTAAATCCTGAAACACCAGCCCCAGCAAGACCCCCTACGCTGCCCAAACACCACTGCACTGCCATAAACCCTGAAACACCACCCCCAGCACAACCCCCTACACTGCCCGAACACTATTGCACTGCACTAAACCCTGAAACATCATCCCCAGCAAGACCCCCTACACTGCCCGAACTCCACTGCCCTAAACCCTGAAACAACACCCCCAGCACGACCCCCTACACTGCCCGAACACCACTGCACTGCCCTAAACCCTGAAACACCAGCCCCAGCAAGACCCCCTACACTTCCCGAACACCACTTCACTGCCCTAAACCCTGAAACACCAGCCCCTGCACGACCCCTTACACTGTCCGAACACCACTGAACTGCCCTAAACCCTGAAACACCACCCCCAGCACGATCCCTACACTGCCCGAACACCATTGCACTGCCCTAATCTCTGAAACACCAGCCCCTGCACGACCCCCTACAATGCCCGAACACCACTGCACTGCCCTAAACCCTGAAACACCAGCCCCTGCATGACCCCCTACACTGCCCGAACACCACTGCACTGCCCTAAACCCTGAAACACCAGCCCCAGCACGACCCCTACACTGCCCGAACACCAATGCACTGCCCTAAACCCTGAAACACCAGCCCCAGCACGACCCCCTACTCTGCCCGAACACCACTGCACTGCCCTAAACCCTGAAACACCAGCCCCAGCACAACCCCCTACACTGCCCCAACAAAACTATACTGCCCTAAACCCTGAAACACCACCCCCAGCACATCGGCCTACACTGCCCGAACACTACCGCACTGCCCTAAACCCTGAAACACCAGCCCCTGCATGACCCCCTACACTGCCCGAACACCACTGCACTGCCTAAACCCTGAACCACCCCCAGCACAACCCCCTACACTGCCTGAACCCCACTGCACAGCCCTAAACCCTAGAACATCAGCTCCAGCAAGACCCCCTACACTGCCCGAACACCACTGCACAGACCTAAACCCTAAAACACAAGCCCCAGCAAGACCCCCTACACTGCCCGAACACCACTGCACTGCCCTAAACCCTGATTCATCACCCCGAGCACGACCCCTACACTGCCCTAAACCCTGAAACATCACCCCCAGCAAGAACACCTACACTGCCCTACACCCTGAAACAACACCCCCAGCACGACCCCCTACACTGCCCGAACACCACTGCACTGCCCTAAATCCTGAAACACCAGCCCCAGCAAGACCCCCTACACTGCCCGAACACCACTGCACTTCCCTAAACCCTGAAACACCAGCCCCAGCACGACCCCCCACACTTCCCGAACACCACTTCACTGCCCTAAACCCTGAAACACCAGCCCCTGCACGACCCCCTACACTGTCCGAACACCACTGAACTGCCCTAAACCCTGAAACACCAGCTCCTGCATGACCCCCTACACTCCCCAAACACCACCGCACTACCCTAAACCCTGAAACACCAGCCCCAGCATTACCCCCTACACTGCCCGAACACCACTGCACTGCCCTAAACCCTGAAACACCACCTGTGAGAAGTTGGCCTGGTATATGCTGTTCACTAGTTCTAGTGACCACCTTGTACCATGCCAAGCAACCCTTATGGTGTGGTTGTAAGTCAACCTTTTTGGACTAGCTGCCCTAGTGGTAGCGTAGGCTAAGCAGTCTTTGAGGCTAAACTCGTGAAGCGTGTTAAGCAAGCTGTTTTACCAATAGTAACCCCCTTTTATACCAATGAAAGGACACCACACAGATATATATTCAAAATATATATGTATTTATTTCTCAAAGTAACCCCTAGTCTCTTTATGAGCACAGGAGCACAAATCGTCAAACAAGATTATCACCTAATACACAGAAGTTGCACTTTATATGGATAGGCCCTGGTGGCCACTCGAACCATATACTAAAATAGTGGTATAAGTACCACGAACAGAAAAGGGAAAAGGCCTAGGGCCTCTAGAATCGCTGGGCCTACAAGGAGCTAACGTCAGTTAGTGACCAGGAGGTCCACGGGTGGCGTGTGCAGAGCAAATAGTCACACGCGTGCTCCCATAGGTTTCAATGGGTGCGTAAAAAGTACAAAGTTACTGCAAAAGGAATCTTCCGGATGACCTAGGAACTTAAGATTTGGAACACAGGCACTAGAGATGTAATACTACACTTGGGCACAGGTGTGCCAGCTTTACCTCACCCACAGGAAGCGGGTGCATAGGCCTCGAAGTGCGTCGGGTTTCTTCTATCTGTTCCGTGGGGCCTGTAGACAAAAGTGCTGCAGGCGGTCGGTCGGGAAGAGATGCAGTGGATCCAAGAGTGGATCGGAGATGTTGAAGACCTGTAAGCAGAGGGGACAGTGTTCACAGTCACTAGCCAGTGACCAGCGTGGCACCAGGTGGGTACCAGGCGATGTCGGGCGCAAACAGGTGATGAGGGGTAGCTTGTCTCCGCAGCCACGTGGTCCCTGAAGGTCGACGACGTCCAGGAGTCGGCTCACGAGCTGTCCCACGCAGGCTCTCGCTGTCGGCGGTGTCGGCGACTTGATCGAAGCAAACAAGCCTTGGCAAAAGCAATTGTAGAAGGATTAGGAAATCAGCTGTTGGTTCTGACCAGCAAGGTCAGAGGGATTGCTCCTTTGGAGGGGAGCAAGGGCCAGTCTGGAGCAACCAGACCAGCGGTGTTTGTCGTAGATTTCGTCGCCAAGATGGCCACTAGCCAGCGGGCCAGCAACCGGTTAGGTGCGTCGAGTGGCAAAATGCAGAAGGGCCCCACGCAGATCGTGGAGATGCTGGAGGGCTCACCTTTGGTGCAGATGCTGCTCGAGGGTTGGGCTTCTCAGGACCCAAAGCACAACTTGGAGGGAGCCTCGGTTGTTGCACTTGTCAGCTTGTCGTAGTCGTTCCAAGATGGCTGGCTCCACGTGTCTCGGTGCCTCCACGGGTCTCCTCCTTTCAGGGACTGTGGATCGGGCGGTGAGAGGTCTGGAGGTCCAGGTCTTGTCAGTCTCTGGGCTCGGGCTCCGGCGGGAGGCGGCGGCAAAGCAGACGGTGATTCGCTGGATGGTGCTTGCGTTAGCAAGGTGGTCACTCCCTGACCACAGGGGAGATTTTCTTCAGTCTTCTGTGCAGCAGAATGTCGAAGTTCCCGTCTTCTTCTTAGTTTCAAGTTGATTCCAGGATGTCTGAAGTCTTAGGACACAGCTCCTACCTTTATTCGGATTCTAGGGGCCGGACTACCTGCTAGGTCCCTCCCTATGGGTGGGACCAGGAAGGGGGGTGGTTACACCCCCAATCCTTTGTCCAGCTCGCCCCAGGCCCGGGACTGGTGTGCCCCAGGACCGGTTTGAACTGGCATATGCACCGAGGCTCCTTGTGAGCCACAGGCATGTCTGGTTTCTTTCAAGCCCTACCTGACCAATACACAAAATCCTGTCTGGGGTGGTGCACGCACCTCCCCTGGCAGGAAACCCTTTGTCCACACCTCCCAAGCTGGAAGGACTCCCAGCAGCAGGAGGGCAGACTTGTGTCTGTGGTGGCAGCATCCATTTTGTGGAGCTGAGGCTATGTCTGATTTTACCCGGGTTTCAGGTACTGTACATGTCGTGTCCCTCTAGAAGGGTGGAATGCTAACCCCGTCGCCAGAATTGGCGAGGGGTTAGTATTCCAATTCATATGACACCTTACTCGACATGTTTTGATAAAGCCAAACCAAAGATAGCATTTAACCGCGAGGTTCATAATGCACTTAAGAGTATATGGTATGACGATATCTGGAAACAGTAGAAGGAAGTTGTTCCGACCACTGCAGACAGGCTCAGCTCATGCCAGAGCACCATCTCACATGGAACCAAGCACTCTGCCTTCAGGATTGTTAAGGCCTGCCATAGGAGTGACTTATAGGTTACCAGGTGTCCCATTTAGGGTTAGGTATAGGTATACTACACCTAAGTAAGAGGTGATTACACCAACTTACCCCAGCTGAGTGATCAGCCAGTTGTGTCAGATTGTTAGGCCAAGCCTGGGGTGGCATAATACATGCTGCAGCCCCTGGCAGGCCTTGGGTACACCAATGCCCTGGGTACCTAGTGTACACTGGTACAGGGGCTGACAGGGTGATCCACTTCCAATTGGTTATGCACCTAGGGTGCATAGTTTTAATTTAGTAGAGAGAACAGCAGGCTGGGGGTCTGATTGGCAGGCCCACAGCCTCAATATGTCAAAAACCAGTGAAGCAAAAAGCAAAAATTTGGGGTGACCATAGGATAGCAGACCCTACTCTCCTACACAACCCCCCCCCAAACGCTGGGACATTAAACTAGCCTTGACCAGTCTCGTCTTCATGTCCTAAGTGGAAGTACCTGGAGAGACCATCTGCATTCCCATGGTCAGTACCTGGCCGGTGCTCCACTGTAAAGTCCATCCCCTGTAGGGAAATGGACCACCTAAGCAGTTTGGGGTTTTCACCCTTCATCTGATTTAGCCACAAGAGGGGCTTATGGTCGGTCTGAATCTTGAAGTGAGTGCCAAACAAGTATGGCCTCAGCTTCTTCAGGGCCCACACCACAGCAAAGGCCTCCCTCTCAATAGCTGACCAATTCTTCTCTCTGGGGGTCAACCTTCTGCTAATAAAAGCAATGGGTTGGTCTTGACCATCTACATTAAGTTGTGACAGCACAGCTCCCACACCCAACTCAGAAGCATCTGTTTGGACAATAAACTCTTTGGAGTAGTCAGGACTTTTCAGGATAGGTGCAGAGCACATGGCCTCCTTCAGGTCATCAAATGCCTTTTGACAGCTTACTGTCCACTGAACCTTTTTGGGCATCTTCTTGGATGTCAGATCATTAAGAGGAGTCACAATGGACCCATAGTTCTTAACAAACTTCCTGTAATACCCAGTCAAGCCCAAGAAAGCTCGAACTTGAGTCTGGGTGGTTGGAGGGGACCAATCCTTGATGGACTGTATCTTACTCTCCAGTGGTTGAACTTGGCCCCCACCTACAAGGTGGCCCAAATACACAACCTTACTCTGCCCTATCTGGCACTTAGTAGCCTTGATAGTGAGGCCTGCCCTTTGCAGAGCCTCAAGAGCCTTCTTCAGGTGGATCAGGTGATCCTCCCAGGTGGAACTAAAGACAGCAATGTCATCAAGATATGCTGCGCAAAAGTCATCCAACCCAGTAAGGACTTGGTTCACCAGCCTTTGGAAGGTGGCAGGTGCATTCTTCAGACCAAAGGGCATCACCACAAACTGATAATGCCCACCTGGGGTTGAGAATGCTGTTTTGGCCTTAGACTCCTCAGCTAACCTGATTTGCCAATAGCCAGCTGTCAAGTCAAATGTGCTCAAAAACTTTGCAGAAGCTAGTTTGTCTATGAGCTCATCTGCCCTTGGAATAGGGTGTGCATCTGTCCTGGTGACAGCATTGAGTCCTCTGTAGTCCACACAGAACCTCATCTCTCTCTTGCCATCTTTGGTGTGAGGTTTGGGGACCAGAACCACTGGGCTAGCCCAGGGGCTCTCTGAGGGTTCAATGACACCTAATTCCAGCATTTTATGTACCTCAGCCTTTATACAGTCCCTGACGTGGTCAGGTTGTCTGTAAAGTTTGTTCTTTACAGGCAGACTGTCACCAGTGTCCACAACATGGGTACACCAGTCAGTTTGACTAGGTATCAAGGAAAACATATGTGAAAATGATTGTAGAACCTGCCTACATTCAGTCTGCTGATGGGCAGTGAGGTTGCCTCCAAGGGTCACTCCTTCAACTGAGCCATCTTCAGGGTTCTGAGACAACAGGTCTGGGAGAGGGTCACTCTCTTCCTCCTGTCCCTCATCTGTAGCCATGAGCAAGCCCATGTCTGCCCTGTCAACATATGCTTTAAGCCTGTTAACATGGAGTACCCTGTGGGGACTCCTGGGAGTTCCTAGGTCCACCAAGTAGGTGACCTCTCCCTTCTTTTCCAGGATTGTATGGGGTCCAGACCATTTGTCTTGGAGTGCTGCTGGGGCCACTGGCTCCAACACCCATACCTTCTGTCCTGGCTGATACTCAACCAAGACAGCCTTTTGGTCATGCCAAGCTTTCTGTAAGGCCTGGCTTGCCTCAAGGTTTTTAGATGCCTTCTCCATATACTCAGCCATCCTGGAGCGGAGACCAAGTACATAGTCCACTATGTCTAGCTTAGGCTTTTTGAGAGGTAACTCCCATCCTTCCTTCACCAAACACAGTGGGCCTCTCACAGGGTGCCCAAACAACAATTCAAAGGGGCTGTAGCCAACTCCTTTTTGTGGGACCTCTCTGTAAGCAAACAGAAGGCAGGGTAGAAGGATATCCCATCTTCGCCTGAGCTTTTCAGGTAATCCTTTGATCATACCCTTTAGGGTCTTGTTGAATCTCTCAACAAGCCCATTGCATTGTGGGTGATAAGGGGTGGTGAACTTGTAGTTGACACCACATTCCTTCCACATAGCTGTCAAGTATCCTGACATAAAGTTGGTACCTCTGTCAGATACTACCTCCTTAGGAAACCCCACTCTGGAGAATACTCCCAGCAGGGCCCTGGCCACAACAGGTGCTGTAGTGGTCCTAAGGGGAATTGCCTCTGGATACCTGGTGGCATGATCCACTACCACCAGTATAAATCTGTGCCCAGATGCAGTGGGAGGATCCATGGGACCCACTATGTCTATTCCCACTCTTTCAAAGGGGACCCCCACCACAGGTAGTGGTATTAGGGGGGCCTTTGTTGTGCCACCTGATTTGCCACTGGCTTGGCAGGTAACACAGGAGCGACAAAACTCCTTTGTATCTTCATTCATATGAGGCCAGTGAAAGTGAGGGACAAGTCTGTCCCAGGTCTTGTTCTGGCCTAGGTGTCCTGCTAAAGGAATATCATGGGCCAAGGTAAGGAGGAAGCCCCTAAATTGCAGAGGTATAACCAACCTCCTGGTTGCACCAGGCTTGGGGTCTCTAGCCTCTGAATAAAGGAGCCCTTCATCCCAATACACTTTATGGGTACCTTGAGCATTCCCAGCAGCCTCAGCAGCAGCCAGCTGTCTGAGGGGTTCAAGAGAGGGACAGGATAACTGAGCCTGCCTCAAGTCAGCCCTTGAAGGTCCCCCTGTCCCCAGAAACTCAACCTGATCAGGTTCAAGCTCTTCAGGGACAGTTCCTTCAGGGTCCTCTAGATCAGCTTCCTGGGAAGGCTGATCATCACTCTGAGGCAGGGGGGAAGGCACAGCCTTGACCCTCCTGTTCTTCTTCTTGGTAGGTGCTTGGTCCATTGTTCCAGGATCCAAGACCTGTGGTTCAGTGAGGCACTTTTTGGCCTGTGACCTGGTCACAGCAAGGACATGTGATGATATACCTAACATCTCTGCATGAGTCCTGTACTCCACTTCTGACCATAGAGAACTCTCTAGGTCATTGCCCAACAAACATTCTACTGGGAGGTCTGCACTAACCACAACCCTTTTGAGGCCAGTTACCCCTCCCCATGAGAAGTTAACAACTGCCACACTGTGTGAAGTAGTGGCATTGCTGGCATTGGTCACCAGGTAGTTCTCACCTGGTATGTACTGTCCAGGGTCCACAAAGCCTGGTGTCACCATAGTGACACTGGCACATGTGTCCCTGTAGGCTTGAGCCACTTTGTCATTAATTAAAGGAGTCTGTCTGTACTTGCCCAGGTTACTGGGGCTCACAGTCAGGGACAAATCAATGTCGCCATCACAGATCAAGACTGCCTGTGTAAGGGTTCTGTCTAAGTCAGAATCTCCTTCAGTTCCCATAGTGATTCCCACTACACCCTTTGTCTGGGGACCAACACTGCTAACAGTAGTACTGGGAGCAGGTGCCTTAGGGGCAACAGTGTTGGGGGCTCCACCCTTTTTGCAATCACTAGTCCAGTGAGTTGTATTTTTACAATGATTGCACCAGGGTTTCTTTTGACCTTCTTTCTTCTTTTTGGACTGTTGGGACCCACCCTCCTTAGTAGTAGTTTGGGGCCCTGTTGAAGACTTCTGGTCTTTAGGTTTCTGATCTCCACCCTTTTGGTCTGTTTTCTTCTGATCACCCCCTTGGCCCTGGTTCTGGTTCTTTTGCTTAACCCTGGTTCTGACCCATTTGTCTGCCTTCTTTCCCAATTCTTGGGGAGAGGTCAGATCAGAGTCAACCAAGTGTTGATGCAGTTGCTGGTTTTGACAGTTATTTAAAATCTGTTCTCTCATCATCAAATTATACAATCCTGTAAAATCAGATACCTTACTTCCCAGCAACCAACCCTCCAAAGCCTTAGTGGCACATTCAATGTATTCAGACCAGTCCTGAGTCTGTGTCTTTTGGGTGTCTCTGAACATTAACCTGTACTGCTCAGTGGTTAAGCCTAACCCATCAACTAGAACACTCTTCAGGACTCTGTAGTTTCTGACATCCTCTTCTCTAACAGTGAGGAGTCTGTCTCTGCCTCTTCCTTCAAAGGAGAGCCAGAGGATTGCTGCCCACTGGTCTTCAGGAACCTGCTGTACTTTGCAGGCTCTCTCAAGAGCAGTTATCCACTTGTGGATGTCATCCCCACTTTTGTAGGGGGGCACAACCTTAGACAGGTTTCTATTGTCGAAAACCCTATCTTTGTCCTTAGGGACAATGCTGCCACCAGTGGGTATAGACCCACTCTCTTTATGCTGTCTAGCCTTGCTAAGTTTCTCTTCCATCAGGGCTACTTCTAGCTCCTGCTTCCTGATCCTCAGCTGGGCCTCTTGCATCTTGGCCTCATGTTCCCTCCTCTGAGGGGTGGTCATCCTTCTCCTGGAGTGACCTTGAGAGCCTCTAGAGCCATGGGAAGCATTGGAGTCACCTGAGCGATTCCTTTGCCTTCCCAGCCCTGTGTTAAGTCCACTGGGGAGATCCAGTGGGTTGAACCCACTGTCAGTCCCCAATAGCCTTGGTTTAGCTGGGCCAAGTATAACACTTGGCACTGGGCTAGTTCTCCCTTCATCCTCACTACTGTCAGTATCCTTTTCACTCTCATCCTCTGTGGTAGGCATCCCATCTAAGGGGTGACTATTGGGAAGGGGTACTTCAGTGGCATCTTTAGAAGGGGGGCCTCCTGTTCCTGTCCCTAAGGGGGCTAACTGGGAAGCTTTCTTGAGTGCTCTCTGATTCTCATCATTCTGTAAGAGCTCTCTGAGCTCAGCAGAGTTTGGGTTCTTGGGCTGTTTAAGGCCTCTAAGAGTTGCCAAATGCCTGAGCTCATTCTGATTAAGGGTAGCAAAGCTGGATGGTGCCCTCTGGGGGTCACTCTCAACAGAGATGGGTACAGTGGACCCCTCTGCCCCGGCCATTGCTCTTAAGTGTGGGTGGATGTGTTGCAATCTACCTACACTTGGGTTTACCTACTAAACCTATCTAGTAGTTGTAGTCAGGGTGTGCTACTCCCTTTGCTCTACAACAACTAAGTTCAGTAGAACTTATGTATATCTAATCTTGTTTTATATGTACCTACAGGTACCTATGTGATCTTTCAATTGGTAACCAAGAGATTACAATGGTAAAACACAGCAAGCTCAAATCCAACCGCTGCTCACCAATGTGAGAAGTTGGCCTGGTATATGCTGTTCACTAGTTCTAGTGACCACCTTGTACCATGCCAAGCAACCCTTATGGTGTGGTTGTAAGTCAACCTTTTTGGACTAGCTGCCCTAGTGGTAGCGTAGGCTAAGCAGTCTTTGAGGCTAAACTCGTGAAGCGTGTTAAGCAAGCTGTTTTACCAATAGTAACCCCCTTTTATACCAATGAAAGGACACCACACAGATATATATTCAAAATATATATGTATTTATTTCTCAAAGTAACCCCTAGTCTCTTTATGAGCACAGGAGCACAAATCGTCAAACAAGATTATCACCTAATACACAGAAGTTGCACTTTATATGGATAGGCCCTGGTGGCCACTCGAACCATATACTAAAATAGTGGTATAAGTACCACGAACAGAAAAGGGAAAAGGCCTAGGGCCTCTAGAATCGCTGGGCCTACAAGGAGCTAACGTCAGTTAGTGACCAGGAGGTCCACGGGTGGCGTGTGCAGAGCAAATAGTCACACGCGTGCTCCCATAGGTTTCAATGGGTGCGTAAAAAGTACAAAGTTACTGCAAAAGGAATCTTCCGGATGACCTAGGAACTTAAGATTTGGAACACAGGCACTAGAGATGTAATACTACACTTGGGCACAGGTGTGCCAGCTTTACCTCACCCACAGGAAGCGGGTGCATAGGCCTCGAAGTGCGTCGGGTTTCTTCTATCTGTTCCGTGGGGCCTGTAGACAAAAGTGCTGCAGGCGGTCGGTCGGGAAGAGATGCAGTGGATCCAAGAGTGGATCGGAGATGTTGAAGACCTGTAAGCAGAGGGGACAGTGTTCACAGTCACTAGCCAGTGACCAGCGTGGCACCAGGTGGGTACCAGGCGATGTCGGGCGCAAACAGGTGATGAGGGGTAGCTTGTCTCCGCAGCCACGTGGTCCCTGAAGGTCGACGACGTCCAGGAGTCGGCTCACGAGCTGTCCCACGCAGGCTCTCGCTGTCGGCGGTGTCGGCGACTTGATCGAAGCAAACAAGCCTTGGCAAAAGCAATTGTAGAAGGATTCGGAAATCAGCTGTTGGTTCTGACCAGCAAGGTCAGAGGGATTGCTCCTTTGGAGGGGAGCAAGGGCCAGTCTGGAGCAACCAGACCAGCGGTGTTTGTCGTAGATTTCGTCGCCAAGATGGCCACTAGCCAGCGGGCCAGCAACCGGTTAGGCGCGTCGAGTGGCAAAATGCAGAAGGGCCCCACGCAGATCGTGGAGATGCTGGAGGGCTCACCTTTGGTGCAGATGCTGCTCGAGGGTTGGGCTTCTCAGGACCCAAAGCACAACTTGGAGGGAGCCTCGGTTGTTGCACTTGTCAGCTTGTCGTAGTCGTTCCAAGATGGCTGGCTCCACGTGTCTCGGTGCCTCCACGGGTCTCCTCCTTTCAGGGACTGTGGATCGGGCGGTGAGAGGTCTGGAGGTCCAGGTCTTGTCAGTCTCTGGGCTCGGGCTCCGGCGGGAGGCGGCGGCAAAGCAGACGGTGATTCGCTGGATGGTGCTTGCGTTAGCAAGGTGGTCACTCCCTGACCACAGGGGAGATTTTCTTCAGTCTTCTGTGCAGCAGAATGTCGAAGTTCCCGTCTTCTTCTTAGTTTCAAGTTGATTCCAGGATGTCTGAAGTCTTAGGACACAGCTCCTACCTTTATTCGGATTCTAGGGGCCGGACTACCTGCTAGGTCCCTCCCTATGGGTGGGACCAGGAAGGGGGGTGGTTACACCCCCAATCCTTTGTCCAGCTCGCCCCAGGCCCGGGACTGGTGTGCCCCAGGACCGGTTTGAACTGGCATATGCACCGAGGCTCCTTGTGAGCCACAGGCATGTCTGGTTTCTTTCAAGCCCTACCTGACCAATACACAAAATCCTGTCTGGGGTGGTGCACGCACCTCCCCTGGCAGGAAACCCTTTGTCCACACCTCCCAAGCTGGAAGGACTCCCAGCAGCAGGAGGGCAGACTTGTGTCTGTGGTGGCAGCATCCATTTTGTGGAGCTGAGGCTATGTCTGATTTTACCCGGGTTTCAGGTACTGTACATGTCGTGTCCCTCTAGAAGGGTGGAATGCTAACCCCGTCGCCAGAATTGGCGAGGGGTTAGTATTCCAATTCGTATGACACCTTACTCGACATGTTTTGATAAAGCCAAACCAAAGATAGCATTTAACCGCGAGGTTCATAATGCACTTAAGAGTATATGGTATGACGATATCTGGAAACAGTAGAAGGAAGTTGTTCCGACCACTGCAGACAGGCTCAGCTCATGCCAGAGCACCATCTCACATGGAACCAAGCACTCTGCCTTCAGGATTGTTAAGGCCTGCCATAGGAGTGACTTATAGGTTACCAGGTGTCCCATTTAGGGTTAGGTATAGGTATACTACACCTAAGTAAGAGGTGATTACACCAACTTACCCCAGCTGAGTGATCAGCCAGTTGTGTCAGATTGTTAGGCCAAGCCTGGGGTGGCATAATACATGCTGCAGCCCCTGGCAGGCCTTGGGTACACCAATGCCCTGGGTACCTAGTGTACACTGGTACAGGGGCTGACAGGGTGATCCACTTCCAATTGGTTATGCACCTAGGGTGCATAGTTTTAATTTAGTAGAGAGAACAGCAGGCTGGGGGTCTGATTGGCAGGCCCACAGCCTCAATATGTCAAAAACCAGTGAAGCAAAAAGCAAAAATTTGGGGTGACCATAGGATAGCAGACCCTACTCTCCTACACCACCCCTGCACGAACCCTACACTGCCCGAACACCACTGCACTGCCATAAACCCTGAAACACCACCCCCTGCACAACCCCTACACTGCACAAACACCACTGCACTGCCATAAACCCTGAAACACCAGCCCCAGCAAGACCCCCTACACTGCCTGAACACCACTTCACTGCCCTAAACCCTGAAACACCACCCCCAGCAAGACCCCCTACACTGCCCGAACACCACTGCACTAAACCCTGAAACACCTCCCCCAGCAAGACCCCTACACTGCCCGAACACCACTGCACTGCCCTAAACCCTGAAACACCAGCCCCAGCACGACCCCCTACACTGCCCGAACACCACTGCACTGCCCTAAACCCTGAAACACCAGCCCCAGCACGACCCCCTACACTGCCCGAACACCACTACACTGCCTTAAACCCTGAAACACCAGCCCCAGCACGACCCCTACACTTCCCAAACACCACTGCACTGCCCTAAACCCTGAGACACCACCCCCAGCACGACCCCCTACACTGGCCGAACACCACTGCACTGCCCTAAACCCTGAAACATCATCCCCAGCAAGACCCCTACACTGCCCAAACACAACTGCCCTAAACCCTTAAACACCACCCCCAGCACGACCCCCTACACTCCCCAAACAGCACTGCACCGCCCTAAACCCTGAAACACCAGCCCCAACAAGACCCCTTACACTGCCCGAACACCACTGCACAGACCTAAATCCTGAAACACCACCCGCAGCACGACCTCATACACTGCCTGAAAACCACTGCACTGCCTTAAACCCTGAAATATCATCCCCAGCAAGACCCCCTACACTGCCTGAACACCACTGCTCTAAACCCTGAAACACCAACCCCAGCATGATCCCCTACACTGCCCGAACACCACTGCACTGCCCTAAACCCTGAAACACCAGCCCCAGCACTACCCCCTACACTGCCTGAAAACCACTGTACTGCCCTAAACCCTGAAACACCAGCCCCAGCAAGACCCCCTACATCGCTCGAACACCACTGCACTGCCCTAAACCCTGAAAGGCCACCCCCAGCAAGACCCCCTACACTGCCGGAACACCACTGCACTGCACTAAACCCTGAAACACCACCCCCTGCACGACCCCCTACACTGCCGGAACACCACTGCACTGCCCTAAACCCTGAAACACCACCCGCTGCACGACCCCCTACAATGCCTGAACACCATGGCACTGCCCTAAACGCTGAGACACCCCCCCAGCACGACCCCCTACACTGCCCGAACACCACTGCAGTGCCCTAAACACTGAAACACCACCCCCAGCACGTCCCCCTACACTGCCCGAACACCACTGCTCTGCCCTAAACCCTGAAACACCAGCCGCAGCACGACTCCTACGCTGCCCAAACACCACTGCACTGCCATAAACCCTGAAACACCACCCCCAGCACAACCCCCTACACTGCCCGAACACTATTGCACTGCACTAAACCCTGAAACATCATCCCCAGCAAGACCCCCTACACTGCCCGAACACCACTGCCCTAAACCCTGAAACAACACCCCCAGCACGACCCCCTACACTGCCCGAACACCACTGCACTGCCCTAAACCCTGAAACACCAGCCCCAGCAAGACCCCCTACACTGCCTGAACACCACTGCACAGACCTAAACCATGAAACACCAGCCCCAGCAAGACCCCCTACACTGCCTAACACCACTGCACTAAACCCTGAAACACAACCCCCAGCACAACCCCCTACACTGCCCGAACACTATTGCACTGCACTAAACCCTGAAACATCATCCCCAGCAAGACCCCCTACACTGCCCAAACACCACTGCCCTAAACCCTGAAACACCACCCGCAGCACGACCTCCTACACTGCCTGAAAACCACTACACTGCCCTAAACCCTGAAACACGAGCCGAAGCATGACCTCCTTCACTGCCCGAACACCACTGCACTGCCCTAAACCCTGAAACACCAGCCCCTGGAAGACCCCATACACTGCCTGAACACCACTGCACTGCCCTAAACCCTGAAAGACCAGCCCCTGCACGGCCCCCTAGACTGCCCTAAACCCTGAAACACCACCCCCAGCACGACCCCCTACACTGCCCGAACACCACTGCACTGCCCTAAACCCTGAAACATCATCCCAAGCAAGCCCCCGTACACTGCCCGAACACCACTGCCCTAAACCCTGAAACACCACCCCAGCACGATCCCTACACTGCCCGAACACCACTGCACTGCCCTAAACCCTGAGACACCAACCCCTGCACGACCCCCTACACTGCTCGAACACCACTGCACTGCCCTAAACACTGAAACACCAGCCCCTGCTCGATCCCCTAGACTGCCCTAAACCCTGAAACACCACTCCCAGCACGACCCCCTACACTGCCGGAACACCACTGCACTGCCCTAAACCCTGAAACACCACCCCAAGCTCGACCCTCTACACTACCCGAACACCACAGCACTGCCCTAAACCCTGAAACACCAGCCGCAACACGACCCCTACACTGCCAGAACACCACCGCGCTGCCCTAATCCCTGAAACACTAGCTCCAGCATGACTCCCTACACTGCCCGAACACCACCGCACTGCCCTAAACCCTGAAACACCAGCCCCAGCAAGACCCCCTACACTGCTCGAACACCACTGCACTGCCCTAAACCCTGAAACACCAGCCCCAGCAACACCCCCTACACTGCCCGAACACCACTGCACTTCCCTAAACCCTGAAACACCAGCCCCAGCACGACCCCCTACACTGCCCGAACACCACTGCACTGCCCTAAACCCTGCAACACCAGCCCCTGCATGACCCCCTACACTGCCCGAATTCCACTGCACTTCCCTAAACCCTGAAACACCAGCCCCTGCACGACCCCCTACAATGCCCGAACACCACTGCACTGCCCTGAAACACCAGCCCCTGCATGACCCCCTACACTGCCCAAACACCACTGCACTGCCCTAAACCCTGAAACACCAGCCCTAGCACGACCCCTACACTGCCCGAACACCAATGCACTACCCTAAACCCTGAAACACCAGCCCTAGCACGACCCCCTACACTGCCCGAACACCACTGCACTGCCCTAAACCCTGAAACACCAGCCCCAGCACAACCCCCTACACTGCCCTAACACCACTATACTGCCCTAAACCCTGAAACACCACACCCAGCACATCCGCCTACACTGCCCGAACACTACTGCACTGCCCTAAACCCTGAAACACCAGCCCCTGCACGACCCCTTACACTGCCTGAACACCACTGCATTGCCTAAACCCTGAACCACCCCCAGCACAACCCCCTACACTGCCCGAACCCCACTGCACTGCCCTAAACCCTAAAACATCAGCCCCAGCAAGACCCCTACACTGCCTGAACACCACTGCTCTAAACCCTGAAACACCAACCCCAGCATGATCCCCTACACTGCCCGAACACCACTGCACTGCCCTAAACCCTGAAACACCAGCCCTAGCACTACCCCCTATACTGCCAGAAAACCACTGTACTGCCCTAAACCCTGAAACACCAGCCCCAGCAAGACCCCCTACATCGCTCGAACACAACTGCACTGCCCTAAACCCTGAAAGGCCACCCCCAGCACGACTCCCTACACTGCTCGAACACCACTGCACTAAACTCTGAAACACCAACCCCAGCAAGACCCACTACACTGCCAGAACACCACTGCACTGCTCTAAACCCTGAAACACCACCCCCTGCATGACCCCCTACACTGCCCGAACACCAATGCACTGCCCTAAACCCTGAAACACCACCCCGTGCACGACCCCCTACAATGCCCGAACACCATGGCACTGCCCTAAACGCTGAAACACCCCCCAGCACGACCCCCTACACTGCCCGAACACCACTGCACTGCCCTAAACACTAAAACACCCCCCCAGCACGTCCTCCTACACTGCCCAAACACCACTGCACTGCCCTAAACCCTGAAACACCAGCCGCAGCACGACTCCTACACTGCCCGAACACCACTGCACTGCCATAAACCCTGAAACACCACCCCCAGCACATCCCCCTACACTGCCCGAACACCACTGCACTGCACTAAACCCTGAAACATCATCCCCAGCAAGACCCCCTACACTGCCCGAACACCACTGCCCTAATCCCTGAAACAACACCCCGAGCACGACCCCCTACACTGCCCGAGCACCACTGCACTGCCCTAAACCCTGAAACACCACCCCCTGCACGACCCCCTAAACTGCCCTAACACCACTGTACTGCCCTAAACCCTGAAACACCACCCCCTGCACAACCCCCTACACTGCCGGAACACCACTGCACTGCCCTAAACCCTGAAACACCACCCGCAGCATGACCTCCTACACTGCCTGAAAACCACTGCACTGCCCTAAACCCTGAAACACGAGCCCCAGCACGACCTCCTTCACTGCCCGAACACCACTGCACTGCTCTAAACCCTGAAATACCAGCCCCTAGAAGACCCCATACACTGCCTGAACACCACTGCACTGCCCTAAACCCTGAAACACCAGCCCCTGCACGGCCCTCTAGACTGCCCTAAACCCTGAAACACCACCCCCAGCACGACCCCCTACATTGCTGCAACACCATTGCACTGCCCTACATCTTGAAACAGCACCCCCAGCACGACCCCCTACACTGCCCGAACACCACTGCACTGCCCTAAACCCTGAGAAATCATCCCAAGCAAGCCCCCGTACACTGCCCGAACACCACTGCACTTCCCTAAACCCTGAAACACCAGCCCCAGCACGACCCCCTACACTGCCCGAACACCACTGCACTGCCCTAAACCCTGCAACACCAGCCCCTGCATGACCCCCTACACTGCCCGAACACCACTGCACTTCCCTAAACCCTGAAACACCAGCCCCTGGAAGACCCCATACACTGCCCGAACACCACTGCACTGCCCTAAACCCTGAAACACCAGCCCCTGCACGGCCACCTAGACTGCCCTAAACCCTGAAACACCACACCCAGCACAACCCCCTACACTGCCCGAACACCACTGCACTGCCCTAAACCCTGAAACATCATCCCAAACAAGCCCCCGTACACTGCCCGAACACCACTGCCCTAAACCCTGAAACACCACCCCAGCACGATCCCTACACTGCCCGAACACCACTGCACTGCCCTAAACCCTGAGACACCAACCCCTGCACGACCCCCTACACTGCCCGAACACCACTGCTCTGCCCTAAACACTGAAACACCAGCCCCTGCTCGATCCCCTAGACTGCCCTAAACCCTGAAACACCACTCCCAGCACGACCCCCTACACTGCCGGAACACCACTGCACTGCTCGAAACCCTGAAACACCACCCCCAGCACGACCCTCTACACTACCCGAACACCACTGCACTGCCCTAAACCCTGAAACACCAGCCGCAACACGACCCCTACACTGCCAGAACACCACCGTGCTGCCCTAATCCCTGAAACACCAGCTCCAGCACGACTCCCTACACTGCCCGAACACCACCGCACTGCCCTAAACCCTGAAACACCAGCCCCAGCAAGACCCCCTACACTGCTCGAACACCACTGCACTGCCCTAAACCCTGAAACACCAGCCCCAGCAACACCCCCTACACTGCCCGAACACCACTGCACTTCCCTAAACCCTCAAACACCAGCCCCAGCACAACCCCCTACACTGCCCGAACACCACTGCACTGCCCTAAACCCTGCAACACCAGCCCCTGCATGACCCCCTACACTGCCCGAACACCACTGCACTTCCCTAAACCCTGAAACACCAGCCCCTGCACGACCCCCTACAATGCCCGAACACCACTG
Organism: Triturus cristatus; assembly: GCF_964204655.1. Taxonomy (NCBI): domain Eukaryota; kingdom Metazoa; phylum Chordata; class Amphibia; order Caudata; family Salamandridae; genus Triturus; species Triturus cristatus. The sequence goes on along the minus strand of NW_028188172.1, from coordinate 423,648 downwards.
CACTGCCCTGAAACACCTGCCCCTGCATGACCCCCTACACTGCCCGAACACCACTGCACTGCCCTAAACCCTGAAACACCAGCCCCAGCACGACCCCTACACTGCCCCAGCACCAATGCACTACCCTAAACCCTGAAACACCAGCCCTAGCACGACCCCCTACACTGCCCGAACACCACTGCACTGCCCTAAACCCTGAAACACCAGCCCCAGCACAACACCCTACACTGCCCTAACACCACTATACTGCCCTAAACCCTGAAACACCACCCCCAGCACATCCGCCTTCACTGCCCGAACACTACTGCACTTCCCTAACCCCTGAAACACCAGCCCCTGCACGACCCCCTACACTGCCCGAACACCACTGCACTGCCTAAACCCTGAACCACTCCCAGCACAACCCCCTACACTGCCCGAACCCCACTGCACTGCCCTAAACCCTAAAACATCAGCCCCAGCAAGACCCCCTACACTGCCTGAACACCACTGCTCTAAACCCTGAAACACCAACCCCAGCATGATCCCCTACACTGCCCGAACACCACTGCACTGCCCTAAACCCTGAAACACCAGCCCTAGCACTACCCCCTACACTGCCCGAAAACCACTGTACTGCCCTAAACCCTGAAACACCAGCCCCAGCAAGACCCCCTACATCGCTCGAACACCACTGCACTGCCCTAAACCCTGAAAGGCCACCCCCAGCAAGACCCCCTACACTGCTCGAACACCACTGCACTAAACCCTGAAACACCAACCCCAGCAAGACCCACTACACTGCCAGAACACCACTGCACTGCCCTAAACCCTGAAACACCACCCCCTGCACGACCCCCTACACTGCCCAAACACCACTGCACTGCCCTAAACCCTGAAACACCACCCCGTGCACGACCCCCTACAATGCCCGAACACCATGGCACTGCCCTAAACGCTGAAACACCCCCCAGCACGACCCCCTACACTGCCCGAACACCACTGCACTGCCCTAAACACTGAAACACCACCCCCAGCACGTCCCCCTATACTGCCCGAACACCACTGCACTGCCCTAAACCCTGAAACACCAGCCGCAGCACGACTCCTACACTGCCCGAACACCACTGCACTGCCATAAACCCTGAAACACCACCCCCAGCACATCCCCCTACACTGCCCGAACACCACTGCACTGCACTAAACCCTGAAACATCATCCCCAGCAAGACCCCCTACACTGCCCGAACACCACTGCCCTAATCCCTGAAACAACACCCCAAGCACGACCCCCTACACTGCCCGAACACCACTGCACTGCCCTAAACCCTGAAACACCAGCCCCCAGCAAGACCCCATACACTTCCCGAACACCACTGCACAGACCTAAACCATGAAACACCAGCCCTAGCAAGACCCCCTACACTGCCTAACAACACTGCACTAAACCCTGAAACACCACCCCCTGCACGACCCCCTAAACTGCCCTAACACCACTGTACTGCCCTAAACCCTGAAACACCACCCCCTGCACAACCCCCTACACTGCCGGAACACCACTGCACTGCCCTAAACCCTGAAACACCACCCGCAGCACGACCTCCTACACTGCCTGAAAACCACTGCACTGCCCTAAACCCTGAAACACGAGCCCCAGCACGACCTCCTTCACTGCCCGAACACCACTGCACTGCTCTAAACCCTGAAACACCAGCCCCTGGAAGACCCCATACACTGCCCGAACACCACTGCACTGCCCTAAACCCTGAAACACCAGCCCCTGCACGGCCCTCTAGACTGCCCTAAACCCTGAAACACCACTCCCAGCACGACCCCCTACACTGCTGCAACACCACTGCACTGCCCTAAATCTTGAAACACCACCCCCAGCACGACCCCCTACACTGCCCGAACACCACTGCACTGCCCTAAACCCTGAAACATCATCCCAAGCAAGCCCCCGTACACTGCCCGAACACCACTGCACTGCCCTAAACCCTGAGACACCAACCCCTGCACGACCCCCTACACTGCCCGAACACCACTGCACTGCCCTAAACCCTGAAACACCAGCCCCTACACAACCCCCTACACTGTCCGAACACCACTGCACTGCCCATAATCCTGAAACATCAGCCCCTGCACGGCCCCTACACTACCCGAACAACACTGCACTGCCCTAAAACCTGAAACACCAGCCCCTGCACGACCCCCTACACTGCCCGGACACCACTGCACTGCCCTAAACCCTGAAACACCAGCCCCAGCACGACCCCTACACTGCCTGAACACCACTGCACTGCCCTAAACCCTGAAACACCAGCCCCTGGAAGTCCCCCTACACTGCCCGAACACCACTGCACTGCCCTAAACCCTGAAACACCAGCCCCTGCACGATCCCCTATACTGCCCTAAACCCTGAAACACCACTCCCAGCACGACCCCCTACACTGCCGGAACACCACTGCACTGCCCTAAACACTGAAACACCACCCCCAGCACGACCCTCTACACTACCCGAACACCACTGCACTGCCCTAAACCCTGAAACACCAGCCGCAACACGACCCCTACACTGCCCGAATACCACCGCGCTGCCTTAATCCCTGAAACACCAGCTCCAGCACGACCCCCTACACTGCCCGAACACCACCGCACTGCCCTAAACCCTGAAACACCAACCCCAGCAAGACCCCCTACACTGCTCGAACACCACTGCACTGCCCTAAACCCTGAAACACCAGCCCCAGCAAGACCCCCTACACTGCCCGAACACCACTGCACTTCCCTAAACCCTGAAACACCAGCCCCAGCACGACCCCCTACACTGCCCGAACACCACTGCACTGCCCTAAAACCTGAAACACCAGCCCCTGCATGACCTCCTACACTGCCCGAACACCACTGCACTGCCCTAAACCCTGAAACACCAGCCCCAGCACGACCCCCTACACTGCCCGAACACCACTGCCCTAAACCCGGAAACACCAGCCCCTGGAAGACCCCCTAGACTGCCCTAAACCCTGAAACACCACCCCCAGCATGACCCCCTACACTGCCAGAACACCACTGCACTGCCCTAAACCCTGAAACACCACCCCCAGCATGACCCCCTACACTGCCCAAACACCACTGCACTTCCCTAAACCCTGAAACATCATCCCCAGCAAGACCCCCTACACTGCCCGAACACCACTGCCCTAATCCCTAAAACAACACCCCGAGCACGACCCCCTACACTGCCCGAACACCACTGCACTGCCCTAAACCCTGAAACACCAGCCCCCAGCAAGACCCCCTACACTGCCCGAACACCACTGCACAGACCTAAACCATGAAACACCAGCCCTAGCAAGACCCCCTACACTGCCTAACACCACTGCACTAAACCCTGAAACACCACCCCCTGCACGACCCCCTAAACTGCCCTAACACCACTGTACTGCCCTAAACCCTGAAACACCACCCCCTGCACAACCCCCTACACTGCCGGAACACCACTGCACTGCCCTAAACCCTGAAACACCACACGCAGCACGACCTCCTACACTGCCTGAAAATCACTGCACTGCCCTAAACCCTGAAACACGAGCCCCAGCACGACCTCCTTCACTGCCCGAACACCACTGCACTGCTCTAAACCCTGAAACACCAGCCCCTGGAAGACCCCATACACTTCCCGAACACCACTGCACTGCCCTAAACCCTGAAACACCAGTCCCTGCACGGCCCTCTAGACTGCCCTAAACCCTGAAACACCACCCCCAGCACGACCCCCTACACTGCTGCAACACCACTGCACTGCCCTAAATCTTGAAACACCACCCCCAGCACGACCCCCTACACTGCCCGAACACCACTGCACTGCCCTAAACCCTGAAACATCATCCCAAGCAAGCCCCCGTACACTGCCCAAACACCACTGCCCTAAACCCTGAAACACTACCCCAGCACGATCCCTACACTGCCCGAACACCACTGCACTGCCCTAAACCCTGAGACACCAACCCCAGCACGACCCCCTACACTGCCCGAACACCACTGCACTGCCCTAAACCCTGAAACATCATCCCAAGCAAGCCCCCGTACACTGCCCGAACACCACTGCCCTAAACCCTGAAACACCACCCCAGCACGATCCCTACACTGCCCGAACACCACTGCACTGCCCTAAACCCTGAGACACCAACCCCTGCACGACCCCCTACACTGCCCGAACACCACTGCTCTGCCCTAAACACTGAAACACCAGCCCCTGCTCGATCCCCTAGACTGCCCTAAACCCTGAAACACCACTCCCAGCACGACCCCCTACACTGCCGGAACACCACTGCACTGCTCTAAACCCTGAAACACCACCCCCAGCACGACCCTCTACACTACCCGAACACCACTGCACTGCCCTAAACCCTGAAACACCAGCCGCAACACGACCCCTACACTGCCAAAACACCACCGTGCTGCCCTAATCCCTGAAACACCAGCTCCAGCACGACTCCCTACACTGCCCGAACACCACCGCACTGCCCTAAACCCTGAAACACCAGCCCCAGCAAGACCCCCTACACTGCTCGAACACCACTGCACTGCCCTAAACCCTGAAACACCAGCCCCAGCAACACCCCCTACACTGCCCGAACACCACTGCACTTCCCTAAACCCTCAAACACCAGCCCCAGCACAACCCCCTACACTGCCCGAACACCACTGCACTGCCCTAAACCCTGCAACACCAGCCCCTGCATGACCCCCTACACTGCCCGAACACCACTGCACTTCCCTAAACCCTGAAACACCAGCCCCTGCACGACCCCCTACAATGCCCGAACACCACTGCACTGCCCTGAAACACCTGCCCCTGCATGACCCCCTACACTGCCCGAACACCACTGCACTGCCCTCAACCCTGAAACACCAGCCCCAGCACGACCCCTACACTGCCCGAGCACCAATGCACTACCCTAAACCCTGAAACACCAGCCCTAGCACGACCCCCTACACTGCCCGAACACCACTGCACTGCCCTAAACCCTGAAACACCAGCCCCAGCACAAACCCCTACACTGCCCTAACACCACTATACTGCCCTAAACCCTGAAACACCACCCCCAGCACACCCGCCTACACTGCCCGAACACTACTGCACTGCCCTAACCCCTGAAACACCAGCCCCTGCACGACCCCCTACACTGCCCGAACACCACTGCACTGCCTAAACCCTGAACCACTCCCAGCACAACCCCCTACACTGCCCGAACACCACTGCACTGCCCTAAACCCTAAAACATCAGCCCCAGCAAGACCCCCTACACTGCCTGAACACCACTGCTCTAAACCCTGAAACACCAACCCCAGCATGATCCCCTACACTGCCCGAACACCACTGCACTGCCCTAAACCCTGAAACACCAGCCCTAGCACTACCCCCTACACTGCCCGAAAACCACAGTACTGCCCTAAACCCTGAAACACCAGCCCCAGCAAGACCCCCTACATCGCTCGAACACCACTGCACTGCCCTAAACCCTGAAAGGCCACCCCCAGCAAGACCCCCTACACTGCTCGAACACCACTGCACTAAACCCTGAAACACCAACCCCAGCAAGACCCACTACACTGCCAGAACACCACTGCACTGCCCTAAACCCTGAAACACCACCCCCTGCACGACCCCCTACACTGCCCAAACACCACTGCACTGCCCTAAACCCTGAAACACCATCCCGTGCACGACCCCCTACAATGCCCGAACACCATGGCACTGCCCTAAACACTGAAACACCCCCCAGAACGACCCCCTACACTGCCCGAACACCACTGCACTGCCCTAAACACTGAAACACCACCCCCAGCACGTCTCCCTACACTGCCTGAACACCACTGCACTGCCCTAAACCGTGAAACACCAGCCGCAGCACGACTCCTACACTGCCCGAACACCACTGCACTGCCATAAACCCTGAAACACCACCCCCAGCACATCCCCCTACACTGCCCGAACACCACTGCACTGCACTAAACCCTGAAACATCATCCCCAGCAAGACCCCCTACACTGCCCGAACACCACTGCCCTAATCCCTGAAACAACACCCCGAGCATGACCCCCTACACTGCCCGAACACCACTGCACTGCCCTAAACCCTGAAACACCAGCCCCCAGCAAGACCCCATACACTGCCCGAACAGCACTGCACAGACCTAAACCATGAAACACCAGCCCTAGCAAGACCCCCTACACTGCCTAACAACACTGCACTAAACCCTGAAACACCACCCCCTGCACGACCCCCTAAACTGCCCTAACACCACTGTACAGCCCTAAACCCTGAAACACCACCCCCTGCACAACCCCCTACACTGCCGGAACACCACTGCACTGCCCTAAACCCTGAAACACCACCCGCAGCACGACCTCCTACACTGCCTGAAAACCACTGCACTGCCCTAAACCCTGAAACACGAGCCCCAGCACGACCTCCTTCATTGCCCGAACACCACTGCACTGCTCTAAACCCTGAAACACCAGCCCCTGGAAGACCCCATACACTGCCCGAACACCACTGCACTGCCCTAAACCCTGAAACACCAGCCCCTGCACGGCCCTCTAGACTGCCCTAAACCCTGAAACACCACCCCCAGCACGACCCCCTACACTGCTGCAACACCACTGCACTGCCCTAAATCTTGAAACACCACCCCCAGCACGACCCCCTACACTGCCCGAACACCACTGCACTGCCCTAAACCCTGAAACATCATCCCAAGCAAGCCCCCGTACACTGCCCGAACACCACAGCCCTAAACCCTGAAACACCACCCCAGCACGATCCCTACACTGCCCGAACACCACTTCACTGCCCTAAACCCTGAGACACCAACCCCTGCACGACCCCCTACACTGCCCGAACACCACTGCACTGCCCTAAACCCTGAAACACCAGCCCCTACACCACCCCCTACACTGCCCGAACACCACTGCACTGCCCATAATCCTGAAACATCAGCCCCTGCACGGCCCCTACACTACCCGAACAACACTGCACTGCCCTAAAACCTGAAACACCAGCCCCTGCACGACTCCCTACACTGCCCGAACACCACTGCACTGCCCTAAACCCTGAAACACCAGCCCCTGGAAGTCCCCCTACACTGCCCGAACACCACTGCACTGCCCTAAACCCTGAAACACCAGCCCCTGCACGATCCCCTATACTGCCCTAAACCCTGAAACACCACTCCCAGCACGACCCCCTACACTGCCGGAACACCACTGCACTGCCCTAAACCCTGAAACACCACCCCCAGCACGACCCTCTACACTACCCGAACACCACTGCACTGCCCTAAACCCTGAAACACCAGCCGCAACACGACCCCTACACTGCCCGAATACCACCGCGCTGCCCTAATCCCTGAAACACCAGCTCCAGCACGACCCCTACACTGCCCGAACACCACCGCACTGCCCTAAACCCTGAAACACCAACCCCAGCAAGACCCCCTACACTGCTCAAACACCACTGCACTGCCCTAAACCCTGAAACACCAGCCCCAGCAAGACCCCCTACACTGCCCGAACACCACTGCACTTCCCTAAACCCTGAAACACCAGCCCCAGCACGACCCCCTACACTGCCCGAACACCACTGCACTGCCCTAAACCCTGAAACACCAGCCCCTGCATGACCTCCTACACTGCCCGAACACCACTGCACTGCCCTAAACCCTGAAACACCAGCCCCAGCACGACCCCCTACACTGCCCGAACACCACTGCCCTAAACCCGGAAACACCAGCCCCTGGAAGACCCCCTAGACTGCCCTAAACCCTGAAGCACCACCCCCAGCACGACCCCCTACACTGCCAGAACACCACTGCACTGCCCTAAACCCTGAAACACCACCCCCAGCATGATCCCCTACACTGCCCAAACACCACTGCACTTCCCTAAACCCTGAAACATCATCCCCAGCAAGACCCCCTACACTGCCCGAACACCACTGCCCTAATCCCTGAAACAACACCCCGAGCACGACCCCCTACACTGCCCGAACACCACTGCACTGCCCTAAACCCTGAAACACCAGCCCCCAGCAAGACCCCCTACACTGCCCGAACACCACTGCACAGACCTAAACCATGAAACACCAGCCCTAGCAAGACCCCCTACACTGCCTAACACCACTGCACTAAACCCTGAAACACCACCCCCTGCACGACCCCCTAAACTGCCCTAACACCACTGTACTGCCCTAAACCCTGAAACACCACCCCCTGCACAACCCCCTACACTGCCGGAACACCACTGCACTGCCCTAAACCCTGAAACACCACCCGCAGCACGACCTCCTACACTGCCTGAAAACCACTGCACTGCCCTAAACCCTGAAACACAAGCCCCAGCACGACCTCCTTCACTGCCCGAACACCACTGCACTGCTCTAAACCCTGAAACACCAGCCCCTGGAAGACCCCATACACTGCCCGAACACCACTGCACTGCCCTAAACCCTGAAACACCAGCCCCTGCACGGCCCTCTAGACTGCCCTAAACCCTGAAACACCAACCCCAGCATGACCCCCTACACTGCTGCAACACCACTGCACTGCCCTAAATCTTGAAACACCACCCCCAGCACGACCCCCTACACTGCCCGAACACCACTGCACTGCCCTAAACCCTTAAACATCATCCCAAGCAAGCCCCCGTACACTGCCCGAACACTACTGCCCTAAACCCTGAAACACTACCCCAGCACGATCCCTACACTGCCCGAACACCACTGCACTGACCTAAACCCTGAGACACCAACCCCTGCACGACCCCCTACACTGCCCAAACACCACTGCACTGCCCTAAAACCTGAAACACCAGCCCCTGCACGACCCCCTACACTGCCCGGACACCACTGCACTGCCCTAAACCCTGAAACACCAGCCCCAGCACGACCCCTACACTGCCTGAACACCACTGCACTGCCCTAAACCCTGACACACCAGCCCCAGCACGACCCCCTGCACTGCCTGAACACTACTGCACTGCCCTAAACCCTGAAACACCAGCCCCAACATGACCCCCTACACTGCCTGAACACCACTGCACTGCCCTAAACCCTGAAACACCAGCCCCAGCACGACCCCTACACTGCCTGAACACCACTGCACTGCCCTAAACCCTGACACACCAGCCCCAGCACGACCCCCTGCACTGCCTGAACACTACTGCACTGCCCTAAACCCTGAAACACGAGCCCCAGCACGACCTCCTTCACTGCCCGAACACCACTGCACTGCTCTAAACCCTGAAACACCAGCCCCTGGAAGACCCCATACACTGCCCGAACACCACTGCACTGCCCTAAACCCTGAAACACCAGCCCCTGCACGGCCCTCTAGACTGCCCTAAACCCTGAAACACCACCCCCAGCACGACCCCCTACACTGCTGCAACACCACTGCACTGCCCTAAATCTTGAAACACCACCCCCAGCACGACCCCCTACACTGCCCGAACACCACTGCACTGCCCTAAACCCTGAAACATCATCCCAAGCAAGCCCTCGTACACTGCCCGAACACCACTGCCCTAAACCCTGAAACACCACCCCAGCACGATCCCTACACTGCCTGAACACCACTGCACTGCCCTAAACCCTGAGACACCAACCCCTGCACGACCCCCTACACTGCCCGAACACCACTGCACTGCCCTAAAACCTGAAACACCAGCCCCTGCACGACCCCCTACACTGCCCGGACACCACTGCACTGCCCTAAACCCTGAAACACCAGCCCCAGCACGACCCCTACACTGCCTGAACACCACTGCACTGCCCTAAACCCTGACACACCAGCCCCAGCACGACCCCCTGCACTGCCTGAACACTACTGCACTGCCCTAAACCCTGAAACACCAGCCCCAACATGACCCCCTACACTGCCTGAACACCACTGCACTGCCCTAAACCCTGAAACACCAGCCCCTGGAAGTCCCCCTACACTGCCCGAACACCACTGCACTGCCCTAAACCCTGAAACACCAGCCCCTGCACGATTCCCTATACTGCCCTAAACCCTGAAACACCACTCCCAGCACGACCCCCTACACTGCCGGAACACCACTGCACTGCCCTAAACCCTGAAACACCACCCTCAGCACGACCCTCTACACTACCCGAACACCACTGCACTGCCCTAAACCCTGAAACACCAGCCGCAACACGACCCCTACACCGCCCGAACACCACCGCGCTGCCCTAATCCCTGAAACACCAGCTCCAGCACGACCCCCTACACTGCCCGAACACCACCGCACTGCCCTAAACCCTGAAACACCAACCCCAGCAAGACCCCCTACACTGCTCGAACAACACTGCGCTGCCCTAAACCCTGAAACACCAGCCCCTGCACGGCCCTCTAGACTGCCCTAAACCCTGAAACACCACCCCCAGCACGACCCCCTACACTGCTGCAACACCACTGCACTGCCCTAAATCTTGAAACACCACCCCCAGCACGACCCCCTACACTGCCCGAACACCACTGCACTGCCCTAAACCCTGAAACATCATCCCAAGCAAGCCCCCCGTACACTGCCCGAACACCACTGCCCTAAACCCTGAAACACCACCCCAGCACGATCCCTACACTGCCTGAACACCACTGCACTGCCCTAAACCCTGAGACACCAACCCCTGCACGACCCCCTACACTGCCCGAACACCACTGCACTGCCCTAAAACCTGAAACACCAGCCCCTGCACGACCCCCTACACTGCCCGGACACCACTGCACTGCCCTAAACCCTGAAACACCAGCCCCAGCACGACCCCTACACTGCCTGAACACCACTGCACTGCCCTAAACCCTGACACACCAGCCCCAGCACGACCCCCTGCACTGCCTGAACACTACTGCACTGCCCTAAACCCTGAAACACCAGCCCCAACATGACCCCCTACACTGCCTGAACACCACTGCACTGCCCTAAACCCTGAAACACCAGCCCCTGGAAGTCCCCCTACACTGCCCGAACACCACTGCACTGCCCTAAACCCTGAAACACCAGCCCCTGCACGATCCCCTATACTGCCCTAAACCCTGAAACACCACTCCCAGCACGACCCCCTACACTGCCGGAACACCACTGCACTGCCCTAAACCCTGAAACACCACCCCCAGCACGACCCTCTACACTACCCGAACACCACTGCACTGCCCTAAACCCTGAAACACCAGCCGCAACACGACCCCTACACCGCCCGAACACCACCGCGCTGCCCTAATCCCTGAAACACCAGCTCCAGCACGACCCCCTACACTGCCCGAACACCACCGCACTGCCCTAAACCCTGAAACACCAACCCCAGCAAGACCCCCTACACTGCTCGAACAACACTGCGCTGCCCTAAACCCTGAAACACCAGCCCCAGCAAGACCCCCTACACTGCCCGAACACCACTGCACTTCCCTAAACCCTGAAACACCAGCCCCAGCATGACCCCTACACTGCCTGAACACCACTGCACTGCCCTAAACCCTGACACACCAGCCCCAGCACGACCCCCTGCACTGCCTGAACACTACTGCACTGCCCTAAACCCTGAAACACCAGCCCCAACATGACCCCCTACACTGCCTGAACACCACTGCACTGCCCTAAACCCTGAAACACCAGCCCCTGGAAGTCCCCCTACACTGCCCGAACACCACTGCACTGCCCTAAACCCTGAAACACCAGCCCCTGCACGATCCCCTATACTGCCCTAAACCCTGAAACACCACTCCCAGCACGACCCCCTACACTGCCGGAACACCACTGCACTGCCCTAAACCCTGAAACACCACCCCCAGCACGACCCTCTACACTACCCGAACACCACTGCACTGCCCTAAACCCTGAAACACCAGCCGCAACACGACCCCTACACCGCCCGAACACCACCGCGCTGCCCTAATCCCTGAAACACCAGCTCCAGCACGACCCCCTACACTGCCCGAACACCACCGCACTGCCCTAAACCCTGAAACACCAACCCTAGCAAGACCCCCTACACTGCTCGAACACCACTGCGCTGCCCTAAACCCTGAAACACCAGCCCCAGCAAGACCCCCTACACTGCCCGAACACCACTGCACTTCCCTAAACCCTGCAACACCAGCCCCAGCACGACCCCCTACACTGCCCGAACACCACTGCACTGCCCTAAACCCTGAAACACCAGCCCCTGCATGACCTCCTACACTGCCCGAACACCACTGCACTGCCCTAAACCCTGAAACACCAGCCCCAGCACGACCCCTACACTGCCTGAACACCACTGCACTGCCCTAAACCCTGACACACCAGCCCCAGCACGACCCCCTGCACTGCCTGAACACTACTGCACTGCCCTAAACCCTGAAACACCAGCCCCAACATGACCCCCTACACTGCCTGAACACCACTGCACTGCCCTAAACCCTGAAACACCAGCCCCAGCACGACCCCTACACTGCCTGAACACCACTGCACTGCCCTAAACCCTGACACACCAGCCCCAGCACGACCCCCTGCACTGCCTGAACACTACTGCACTGCCCTAAACCCTGAAACACGAGCCCCAGCACGACCTCCTTCACTGCCCGAACACCACTGCACTGCTCTAAACCCTGAAACACCAGCCCCTGGAAGACCCCATACACTGCCCGAACACCACTGCACTGCCCTAAACCCTGAAACACCAGCCCCTGCACGGCCCTCTAGACTGCCCTAAACCCTGAAACACCACCCCCAGCACGACCCCCTACACTGCTGCAACACCACTGCACTGCCCTAAATCTTGAAACACCACCCCCAGCACGACCCCCTACACTGCCCGAACACCACTGCACTGCCCTAAACCCTGAAACATCATCCCAAGCAAGCCCCCGTACACTGCCCGAACACCACTGCCCTAAACCCTGAAACACCACCCCAGCACGATCCCTACACTGCCTGAACACCACTGCACTGCCCTAAACCCTGAGACACCAACCCCTGCACGACCCCCTACACTGCCCGAACACCACTGCACTGCCCTAAAACCTGAAACACCAGCCCCTGCACGACCCCCTACACTGCCCGGACACCACTGCACTGCCCTAAACCCTGAAACACCAGCCCCAGCACGACCCCTACACTGCCTGAACACCACTGCACTGCCCTAAACCCTGACACACCAGCCCCAGCACGACCCCCTGCACTGCCTGAACACTACTGCACTGCCCTAAACCCTGAAACACCAGCCCCAACATGACCCCCTACACTGCCTGAACACCACTGCACTGCCCTAAACCCTGAAACACCAGCCCCTGGAAGTCCCCCTACACTGCCCGAACACCACTGCACTGCCCTAAACCCTGAAACACCAGCCCCTGCACGATCCCCTATACTGCCCTAAACCCTGAAACACCACTCCCAGCACGACCCCCTACACTGCCGGAACACCACTGCACTGCCCTAAACCCTGAAACACCACCCCCAGCACGACCCTCTACACTACCCGAACACCACTGCACTGCCCTAAACCCTGAAACACCAGCCGCAACACGACCCCTACACCGCCCGAACACCACCGCGCTGCCCTAATCCCTGAAACACCAGCTCCAGCACGACCCCCTACACTGCCCGAACACCACCGCACTGCCCTAAACCCTGAAACACCAACCCCAGCAAGACCCCCTACACTGCTCGAACAACACTGCGCTGCCCTAAACCCTGAAACACCAGCCCCAGCACGACCCCTACACTGCCCGAACACCACTGCACTGCCCTAAACCCTGAAACACCAGCCCCTGCATGACCTCCTACACTGCCCGAACACCACTGCACTGCCCTAAACCCTGAAACACCAGCCCCTGCACGACCCCCTACACTGCCCGAACACCACTGCACTGCCCTAAACCCTGAAACACCAGCCCCAGCACGACCCCTACACTGCCTGAACACCACTGCACTGCCCTAAACCCTGACACACCAGCCCCAGCACGACCCCCTGCACTGCCTGAACACTACTGCACTGCCCTAAACCCTGAAACACCAGCCCCAACATGAGCCCCTACACTGCCTGAACACCACTGCACTGCCCTAAACCCTGAAACACCAGCCCCTGGAAGTCCCCCTACACTGCCCGAACACCACAGCACTGCCCTAAACCCTGAAACACCAGCCCCTGCACGATCCCCTTTACTGCCCTAAACCCTGAAACACCACTCCCAGCATGACCCCCTACACTGCCGGAACACCACTGCACTGCCCTAAACCCTGAAACACCACCCCCAGCACGACCCTCTACACTACCCGAACACCACTGCACTGCCCAAAACCCTGAAACACCAGCCGCAACACGACCCCTACACCGCCCGAACACCACCGCGTTGCCCTAATCCCTGAAACACCAGCCCCAGCACGACCTCCTACACTGCCTGAACACCACTGCACTGCCCTAAACCCTGAAACACCAGTCCCAGCACGACCCCCTACACTGCCCGAACACCACTACACTGCCTTAAACCCTGAAACACCAGCCCAAGCACGACCCCTACACCTCCCGAACACCACTGCACTGCCCTAAACCCTGATACACCACCCCCAGCACGACCCCCTACACTGGCCGAACACCACTGCACTGCCCTAAACCCTGAAACATCATCCCAAGCAAGCCCCCGTACACTGGCCGAACACCACTGCCCTAAACCCTGAAACACCAGCCCCAGCACCACCTCCTACACTGCCTGAACACCACTGCACTGCCCTAAACCCTGAAACACCAGCCCCAGCACGACCCCCTACACTGCCCGAACACCACTACACTGCCTTAAACCCTGAAACACCAGCCCAACCACGACCCCTACACTTCCCGAACACCACTGCACTGCCCTAAACCCTGATACACCACCCCCAGCACGACCCCCTACACTGGCCGAACACCACTGCACTGCCCTAAACCCTGAAACATCATCCCCAGCAAGACCCCTACACTGCCCAAACACAACTGCCCTAAACCCTTAAACACCACCCCCAGCACGACCCCCTACACTCCCCAAACAGCACTGCACCGCCCTAAACCCTGAAACACCAGCCCCAACAAGACCCCCTACACTGCCCGAACACCACTGCACAGACCTAAATCCTGAAACACCACCTGCAGCACGACCTCATACACTGCCTGAAAACCACTGCACTGCCTTAAACCCTGAAATATCATCCCCAGCAAGACCCCCTACACTGCCCGAACACTACTGCCCTAAACCCTGAAACACCAGCCCCAGCAAGACACCCTACACTGCCCGAACACCACTGCACTGCCCCTAACCCTGAATCACCAGCCCCAGCAAGACCCCCTACACTGCCCGAACACCACTGCACTGCCCTAAACCCTGAAACACCAGCCCCTGCACGACCCCCTACACTGACCGAACACCACTGCACTGCCCTAAACCCTGAAACACCAGCCCCTGCACGACCCCCTACACTGCCCGAACACCACTGCACTGCCCTAAACCCTGAAACACCAGCCCCTGCACGACCCCCTACAATGCCCGAACACCACTGCACTGCCCTAAACCCTGAAACACCAGCCCCTGCACGACCCCCTACACTGCCCGAACACCACTGCACTGCCCTAAACCCTGAAACACCAGCCCCTGCACGACCCCCTACAATGCCCGGACACCACTGCACTGCCCTAAACCCTGAAACACCAGCCCCTGCACGACCCCCTACAATGCCCGAACACCACTGCACTGCCCTAAACCCTGAAACACCACCCCCAGCAAGACCCCTACACTGCCCGAACACCACTGCACTGCCCTAAACCCTGAAACACCAGCCCCTGCAAGACCCCCTACACTGCCCGAACACCACTGCACTGCCCTATACCCTGAAACACCAGCCCCTGTAAGACCCCCTACACTACCCTAAACCCTGAAACACCACCCCCAGCATGACCCCCTACACTGCTGGAACACCGCTGCACTGCCCTAAACCCTGAAACATCATCCCAAGCAAGACCCCGTACACTGCCCAAACACTACTGCCCTAAACCCTGAAACACCAGCCCCAGCAAGACCCCTACACTCCTCGAACACCACTGCACTGCCCTAAACCCTGAAACACCAGCCCCAAAAAGACCCCCTACACTGCCAGAACACCACTGCACTTCCCTAAACCCTAAAACACCAGCCCCAGCACGACCCCCTACACTGCCCGAACACCACTGCACTGCCCTAAACCCTGAAAGACCAGCCCCTGCATGACCCCTACACTGCCTGAACACCACTGCACTGCCCTAAACCCTGAAACACCAGCCCCAGCACGACCCCCTACACTGCCCGAACACCACTGCCCTAAACCCGGAAACACCAGCCCCTGAAAGACCCCCTACACTGCCCGATCACCACTGCACTGCCCTAAACCCTGAAACACCAGCCCCTGCACAATCCCCTAGACTGCCCTAAACCCTGAAACGCCACCCCCAGCACGACCCCCTACACTGCCGGAACACCACTGCACTGCCCTAAACCCTGAAACACCATCCCCAGCACGACCCCCTACACTGCCCAAACACCACTGCACTTCCCTAAACCCTGAAACATCATCCCAAGCAAGCCCCCGTACACTGGCCGAACACCACTGCCCTAAACCCTGAAACACCACCCCCAACACGATCCCTACACTGCCCGAACACCACTGCACAGCCCTAAACTCTGAAACACCAGCCCCTGCATGACCCCCTACACTGCCCGAACACCACTGCACTGCCCTAAACCCTGAAACACCAACCCCCAACACGATCCCTACACTGCCCGAACACCACTGCACAGCCCTAAACTCTGAAACACCAGCCCCAGCACGACCCCTACACTGCCCGAACACCAATGCACTGCCCTAAACCCTGAAACACCATCCCCAGCACGACCCCCTACACTGCCCGAACACCACTGCACTGCCCTAAACCCTGAAACACCAGCCCCAGCACAACCCCCTACACTGCCCCAACACCACTATACTGCCCTAAACCCTGAAACACCACCCCCAGCACATCGGCCTACACTGCCCGAACACTACTGCACTGCCCTAAACCCTGAAATACCAGCCCCTGCACGACCCCCTACACTGCCCGAACACCACTGCACTGCCTAAACCCTGAACCACCCCCAGCACAACCCCCTACACTGCTCGAACCCCACTGCACTGCCCTAAACCCTAAAACATCAGCCCCAGCAAGACCCCCTACACTGCCCGAACACCACTGCACAGACCTAAACCCTAAAACACAAGCCCCAGCAAGACCCCCTACACTGCCCGAACACCACTGCACTGCCCTAAACCCTGATTCATCACCCCGAGCACGACCCCTACACTGCCCTTAACCCTGAAACATCACCCCCAGCAAGAACACCTACACTGCCCAAAAACCACTGCACTGCCCTAAACCCTGAAACACCACCCCCAGCACGACCCCCTACACTGCCCGAACACCACTGCACTTTCCCTAAATCCTGAAACACCAGCCCCAGCAAGACCCCCTACACTGCCCGAACACCACTGCACTTCCCTAAACCCTGAAACACCAGCCCCAGCACGACCCCCTACACTGCCCGAACACCACTGCACTGCCCTAAACCCTGAAACACCACCCCCTGCACGACCCCTACACTGCCCGAACACCACTGCACTGCCCTAAACCCTGAAACACCACCCCCTGCACAACCCCTACACTGCACGAACACCACTGCACTGCCATAAACCCTGAAACACCAGCCCCAGCAAGACCCCCTACTCTGCCTGAACACCACTTCACTGCCCTAAACCCTGAAACACCACCCCCAGCAAGACCCCCTACACTGCCCGAACACCACTGCACTAAACCCTGAAACACCACCCCCAGCAAGACCCCTACACTGCCCGAACACCACTGCACTGTCCTAAACCCTGAAACACCAGCCCCAGCACGACCTCCTACACTGCCTGAACACCACTGCACTGCCCTAAACCCTGAAACACCAGTCCCAGCACGACCCCCTACACTGCCCGAACACCACTACACTGCCTTAAACCCTGAAACACCAGCCCAAGCACGACCCCTACACCTCCCGAACACCACTGCACTGCCCTAAACCCTGATACACCACCCCCAGCACGACCCCCTACACTGGCCGAACACCACTGCACTGCCCTAAACCCTGAAACATCATCCCAAGCAAGCCCCCGTACACTGGCCGAACACCACTGCCCTAAACCCTGAAACACCACCCCCAACACGATCCCTACACTGCCCGAACACCACTGCACAGCACTGAACTCTGAAACACCAGCCCCTGCACGACCCCCTACAATGCCGGAACACCACTGCACTGCCCTAAACCCTGAAACACCAGCCCCTGCATGACCCCCTACACTGCCCGAACACCACTGCACTGCCCTAAACCCTGAAACACCACCCCCAACACGATCCCTACACTGCCCGAACACCACTGCACAGCCCTAAACTCTGAAACACCAGCCCCAGCACGACCCCTACACTGCCCAAACACCAATGCACTGCCCTAAACCCTGAAACACCATCCCCAGCACGACCCTCTACACTGCCCGAACACCACTGCACTGCCCTAAACCCTGAAACACCAGCCCCAGCACAACCCCCTACACTGCCCCAACACCACTATACTGCCCTAAACCCTGAAACACCACCCCCAGCGCATCGGCCTACACTGCCCGAACACTACTGCACTGCCCTAAACCCTGAAACACCAGCCCCTGCACGACCCCCTACACTGCCCGAACACCACTGCACTGCCTAAACCCTGAACCACCCCCAGCACAACCCCCTAAACTGCTCGAACCCCACTGCACTGCCCTAAACCCTAAAACATCAGCCCCAGCAAGACCCCCTACACTGCCCGAACACCACTGCACAGACCTAAACCCTAAAACACAAGCCCCAGCAAGACCCCCTACACTGCCCGAACACCACTGCACTGCCCTAAACCCTGATTCATCACCCCGAGCACGACCCCTACACTGCCCTTAACCCTGAAACATCACCCCCAGCAAGAACACCTACACTGCCCTAAAACCACTGCACTGCCCTAAACCCTGAAACACCACCCCCAGCACGACCCCCTACACTGCCCGAACACCACTGCACTTTCTCTAAATCCTGAAACACCAGCCCCAGCAAGACCCCCTACACTGCCCGAACACCACTGCACTTCCCTAAACCCTGAAACACCAGCCCCAGCACGACCCCCTACACTGCCCGAACACCACTTCACTGCCCTAAACCCTGAAACACCAGCCCCTGCACGACCCCCTACACTGTCCGAACACCACTGAACTGCCCTAAACCCTGAAACACCAGCTCCTGCACGACCCCCTACACTCCCCAAACACCACTGCTCTGCCCTAAACCCTGAAACACCAGCCCCAACACGACCCCTACACTGCCCGAACACCAATGTACTGCCCTAAGCCCTGAAACACCAGCCCCAGCATTACCCCCTACACTGCCCGAACACCACTGCACTGCCCTAAACCCTGAAACACCACCCCCTGCACGACCCCTACACTGCCCGAACACCACTGCACTGCCCTAAACCCTGAAACACCACCCCCTGCACAACCCCTACACTGCACGAACACCACTGCACTGCCATAAACCCTGAAACACCAGCCCCAGCAAGACCCCCTACTCTGCCTGAACACCACTTCACTGCCCTAAACCCTGAAACACCACCCCCAGCAAGACCCCCTACACTGCCCGAACACCACTGCACTAAACCCTGAAACACCACCCCCAGCAAGACCCCTACACTGCCCGAACACCACTGCACTGTCCTAAACCCTGAAACACCAGCCCCAGCACCACCTCCTACACTGCCTGAACACCACTGCACTGCCCTAAACCCTGAAACACCAGCCCCAGCACGACCCCCTACACTGCCCGAACACCACTACACTGCCTTAAACCCTGAAACACCAGCCCAACCACGACCCCTACACTTCCCGAACACCACTGCACTGCCCTAAACCCTGATACACCACCCCCAGCACGACCCCCTACACTGGCCGAACACCACTGCACTGCCCTAAACCCTGAAACATCATCCCCAGCAAGACCCCTACACTGCCCAAACACAACTGCCCTAAACCCTTAAACACCACCCCCAGCACGACCCCCTACACTCCCCAAACAGCACTGCACCGCCCTAAACCCTGAAACACCAGCCCCAACAAGACCCCCTACACTGCCCGAACACCACTGCACAGACCTAAACCCTGAAACACCACCCCCTGCACAACCCCTACACTGCACGAACACCACTGCACTGCCATAAACCCTGAAACACCAGCCCCAGCAAGACCCCCTACTCTGCCTGAACACCACTTCACTGCCCTAAACCCTGAAACACAACCCCCAGCAAGACCCCCTACACTGCCCGAACACCACTGCACTAAACCCTGAAACACCACCCCCAGCAAGACCCCTACACTGCCCGAACACCACTGCACTGTCCTAAACCCTGAAACACCAGCCCCAGCACGACCTCCTACACTGCCTGAACACCACTGCACTGCCCTAAACCCTGAAACACCAGTCCCAGCACGACCCCCTACACTGCCCGAACACCACTACACTGCCTTAAACCCTGAAACACCAGCCCAAGCACGACCCCTACACCTCCCGAACACCACTGCACTGCCCTAAACCCTGATACACCACCCCCAGCACGACCCCCTACACTGGCCGAACACCACTGCACTGCCCTAAACCCTGAAACATCATCCCAAGCAAGCCCCCGTACACTGGCCGAACACCACTGCCCTAAACCCTGAAACACCACCCCCAACACGATCCCTACACTGCCCGAACACCACTGCACAGCACTGAACTCTGAAACACCAGCCCCTGCACGACCCCCTACAATGCCGGAACACCACTGCACTGCCCTAAACCCTGAAACACCAGCCCCTGCATGACCCCCTACACTGCCCGAACACCACTGCACTGCCCTAAACCCTGAAACACCACCCCCAACACGATCCCTACACTGCCCGAACACCACTGCACAGCCCTAAACTCTGAAACACCAGCCCCAGCACGACCCCTACACTGCCCAAACACCAATGCACTGCCCTAAACCCTGAAACACCATCCCCAGCACGACCCCCTACACTGCCCGAACACCACTGCACTGCCCTAAACCCTGAAACACCAGCCCCAGCACAACCCCCTACACTGCCCCAACACCACTATACTGCCCTAAACCCTGAAACACCACCCCCAGCACATCGGCCTACACTGCCCGAACACTACTGCACTGCCCTAAACCCTGAAACACCAGCCCCTGCACGACCCCCTACACTGCCCGAACACCACTGCACTGCCTAAACCCTGAACCACCCCCAGCACAACCCCCTAAACTGCTCGAACCCCACTGCACTGCCCTAAACCCTAAAACATCAGCCCCAGCAAGACCCCCTACACTGCCCGAACACCACTGCACAGACCTAAACCCTAAAACACAAGCCCCAGCAAGACCCCCTACACTGCCCGAACACCACTGCACTGCCCTAAACCCTGATTCATCACCCCGAGCACGACCCCTACACTGCCCTTAACCCTGAAACATCACCCCCAGCAGGAACACCTACACTGCCCTAAAACCACTGCACTGCCCTAAACCCTGAAACACCACCCCCAGCACGACCCCCTACACTGCCCGAACACCACTGCACTTTCTCTAAATCCTGAAACACCAGCCCCAGCAAGACCCCCTACACTGCCCGAACACCACTGCACTTCCCTAAACCCTGAAACACCAGCCCCAGCACGACCCCCTACACTGCCCGAACACCACTTCACTGCCCTAAACCCTGAAACACCAGCCCCTGCACGACCCCCTACACTGTCCGAACACCACTGAACTGCCCTAAACCCTGAAACACCAGCTCCTGCACGACCCCCTACACTCCCCAAACACCACTGCTCTGCCCTAAACCCTGAAACACCAGCCCCAACACGACCCCTACACTGCCCGAACACCAATGTACTGCCCTAAGCCCTGAAACACCAGCCCCAGCATTACCCCCTACACTGCCCGAACACCACTGCACTGCCCTAAACCCTGAAACACCACCCCCTGCACGACCCCTACACTGCCCGAACACCACTGCACTGCCCTAAACCCTGAAACACCACCCCCTGCACAACCCCTACACTGCACGAACACCACTGCACTGCCATAAACCCTGAAACACCAGCCCCAGCAAGACCCCCTACTCTGCCTGAACACCACTTCACTGCCCTAAACCCTGAAACACCACCCCCAGCAAGACCCCCTACACTGCCCGAACACCACTGCACTAAACCCTGAAACACCACCCCCAGCAAGACCCCTACACTGCCCGAACACCACTGCACTGTCCTAAACCCTGAAACACCAGCCCCAGCACCACCTCCTACACTGCCTGAACACCACTGCACTGCCCTAAACCCTGAAACACCAGCCCCAGCACGACCCCCTACACTGCCCGAACACCACTACACTGCCTTAAACCCTGAAACACCAGCCCAACCACGACCCCTACACTTCCCGAACACCACTGCACTGCCCTAAACCCTGATACACCACCCCCAGCACGACCCCCTACACTGGCCGAACACCACTGCACTGCCCTAAACCCTGAAACATCATCCCCAGCAAGACCCCTACACTGCCCAAACACAACTGCCCTAAACCCTTAAACACCACCCCCAGCACGACCCCCTACACTCCCCAAACAGCACTGCACCGCCCTAAACCCTGAAACACCAGCCCCAACAAGACCCCCTACACTGCCCGAACACCACTGCACAGACCTAAATCCTGAAACACCACCTGCAGCACGACCTCATACACTGCCTGAAAACCACTGCACTGCCTTAAACCCTGAAATATCATCCCCAGCAAGACCCCCTACACTGCCCGAACACTACTGCCCTAAACCCTGAAACACCAGCCCCAGCAAGACACCCTACACTGCCCGAACACCACTGCACTGCCCCTAACCCTGAATCACCAGCCCCAGCAAGACCCCCTACACTGCCCGAACACCACTGCACTGCCCTAAACCCTGAAACACCAGCCCCTGCACGACCCCCTACACTGACCGAACACCACTGCACTGCCCTAAACCCTGAAACACCAGCCCCTGCACGACCCCCTACACTGCCCGAACACCACTGCACTGCCCTAAACCCTGAAACACCAGCCCCTGCACGACCCCCTACAATGCCCGAACACCACTGCACTGCCCTAAACCCTGAAACACCAGCCCCTGCACGACCTCCTACACTGCCCGAACACCACTGCACTGCCCTAAACCCTGAAACACCAGCCCCTGCACGACCCCCTACAATGCCCGGACACCACTGCACTGCCCTAAACCCTGAAACACCAGCCCCTGCACGACCCCCTACAATGCCCGAACACCACTGCACTGCCCTAAACCCTGAAACACCACCCCCAGCAAGACCCCTACACTGCCCGAACACCACTGCACTGCCCTAAACCCTGAAACACCAGCCCCTGCAAGACCCCCTACACTGCCCGAACACCACTGCACTGCCCTATACCCTGAAACACCAGCCCCTGTAAGACCCCCTACACTACCCTAAACCCTGAAACACCACCCCCAGCATGACCCCCTACACTGCTGGAACACCGCTGCACTGCCCTAAACCCTGAAACATCATCCCAAGCAAGACCCCGTACACTGCCCAAACACTACTGCCCTAAACCCTGAAACACCAGCCCCAGCAAGACCCCCTACACTCCTCGAACACCACTGCACTGCCCTAAACCCTGAAACACCAGCCCCAAAAAGACCCCCTACACTGCCAGAACACCACTGCACTTCCCTAAACCCTAAAACACCAGCCCCAGCACGACCCCCTACACTGCCCGAACACCACTGCACTGCCCTAAACCCTGAAAGACCAGCCCCTGCATGACCCCTACACTGCCTGAACACCACTGCACTGCCCTAAACCCTGAAACACCAGCCCCAGCACGACCCCCTACACTGCCCGAACACCACTGCCCTAAACCCGGAAACACCAGCCCCTGAAAGACCCCCTACACTGCCCGATCACCACTGCACTGCCCTAAACCCTGAAACACCAGCCCCTGCACAATCCCCTAGACTGCCCTAAACCCTGAAACGCCACCCCCAGCACGACCCCCTACACTGCCGGAACACCACTGCACTGCCCTAAACCCTGAAACACCATCCCCAGCACGACCCCCTACACTGCCCAAACACCACTGCACTTCCCTAAACCCTGAAACATCATCCCAAGCAAGCCCCCGTACACTGGCCTAACACCACTGCCCTAAACCCTGAAACACCACCCCCAACACGATCCCTACACTGCCCGAACACCACTGCACAGCCCTAAACTCTGAAACACCAGCCCCTGCATGACCCCCTACACTGCCCGAACACCACTGCACTGCCCTAAACCCTGAAACACCAACCCCCAACACGATCCCTACACTGCCCGAACACCACTGCACAGCCCTAAACTCTGAAACACCAGCCCCAGCACGACCCCTACACTGCCCGAACACCAATGCACTGCCCTAAACCCTGAAACACCATCCCCAGCACGACCCCCTACACTGCCCGAACACCACTGCACTGCCCTAAACCCTGAAACACCAGCCCCAGCACAACCCCCTACACTGCCCCAACACCACTATACTGCCCTAAACCCTGAAACACCACCCCCAGCACATCGGCCTACACTGCCCGAACACTACTGCACTGCCCTAAACCCTGAAATACCAGCCCCTGCACGACCCCCTACACTGCCCGAACACCACTGCACTGCCTAAACCCTGAACCACCCCCAGCACAACCCCCTACACTGCTCGAACCCCACTGCACTGCCCTAAACCCTAAAACATCAGCCCCAGCAAGACCCCCTACACTGCCCGAACACCACTGCACAGACCTAAACCCTAAAACACAAGCCCCAGCAAGACCCCCTACACTGCCCGAACACCACTGCACTGCCCTAAACCCTGATTCATCACCCCGAGCACGACCCCTACACTGCCCTTAACCCTGAAACATCACCCCCAGCAAGAACACCTACACTGCCCAAAAACCACTGCACTGCCCTAAACCCTGAAACACCACCCCCAGCACGACCCCCTACACTGCCCGAACACCACTGCACTTTCCCTAAATCCTGAAACACCAGCCCCAGCAAGACCCCCTACACTGCCCGAACACCACTGCACTTCCCTAAACCCTGAAACACCAGCCCCAGCACGACCCCCTACACTGCCCGAACACCACTTCACTGCCCTAAACCCTGAAACACCAGCCCCTGCACGACCCCCTACACTGTCCGAACACCACTGAACTGCCCTAAACCCTGAAACACCAGCTCCTGCACGACCCCCTACACTCCCCAAACACCACTGCTCTGCCCTAAACCCTGAAACACCAGCCCCAACACGACCCCTACACTGCCCGAACACCAATGTACTGCCCTAAGCCCTGAAACACCAGCCCCAGCATTACCCCCTACACTGCCTGAACACCACTGCACTGCCCTAAACCCTGAAACACCACCCCCTGCATGACCCCTACACTGCCCGAACACCACTGCACTGCCCTAAACCCTGAAACACCACCCCCTGCACAACCCCTACACTGCACGAACACCACTGCACTGCCATAAACCCTAAAACACCAGCCCCAGCAAGACCCCCTACTCTGCCTGAACACCACTTCACTGCCCTAAACCCTGAAACACCACCCCCAGCAAGACCCCCTACACTGCCCGAACATCACTGCACTAAACCCTGAAACACCACCCCCAGCAAGACCCCTACACTGCCCGAACACCACTGCACTGTCCTAAACCCTGAAACACCAGCCCCAGCACGACCTCCTACACTGCCTGAACACCACTGCACTGCCCTAAACCCTGAAACACCAGCCCCAGCACGACCCCCTACACTGCCCGAACACCACTACACTGCCTTAAACCCTGAAACACCAGCCCCAGCACGACCCCTATACTTCCCGAACACCACTGCACTGCCCTAAACCCTGATACACCACCCCCAGCACGACCCCCTACACTGGCCGAACACCACTGCACTGCCCTAAACCCTGAAACATCATCCCCAGCAAGACCCCTACACTGCCCAAACACAACTGCCCTAAACCCTTAAACACCACCCCCAGCACGACCCCCTACACTCCCCAAACAGCACTGCACCGCCCTAAACCCTGAAACACCAGCCCCAACAAGACCCCCTACACTGCCCGAACACCACTGCACTGCCCTAAACCCTGTACTTGTAGGACACCCCCGCGCCGCACGGCCACCAGCTGCTGCGTGTGCCCCTTCCGCCTTGTGCCTCGCTGCCCGGCTGCTGCCGCTTGACCACGCCCCCTCCCTCGAGCCTCGAGGTCTGTGGTTGCTCCTGTGCCCTGCTGTCTTCTGTCTACCCTAATCAGTCCTGTATGCTTTATTCTGTGTGATTTCCTCTTTTTTTCCTTAATTGCCAGCTTTGTCGTCTTCTGTCCCTCTGTTCCCTCCCCGCTCCCCGCTTCCCGCCACCGCCGCTTAGCCCCGCCCCTTTTGCCTTCTGTATCCCTCCCCACTCCCGCCTCCCAGCTGCCCCGCCCACCCGCGCACTTGGCCATATATGGCGACTGTGCGACGCAGGTGAGTGTGACCTACTTGTAGGACACCCCCGCGCCGCACGGCCACCAGCTGCTGCGTGTGCCCCTTCCGCCTTGTGCCTCGCTGCCCGGCTGCTGCCGCTTGACCACGCCCCCTCCCTCGAGCCTCGAGGTCCGTGGTTGCTCCTGTGCCCTGCTGTCTTCTGTCTACCCTCATCAGTCCTGTATGCTTTATTCTGTGTGATTTCCTCTTTTTTTCCTTAATTGCCAGCATTGTCGTCTTCTGTCCCTCTGTTCCCTCCCCGCTCCCCGCTTCCCGCCACCGCCGCTTAGCCCCGCCCCTTTTGCCTTCTGTATCCCTCCCCGCTCCCGCCTCCCAGCTGCCCCGCCCACCCGCGCACTTCGCCATATATGGCGACCGTGCGAACGCGCAGCGGTCACGCGCAGCGGGCGCGCCGATTGTGCGCCGAAGGCGTGCCAAAGGTAAGCCCGTCTGCGCCCGTCCGTGCCTGGCCCGCGCCCAGTGCCAGGACCCCTGGCCCTCGAGGACCCCGACCGACCCGCCTGACGTACAACGCCGCCACCCTCATCACACTCAACACCGGCGGGACCCAGGGATGCTACCGAGCTACTCCGAAGCACACCCACGGACCCTTCAGCTGCCACGCCTGCAAGTTCACCTGCATCCGGACCTGCCCGACACCAGCACCTGCCATGCCGAACACCAGCAGCAACCACCTCAAGTGCATCCTGCTCAACACCCGCTCCGTCCACAGACACGCCATCGAACTCTGGAACCTCATCGACACCACAGCCCCCGACGTCGCCTTCATCACGGAGACCTGGATGAACGCCTCCTCAGCGCCCGACATCGCCATCGCCATCCCAGAAGGATACAAGATCACCCGGAAGGATCGCAACGCCAACCAGGTGGGAGGAGGCATCGCCATCATCCACAAGAACACCATCCGCATCACGACCAGCACCGACAACTCCCCACCCTACGCCGAACACCTGCACTTCCAGATCCACACCGACCCGAAGACCACCCTCAGAGGCACCCTGATCTACCGACCTCCGGGACCACGCACTCAATTCAGCGAGGACATCGCCGACTTCGTCAGCCCGCACGCCCTCCCCTCCGCCGACTACATCCTCCTGGGGGACTTCAACTTCCACCTGGAGAACAACAACGACTGCAACACCAGCACCCTGCTCGACAACCTCACCAACCTTGGACTCAAGCAGCTGGTGTCCACCCCCACCCACCTCGCCGGACACACACTCGACGCCATCTTCTCATCCAGCAAAGACATCGCCTTCAGCCACGCCACAGAACTCCACTGGACGGATCACAGATGCATCCACTTCACCTTCAGAAGAACGACGATCCACCACCACCAGCAACAGGCTGCCCGAAGAAGCTGGAACAAGATCACAGCCGACCAGCTCGCCGCCTCCCTGAGCCAGCACCCTCCGGCCAGCTCAGCGAACCCCAGCCAGGCCGCCGACAACCTCACGAAGTGGATCAGCGACTGCGCGGACGAACTCGCCCCACTGAGGACCCCGCCCAGCAGACCCGGCAGCAAGAGAGCCCCTTGGTTCACCGACGAACTCAAGAGCTCCAAGAAGAACTGCCGCGCCCTCGAGAAAGCCTGGAGAAGGGAACCCACGCCGGACAACAGGACCACCCTCAAGCTTGCCACCCGGAAACACCACCAACTGATCCGCATCGCCAAGAAGACGGCCTTCAAGAACCAACTGGACAACAACGCACACAACTGCAAGGAACTCTTCAACATCGTGAAAGAGCTCTCCAACCCCAACGCCGGAAGCAACGACATCACCCCTTCGCAAGACCTCTGCAACTCCCTCGCCTCCTACTTCCACAACAAGATCGCGGACATACACAACAGCTTCAGCACCCATCCGACCCACGCCACGACCGCAGCAACGCCACCCACCACCACCCTCCGCGCCTGGACCCCGGTCAACACCGAAGACACCGTCCACACGATGAACTCAGTCCACTCCGGATCTCCGACCGACCCCTGCCCTCACCACGTCTTCAACAAAGCCGACGCTGTCATCGCACCCCACCTGCGGGACATCATCAACACCTCATTCGACACCGCCACCTTCCCCGAGAGCTGGAAGCACGCCGAACTCAGCGCTCTACTCAAGAAACCTACTGCAGACCCCACCGAACTCAAGAATTACCGCCCCATCTCTCTACTCCCGTTTCCAGCCAAAGTCATCGAGAAAACCGTCAACAAACAGCTGGCCGCCTTCCTCGAGACGAATGGATCCCTCGACCCATCGCAGTCCGGATTCCGTGCCAACCACAGCACCGAGACCGCCCTCATCGCCGCCACTGACGACATCCGAGCCCTGATGGACAACGGGGAAACAGCGGCCCTCATCCTCCTAGACCTCTCCGCGGCTTTCGACACGGTCTGCCACCGCACCCTAGTACAGCGCCTCAGCAACGTCGGAATCCAGGAGAAGGCGCTGGAATGGATCGTCTCCTTTCTCGACGGAAGAACACAAAGAGTCCGCCTACCACCGTACAAGTCAGAGGCCACCGAAGTCATCTGCGGCGTCCCTCAGGGATCCTCACTGAGCCCGACTCTCTTCAACGTCTACATGAGCCCTCTCGCGGCCATCGCACGCCAACACAACCTCAACATAATCTCCTACGCCGACGACACCCAGCTGATCCTCTCCCTGACCAACGACGACCCCGCCGCTGCCAGAGCCAACCTGCACGAAGGGATGAGAGAGGTAGCCGAGTGGATGACGACGAGCCGCCTGAAGCTGAACTCAGATAAGACGGAGGTCCTCATCCTGGGCTCCTCGCCCTCCGCCTGGGACGACTCCTGGTGGCCCCCCGCCCTGGGCACCGCACCCAAACCGACAGACCACGCACGCAACCTGGGTTTCATCCTGGACTCCTCCCTCTCCATGACCAGGCAAGTCAACGCCGTCTCCTCATCGTGCTTCAACATCCTGCGCATGCTTCGGAAGATCTTCTGGTGGATCCCCACGGAGACCAGGAAGACCGTCACCCAGGCCCTCGTCACCAGCCGACTGGACTACGGCAACGCACTCTACGCCGGAACCACCGCCAAGATCCAGAAGAGACTCCAGCGCATCCAGAACGCCTCAGCCAGACTCATCCTCGACATCCCACGTCACAGCCACATCTCCGGACACCTAAGAGACCTGCACTGGCTCCCGGTCAACAAGAGAATCACCTTCCGCCTCCTTACCCACGCACACAAAGCTCTCCACGACCAAGGCCCGAGCTACCTCAACAACCGAATCAACTTCTACGCTCCCAAACGCCACCTCCGATCCGCCAGCCACGCCCTCGCCACCGTCCCACGCATCCGCAGAACCACTGCTGGAGGAAGGTCCTTCTCCTACCTGGCCGCCAAGACCTGGAACTCCCTCCCGGCCGACCTGCGCCTGACCCAAGACCACCTCTCCTTCAGGAAGAAGCTCAAGACCTGGCTGTTCGAGCAGTAGCGGCACCCCCCCCCCCCAAGCGCCTCGAGACCCTACGGGTAGGTAGTGCGCTCTATAAATTTCTTTGATTGATTGAAACACCAGCCCCTGCACGACCCCCTACAATGCCCGAACACCACTGCACTGCCCTAAACCCTGAAACAGCAGCCCCTGCACGACCCCCTACACTGCCCGAACACCACTGCACTGCCCTAAACCCTGAAACACCAGCCCCTGCACGACCCCCTACAATGCCCGGACACCACTGCACTGCCCTAAACCCTGAAACACCAGCCCCAGTACGACCCCCTGCACTGCCAGAACACCACTGCACTGCCCTAAACCCTGAAACACGAGCCCCAGCACGACTCCCTACACTGCCGGAACACCACTGCACTGCCCTAAAACCCTGAAACACCAGCCCCTGCACGGCCCCCTAGACTGCCCTAAACCCTGAAACACCACCCCCAGCATGACCCCTACACTGCCGGAACACCACTGCACTGCCCTAAACCCTGAAACACCACCCCCAGCACGACCCCCTACACTGCCCGAACACCACTGCACAGCCCTAAACCCTGAAACATCATCCCAAGCATGACCCCCAACACTGACCGAACACCATGCACCGCCCTACACCCTGAAACAACATCCCTAGCAAGACCCCCTACATTGCACGAACACCACTGCCCTAAACCCTAAAACACCACCCCCAGCACGACCCCCTACACTGCCCGAACACAACTGCACTGCCCTAAATCCTGAAACATCAGCCCCAGCAAGACCCTCGACACTGCCCGAACACCACTGGACTGCCCTAAACCCTGAAACACCAGCCCCAGCACAAGCCCCTACACTGCCCAAACACCACTGCACTGTCCTAAACCCTGAAACACCATCCCTGCACGACCCTCTACACTGCCCGAACACCACTGCACTGCCCTAATCCCTGAAACACCACCTCCTGCATGACCCCCTACACTGCCCGAAAACCACTGCCCGAACACCACTGCACTGCCCTAAACCATGAAACATCATCCCCAGCAAGACCCCCTACACTGCCCGAACACCACAGCCCTAAACCCTCAAACACCACCCCAGCACAACCCCCTACACTGCCCGAACACAACTACACTGCCCTAAACCCTGAAAAACCAGCCCCAGCAAGACCCCTACACTGCCCGAACACCACTGCACTCCCCTAAACCCTGAAACACCAGCCCCAGCAAGACCCCCTACACTGCCCAAACACCACTGCACAAACCTATACCCTGAAACACCAGCCCCAGCAAGACCCCCTACACTGCCCGAACACCACTGCACTAAACCCTGAAACACCACCCCAGCAAGACCCCCTACACTGCCCGTACACCACTGCACTGCCCTTAACCCTGAAACACCATCCCCAGCACGACCCCCTACACTGCCTGAACACCAATGCACTGCCCTAAACCCTGAAACACCAGCCCCAGCAAGACCCCCTACACTGCCTAACACCACTGCACTAAATCCTGAAACACCACACCCAGCAAGACACCCTAGACTGCCCGAACACCACTGCACTGCCCTAAACCCTGAAACACCACCCCCTGCACGACCCTCTACACTGCCCGAACACCACTGCACTGCCCTTAACCCTGAAACACCACCCCCTGCACAACCCCCTACACTGCCCGAACACCACCGCACTGCCCTAAACCCTGAAACACCAGCCCCTGCACGACCCCCTAGACTGCCCTAAACCCTGAAACACAACCCCCAGCACAACCCCCTATACTACCGGAACACCACTGCACTGCCCTAAACCCTGAAACACCATCCCCAGCACGACCCCCTACACTGCCCAAACACCACTGCACTTCCCTAAACCCTGAAACATCATCCCAAGCAAGCCCCCGTACACTGCCCGAACACCACTGCCCTAAACCCTGAAACACCACCCCCAGCACGATCCCTACACTGCCCGAACACCACTGCACTGCCCTAAACTCTGAAACACCAGCCCCTGCACGACCCCCTACAATGCCCGAACACCACTGCACTGCCCTAAACCCTGAAACACCAACCCCTGCATGACCCCCTACACTGCCCGAAAACCACTGCACTGCCCTAAACCCTGAAACACCAGCCCCAGCACGACCCCTACACTGCCCGAACACCAATGCACTGCCCTAAACCCTGAAACACCAGCCCCAGCACGACCCCCTACACTGCCCGAACACCACTGCACTGCCCTAAACCCTGAAACACCAGCCCCAGCACAACCCCCTACACTGCCCCAACACCACTATACTGCCCTAAACCCTGAAACACCACCCCAAGCACATCTGCCTACACTGCCCAAACACTACTGCACTGCCCTAAACCCTGAAACACCAGCCCCTGCACGACCCCCTACACTGCCCGAACACCACTGCACTGCCTAAACCCTGAACCACCCCCAGCACAACCCCCTACACTGCCCGAACCCCACTGCACTGCCCTAAACCCTAAAACATCAGCCCCAGCAAGACGCCCTACACTGCCCGAACACCACTGCACAGACCTAAACCCTAAAACACAAGCCCCAGCAAGACCCCCGACACTGCCCGAACACCACTGCACTGCCCTAAACCCTGATTCATCACCCGAGCACGACCCCTACACTGCCCTAAACCCTGAAACATCACCCCCAGCAAGAACACCTACACTGCCCGAAAACCACTGCACTGCCCTAAACCCTGAAACACCACCCCCAGCACGACCCCCTACACTGCCCGAACACCACTGCACTGCCCTAAATCCTGAAACACCAGCCCCAGCAAGGCCCCCTACACTGCCCGAACACCTCTGCACTTCCCTAAACCCTGAAACACCAGCCCCAGCACGACCCCCTACACTGCCCGAACACCACTTCACTGCCCTAAACCCTGAAACACCAGCCCCTGCACGACCCCCTACACTGTCCGAACACCACTGAACTGCCCTAAACCCTGAAACACCAGCTCCTGCATGACCCCCTACACTCCCCGAACACCACCGCACTGCCCTAAACCCTGAAACACCAGCCCCAGCATTACCCCCTACACTGCCCGAACACCACTGCACTGCCCTAAACCCTGAAACACCACCCCCTGCACGAACCCTACACTGCCCGAACACCACTGCACTGCCATAAACCCTGAAACACCACCCCCTGCCCAACCCCTACACTGCAAAAACACCACTGCACTGCCATAAACCCTGACACACCAGCCCCAGCAAGACCCCCTACACTGCCTGAACACCACTTCACTGCCCTAAACCCTGAAACACCACCCCCAGCAAGACCCCCTACACTGCCCGAACACCACTGCACTAAACCCTGAAACACCTACCCCAGCAAGACCCCTACACTGCCCGAACACCACTGCACTGCCCTAAACCCTGAAACACCAGCCCCAGCACGACCCCCTACACTGCCCGAACACCACTGCACTGCCCTAAACCCTGAAACACCAGCCCCAGCACGGCCCCCTACACTGCCCGAACACCACTACACTGCATTAAACCCTGAAACACCAGCCCCAGCACGACCCCTACACTTCCCGAACACCACTGCACTGCCCTAAACCCTGATACACCCCCCCCAGCACGACCCCCTACACTGGCCGAACACCACTGCACTGCCCTAAACCCTGAAACATCATCCCCAGCAAGACCCCTACACTGCCCAAACACAACTGCCCTAAACTCTTAAACACCACCCCCAGCACGACCCCCTACACTCCCCAAACAGCACTGCACCACCCTAAACCCTGAAACACCAGCCCCAACAAGACCCCCTACACTGCCCGAACACCACTGCACAGACCTAAATCCTGAAACACCACCCGCAGCACGACCTCATACAGTGCCTAAAAACCACTGCACTGCCTTAAACCCTGAAATATCATCCCCAGCAAGACCCCCGACACTGCCTGAACACCACTGCTCTAAACCCTGAAACACCAACCCCAGCATGATCCCCTACACTGCCCGAACACCACTGCACTGCCCTAAACCCTGAAACACCAGCCCCAGCACTACCCCCTACACTGCCCGAAAACCACTGTACTGCCCTAAACCCTGAAACACCAGCCCCAGCAAGACCCCCTACATCACTCGAACACCACTGCACTGCCCTAAACCCTGAAAGGCCACCCCCAGCAAGACCCCCTACACTGCCGGAACACCACTGCACTGCCCTAAACCCTGAAACACCACCCCCTGCACGACCCGCTACACTGCCAGAACACCACTGCACTGCCCTAAACCCTGAAACACCACCCCCTGCACGACCCCCTACAATGCCTGAACACCATGGCACTGACCTAAACGCTGAGACACCCCCCCAGCACGACCCCCTACACTGCCCGAACACCACTGCAGTGCCCTAAACACTGAAACACCACCCCCAGCACGTCCCCCTACACTGCCCGAACACCACTGCACTGCCCTAAACCCTGAAACACCAGCCGCAGCATGACTCCTACACTGCCCGAACACTACTGCACTGCCATAAACCCTGAAACATCATCCCCAGCAAGACCCCCTACACTGCCCGAACACCACTGCCCTAAACCCTGAAACAACACCCCCAGCACGACCCCCTACACTGCCCGAACACCACTGCACTGCCCTAAACCCTGAAACACCAGCCCCAGCAAGACCGCCTACACCGCCCAAACACCACTGCACAGACCTAAACCATGAAACACCAGCCCCAGCAAGACCCCCTACACTGCCTAACACCACTGCACTAAACCCTGAAACACCACCCCCTGCACGACCCCCTAAACGTCCCTAACACCACTGTACTGCCCTAAACCCTGAAACACCACCCCCTGCACAACCCCCTATACTGCCGGAACACCACTGCACTGCCCTAAGCCCTGAAACACCTCCCGCAGCACGACCTCCTACACTGCCTGAAAACCACTGCACCGCCCTAAACCCTGAAACACCAGCCCCTGGAAGACCCCATACACTGCCCGAACACCACTGCACTGCCCTAAACCCTGAAACACCAGCCCCTGGAAGACCCCATACACTGCCCGAACACCACTGCACTGCCCTAAACCCTGAAACACCAGCCCCTTTCACGGCCCCCTAGACTGCAATAAACCCTGAAACACCACCCCCAGCATGACCCCCTACACTGCCCGAACACCACTGCACTGCCCTAAACCCTGAAACATCATCCCAAGCAAGCCCCCGTACACTGCCCGAACACCACTGCCCTAAACCCTGAAACACCACCCCAGCACGATCCCTACACTGCCCGAACACCACTGCACTGCCCTAAACCCTGAGACACCAACCCCTGCACGACCCCCTACACTGCCCGAACACCACTGCACTGCCCTAAACACTGAAACACCAGCCCCTGCTCGATCCCCTAGACTGCCCTAAACCCTGAAACACCACTCCCAGCACGACCCCCTACACTGCCGGAACACCACTGCACTGCTCTAAACCCTGAAACACCACCCCCAGCACGACCCTCTACACTACCTGAACACCACTGCACTGCCCTAAACCCTGAAACACCAGCCGCAACACGACCCCTACACTGCCAGAACACCACCGCGCTGCCCTAATCCCTGAAACACCAGCTCCAGCACGACTCCCTACAGTGCCCGAACACCACTGCACTGCCCTAAACCCTAAAACACCAGCCCCAGCA
The DNA here is from genome assembly GCF_964204655.1 of Triturus cristatus. NCBI lineage: Eukaryota > Metazoa > Chordata > Amphibia > Caudata > Salamandridae > Triturus > Triturus cristatus. The sequence continues at coordinate 387,753 of NW_028188172.1, read as the reverse complement.
AGACCCCCTACACTGCTCGAACACCACTGCACTGCCCTAAACCCTGAAACACCAGCCCCAGCAACACCCCCTACACTGCCCGAACACCACTGCACTTCCCTAAACCCTGAAACACCAGCCCCAGCACGACCCCCTACACTGCCCGAACAACACTGCACTGCCCTAAACCCTGAAACACTATCCCCAGCACGACCCCCTACACTGCCCGAACACCACTGCACTGCCCTAAACCCTGAAACACCAGCCCCAGCACAACCCCCTACACTGCCCCAACACCACTATACTGCCCTAAACCCTGAAACACCACCCCCAGCACATCGGCCTACACTGCCCGAACACTGCTGCACTGCCCTAAACCCTGAAACACCAGCCCCTGCACGACCCCCTACACTGCCCGAACACCACTGCACTGTCTAAACCCTGAACCACCCCCAGCACAACCCCCTACACTGCTCGAACCCCACTGCACTGCCCTAAACCCTAAAACATCAGCCCCAGCAAGACCCCCTACACTGCCCGAACACCACTGCACAGACCTAAACCCTAAAACACAAGCCCCAGCAAGACCCCCTACACTGCCCGAACACCACTGCACTGCCCTAAACCCTGATTCATCACCCCGAGCACGACCCCTACGCTGCCCTTAACCCTGAAACATCACCCCCAGCAAGAACACCTACACTGCCCGAAAACCACTGCACTGCCCTAAACCCTGAAACACCACCCCCAGCACGACCCCCTACACTGCCCGAACACCACTGCACTTTCCCTAAATCCTGAAACACCAGCCCCAGCAAGACCCCCTACACTGCCCGAACACCACTGCACTTCCCTAAACCCTGAAACACTAGCCCCAGCACGACCCCCTACACTGCCCGAACACCACTTCACTGCCCTAAACCCTGAAACACCAGCCCCTGCACGACCCCCTACACTGTCCGAACACCACTGAACTGCCCTAAACCCTTAAACACCAGCTCCTGCACGACCCCCTACACTCCCCAAACACCACTGCTCTGCCCTAAACCCTGAAACACCAGCCCCAACACGACCCCTACACTGCCCGAACACCAATGTACTGCCCTAAGCCCTGAAACACCAGCCCCAGCATTACCCCCTACACTGCCCGAACACCACTGCACTGCCCTAAACCCTGAAACACCACCCCCTGCACGACCCCTACACTGCCCGAACACCACTGCACTGCCCTAAACCCTGAAACACCAGCCCCAGCAAGACCCCCTACTCTGCCTGAACACCACTTCACTGCCCTAAACCCTGAAACACCACCCCCAGCAAGACCCCCTACACTTCCCGAACACCACTGCACTAAACCCTGAAACACCACCCACAGCAAGACCCCTACACTGCCCGAACACCACTGCACTGTCCTAAACCCTGAAACACCAGCCCCAGCACGACCTCCTACACTGCCTGAACACCACTGCACTGCCCTAAACCCTGAAACACCAGCCCCAGCACGACCCCCTACACTGCCCGAACACCACTACACTGCCTTAAACCCTGAAACACCAGCCCCAGCACGACCCCTACACTTCCCGAACACCACTGCACTGCCCTAAACCCTGATACACCATCCCCAGCACGACCCCCTACACTGGCCGAACACCACTGCACTGCCCTAAACCCTGAAACATCATCCCCAGCAAGACCCCTACACTGCCCAAACACAACTGCCCTAAACCCTTAAACAGCACCCCCAGCACAACCCCCTACACTCCCCAAACAGCACTGCACCGCCCTAAACCCTGAAACACCAGCCCCAACAAGACCCCCTACACTGCCCGAACACCACTGCACAGACCTAAATCTTGAAACACCACCTGCAGCACAACCTCATACACTGCCTGAAAACCACTGCACTGCCTTAAACCCTGAAATATCATCCCCAGCAAGACCCCCTACACTGCCCAAACACTACTGCCCTAAACCCTGAAACACCAGCCCCAGCAAGACACCCTACAATGCCCGAACACCACTGCACTGCCCCTAACCCTGAATCACCAGCCCCAGCAAGACCCCCTACACTGCCCGAACACCACTGCACTGCCCTAAACCCTGAAACACCAGCCCCTGCACGACCCCCTACACTGACCGAACACCACTGCACTGCCCTAAACCCTGAAACACCAGCCCCTGCACGACCCCCTACACTGCCCGAACACCACTGCACTGCCCTAAACCCTGAAACACCAGCCCCTGCACGACCCCCTACAATGCCCGAACACCACTGCACTGCCCTAAACCCTGAAATACCAGCCCCTGCACGACCCCCTACACTGCCCGAACACCACTGCACTGCCCTAAACCCTGAAACACCAGCCCCTGCACGACCCCCTACAATGCCCGGACACCACTGCACTGCCCTAAACCCTGAAACACCAGCCCCAGTACGACCCCCTGCACTGCCAGAACACCACTGCACTGCCCTAAACCCTGAAACACGAACCCCAGCACGACTCCCTACACTGCCGGAACACCACTGCACTGCCCTAAACCCTGAAACACCAGCCCCTGCACGGCCCCCTAGACTGCCCTAAACCCTGAAACACCACCCACAGCATGACCCCCTACACTGCCGGAACACCACTGCACTGCCCTAAACCCTGAAACACCACCCCCAGCACGACCCCCTACACTGCCCGAACACCACTGCACAGCCCTAAACCCTGAAACATCATCCCAAGCATGACCCCCTACACTGACCGAACACCACGCACCGCCCTACACCCTGAAACAACATCCCTAGCAAGACCCCCTACCTTGCACGAACACCACTGCCCTAAACCCTAAAACACCACCCCCAGCACGACCCCCTACAATGCCCAAACACAACTGCACTGCCCTAAGCCCTGAAACATCAGCCCCAGCAAGACCCTCGACACTGCCCGAACACCACTGGACTGCCCTAAACCCTGAAACACCAGCCCCAGCACAAGCCCCTACACTGCCCAAACACCACTGCACTGTCCTAAACCCTGAAACACCACCCCTGCACGACCCTCTACACTGCCCGAACACCACTGCACTGCCCTAATCCCTGAAACACCACCTCCTGCACGACCCCCTACACTGCCCGAAAACCACTGCCCGAACACCACTGCACTGCCCTAAGCCATGAAACATCATCCCCAGCAAGACCCCCTACACTGCCCGAACACCACAGCCCTAAACCCTGAAACACCACCACAGCACAACCCCCTACACTGCCCGAACACAACTACACTGCCCTAAACCCTGAAACACCAGCCCCAGCAAGACTCCTACACTGCCCGAACACCACTGCACTCCCCTAAACCCTGAAACACCAGCCCCAGCAAGACCCCCTACACTGCCCAAACACCACTGCACAAACCTATACACTGAAACACCAGCCCCAGCAAGACCCCCTACACTGCCCGAACACCACTGCACTAAACCCTGAAACACCACCCCCAGCAAGACCCCCTACACTGCTCGTACACCACTGCACTGCCCTAAACCCTGAAACACCATCCCCAGCACGACCCTCTACACTGCCTGAACACCAATGCACTGCCCTAAACCCTGAAACACCAGCCCCAGCAAGACCCCCTACACTGCCTAACACCACTGCACTAAATCCTGAAACACTACACCCAGCAAGACACCCTAGACTGCCCGAACACCACTGCACTGCCCTAAACCCTGAAACACCACCCCCTGCACGACCCTCTACACTGCCCGAACACCACTGCACTGCCCTTAACCCTGAAACACCACCCCCTGCACAACCCCCTACACTGCCTGAACACCACCGCACTGCCCTAAACCCTGAAACACCAGCCCCTGCACGACCCCCTAGACTGCCCTAAACCCTGAAACACCACCCCCAGCACAACCCCCTACACTACCGGAACACCACTGCACTGCCCTAAACCCTGAAACACCATCCCCAGCACGACCCCCTACACTGCCCAAACACCACTGCACTTCCCTAAACCCTGAAACATCATCCCAAGCAAGCCCCCGTACACTGCCCGAACACCACTGCCCTAAACCCTGAAACACCACCCCCAGCACGATCCCTACACTGCCCGAACACCACTGCACTGCCCTAAACTCTGAAACACCAGCCCCTGCACGACCCCCTACAATGCCCGAACACCACTGCACTGCCCTAAACCCTGAAACACCAGCCCCTGCATGACCCCCTACACTGCCCGAACACCACTGCACTGCCCTAAACCCTGAAACACCAGCCCCAGCACGACCCCTACACTGCCCGAACACCAATGCACTGCCCTAAACCCTGAAACACCAGCCCCAGCACGACCCCCTACACTGCCCGAACACCCCTGCAATGCCCTAAACCCTGAAACACCAGCCCCAGCACAACCCCCTACACTGCCCCAACACCACTATACTGCCCTAAACACTGAAACACCACCCCAAGCACATCGGCCTACACTGCCCGAACACTACTGCACTGCCCTAAACCCTGAAACACCAGCCCCTGCACGACCCCCTACACTGCCCGAACACCACTGCACTGCCTAAACCCTGAACCACCCCCAGCACAACCCCCTACACTGCCCGAACCCCACTGCACTGCCCTAAACCCTAAAACATCAGCCCCAGCAAGACGCCCTACACTGCCCGAACACCACTGCACAGACCTAAACCCTAAAACACAAGCCCCAGCAAGACCCCCGACACTGCCCGAACACCACTGCACTGCCCTAAACCCTGATTCATCACCCGAGCACGACCCCTACACTGCCCTAAACCCTGAAACATCACCCCCAGCAAGAACACCTACACTGCCCGAAAACCACTGCACTGCTCTAAACCCTGAAACACCACCCCCAGCATGACCCCCTACACTGCCCGAACACCACTGCACTGCCCTAAATCCTGAAACACCAGCCCCAGCAAGGCCCCCTACACTGCCCGAACACCTCTGCACTTCCCTAAACCCTGAAACACCAGCCCCAGCACGACCCCCTACACTGCCCGAACACCACTTCACTGCCCTAAACCCTGAAACACCAGCCCCTGCACGACCCCCTACACTGTCCGAACACCACTGAACTGCCCTAAACCCTGAAACACCACCCCCTGCCCAACCCCTACACTGCAAAAACACCACTGCACTGCCATAAACCCTGAAACACCAGCCCCAGCAAGACCCCCTACACTGCCTGAACACCACTTCACTGCCCTAAACCCTGAAACACCACCCCCAGCAAGACCCCCTACACTGCCCGAACACCACTGCACTAAACCCTGAAACACCTACCCCAGCAAGACCCCTACACTGCCCGAACACCACTGCACTGCCCTAAACCCTGAAACACCAGCCCCAGCACGACCCCCTACAATGCCCGAACACCACTGCACTGCCCTAAACCCTGAAACACCAGCCCCAGCACGGCCCCCTACACTGCCCGAACACCACTACACTGCACTAAACCCTGAAACACCAGCCCCAGCACGACCCCTACACTTCCCGAACACCACTGCACTGCCCTAAACCCTGATACACCACCCCCAGCACGACCCCCTACACTGCCGAACACCACTGCACTGCCCTAAACCCTGAAACATCATCCCCAGCAAGACCCCTACACTGCCCAAACACAACTGCCCTAAACTCTTAAACACCACCCCCAGCACGACCCCCTACACTCCCCAAACAGCACTGCACCACCCTAAACCCTGAAACACCAGCCCCAACAAGACCCCCTACACTGCCCGAACACCACTGCACAGACCTAAATCCTGAAACACCACCCGCAGCACGACCTCATACAGTGCCTGAAAACCACTGCACTGCCTTAAACCCTGAAATATCATCCCCAGCAAGACCCCCGACACTGCCTGAACACCACTGCTCTAAACCCTGAAACACCAACCCCAGCATGATCCCCTACACTGCCCGAACACCACTGCACTGCCCTAAACCCTGAAACACCAGCCCCAGCACTACCCCCTACACTGCCCGAAAACCACTGTACTGCTCTAAACCCTGAAACACCAGCCCCAGCAAGACCCCCTACATCGCTCGAACACCACTGCACTGCCCTAAACCCTGAAAGGCCACCCCCAGCAAGACCCCCTACACTGCCGGAACACCACTGCACTGCCCTAAACCCTGAAACACCACCCCCTGCACGACCCGCTACACTGCCGGAACACCACTGCACTGCACTAAACCCTGAAACACCACCCCCTGCACGACCCCCTACAATGCCTGAACACCATGGCACTGACCTAAACGCTGAGACACCCCCCCAGCACGACCCCCTACACTGCCTGAACACCACTGCAGTGCCCTAAACACTGAAACACCACACCCAGCACGTCCCCCTACACTGCCCGAACACCACTGCACTGCCCTAAACCCTGAAACACCAGCCGCAGCACGACTCCTACACTGCCCGAACACTACTGCACTGCCATAAACCCTGAAACATCATCCACAGCAAGACCCCCTACACTGCCCGAACACCACTGCCCTAAACCCTGAAACAACACCCCCAGCACGACCCCCTACACTGCCCGAACACCACTGCACTGCCCTAAACCCTGAAACACCAGCCCCAGCAAGACCCCCTACACTGCCCGAACACCACTGCACAGACCTAAACCATGAAACACCAGCCCCAGCAAGACCCCCTACACTGCCTAACACCACTGCACTAAACCCTGAAACACCACCCCCTGCACGACCCCCTAAACGTCCCTAACACCACTGTACTGCCCTAAACCCTGAAACACCACCCCCTGCACAACCCCCTACACTGCCGGAACACCACTGCACTGCCCTAAGCCCTGAAACACCACCCGCAGCACGACCTCCTACACTGCCTGAAAACCACTGCACCGCCCTAAACCCTGAAACACCAGCCCCTGGAAGACCCCATACACTGCCCGAACACCACTGCACTGCCCTAAACCCTGAAACACCAGCCCCTGGAAGACCCCATACACTGCCCGAACACCACTGCACTGCCCTAAACCCTGAAACACCAGCCCCTTTCACGGCCCCCTAGACTGCAATAAACCCTGAAACACCACCCCCAGCACGACCCCCTACACTGCCCGAACACCACTGCACTGCCCTAAACCCTGAAACATTATCCCAAGCAAGCCCCCGTACACTGCCCGAACACCACTGCCCTAAACCCTGAAACACCACCCCAGCACGATCCCTACACTGCCCGAACACCACTGCACTGCCCTAAACCCTGAGACACCAACCCCTGCACGACCCCCTACACTGCCCGAACACCACTGCACTGCCCTAAACACTGAAACACCAGCCCCTGCTCGATCCCCTAGACTTCCCTAAACCCTGAAACACCACTCCCAGCACGACCCCCTACACTGCCGGAACACCACTGCACTGCTCTAAACCCTGAAACACCACCCCCAGCACGACCCTCTACACTACCCGAACACCACTGCACTGCCCTAAACCCTGAAACACCAGCCGCAACACGACCCCTACACTGCCAGAACACCACCGCGCTGCCCTAATCCCTGAAACACCAGCTCCAGCACGACTCCCTACACTGCCCGAACACCACTGCACTGCCCTAAACCCTGAAACACCAGCCCCAGCAAGACCCCCTACACTGCTCGAACACCACTGCACTGCCCTAAACCCTGAAACACCAGCCCCAGCAACACCCCCTACACTGCCCGAACACCACTGCACTTCCCTAAACCCTGAAACACCAGCCCCAGCACGACCCCCTACACTGCCCGAACAACACTGCACTGCCCTAAACCCTGCAACACCAGCCCCTGCATGACCCCCTACACTGCCCGAACACCACTGCACTTCCCTAAACCCTGAAACACCAGCCCCTGCACGACCCCTACACTTCCCGAACACCACTGCACTGCCCTAAACCCTGATACACCACCCCCAGCACGACCCCCTACACTGGCCGAACACCACTGCACTGCCCTAAACCCTGAAACACCACCCCCTGCACAACCCCTACACTGCACGAACACCACTGCACTGCCATAAACCCTGAAACACCAGCCCCAGCAAGACCCCTTACACTGCCTGAACACCACTTCACTGCCCTAAACCCTGAAACACCACCCCCAGCAAGACCCCCTACACTGCCCGAACACCACTGCACTAAACCCTGAAACACCTACCCCAGCAAGACCCCGACACTGCCCGAACACCACTGCACTGCCCTAAACCCTGAAACACCAGCCCCAGCACGACCCCCTACACTGCCCGAACACCACTGCACTGCCCTAAACCCTGAAACACCAGCCCCAGCACGACCCCCTACACTGCCCGAACACCACTACACTGCCTTAAACCCTGAAACACCAGCCCCAGCACGACCCCTACACTTCCCGAACACCACTGCACTGCCCTAAACCCTGATACACCACCCCCAGCACGACCCCCTACACTGGCCGAACACCACTGCACTGCCCTAAACCCTGAAACATCATCCCCAGCAAGACCCCTACACTGCCCAAACACAACTGCCCTAAACCCTTAAACACCACCCCCAGCACGACCCCCTATACTCCCCAAACAGCACTGCACCACCCTAAACCCTGAAACACCAGCCCCAACAAGACCCCCTACACTGCCCGAACACCACTGCACAGACCTAAATCCTGAAACACCACCCGCAGCACGACCTCATACAGTGCCTGAAAACCACTGCACTGCCTTAAACCCTAAAATATCATCCCCAGCAAGACCCCCGACACTGCCTGAACACCACTGCTCTAAACCCTGAAACACCAACCCCAGCATGATCCCCTACACTGCCCGAACACCACTGCACTGCCCTAAACCCTGAAACACCAGCCCCAGCAAGACCCCCTACATCGCTCGAACACCACTGCACTGCCCTAAACCCTGAAAAGCCACCCCCAGCAAGACCCCCTACACTGCCGGAACACCACTGCACTGCCCTAAACCCTGAAACACCACCCGCTGCACGACCCGCTACACTGCCGGAACACCACTGCACTGCCCTAAACCCTGAAACACCACCCCCTGCACGACCCCCTACAATGCCTAAACACCATGGCACTGACCTAAACGCTGAGACACCCCCCCAGCACGACCCCCTACACTGCCCGAACACCACTGCAGTGCCCTAAACACTGAAACACCACCCCCAGCACGTCCCCCTACACTGCCCGAACACCACTGCACTGCCCTAAACCCTGAAACACCAGCCACAACACGACTCCTACACTGCCCGAACACCACTGCACTGCCATAAACCCTGAAACACCACCCCAGCACAACCCCCTACACTGCCCGAACACCATTGCACTGCACTAAACCCTGAAACATCATCCCCAGCAAGACCCCCTACACTGCCCGAACACCACTGCCCTAAACCCTGAAACAACACCCCCAGCACGACCCCCTACACTGCCCGAACACCACTGCACTGCCCTAAACCCTGAAACACCAGCCCCAGCACGACCCCCTACACTGCCCGAACACCACTGCACAGACCTAAACCATGAAACACCAGCCCCAGCAAGACCCCCTACACTGCCTAACACCACTGCACTAAACCCTGAAACACCACCCCCTGCACGACCCCCTAAACTTCCCTAACACCACTGTACTGCCCTAAACCCTGAAACACCACCCCCTGCACAACCCCCTACACTGCCGGAACACCACTGCACTGCCCTAAGCCCTGAAACACCACCCGCAGCACGACCTCCTACACTGCCTGAAAACCACTGCACTGCCCTAAACCCTGAAACACGAGCCCAAGCATGACCTCCTTCACTGCCCGAACACCACTGCACTGCCCTAAACCCTGAAACACCAGCCCCTGGAAGACCCCAAATACTGCCCGAACACCACTGCACTGCCCTAAACCCTGAAACACCAGCCCCTGCACGGCCCCCTAGACTGCCCAAAACCCTGAAACACCACCCCCAGCATGACCCCCTACACTGCCTGAACACCACTGCACTGCCCTAAACCCTGAAACATCATCCGAAGCAAGCCCCCGTACACTGCCCGAACACCACTGCCCTAAACCCTGAAACACCACCCCAGCACGATCCCTACACTGCCCGAACACCACTGCACTGCCCTAAACCCTGAGACACCAACCCCTGCACGACCCCCTACACTGCCCGAACACCACTGCACTGCCCTAAACACTGAAACACCAGCCCCTGCTCGATCCCGTAGACTGCCCTAAACCCTGAAACACCACTCCCAGCACGACCCCCTACACTGCCGGAACACCACTGGACTGCTCTAAACCCTGAAACACCACCCCCAGCACGACCCTCTACACTACCCGAACACCACTGCACTGCCCTAAACCCTGAAACACCAGCCGCAACACGACCCCTACACTGCCAGAACACCACCGCGCTGCCCTAATCCCTGAAACACCAGCTCCAGCACGACTCCCTACACTGCCCGAACACCACCGCACTGCCCTAAACCCTGAAACACCAGCCCCAGCAAGACCCCCTACACTGCTCGAACACCACTGCACTGCCCTAAACCCTGAAACACCATCCCCAGCAACACCCCCTACACTGCCCGAACACCACTGCACTTCCCTAAACCCTGAAACACCAGCCCCAGCACGACCCCCTACACTGCCCGAACACCACTGCACTGCCCTAAACCCTGCAACACCAGCCCCTGCATGACCCCCTACACTGCCCGAACACCACTGCACTTCCCTAAACCCTGAAACAGCAGCCCCTGCACGACCCCCTACAATGCCCGAACACCACTGCACTGCCCTGAAACACCAGCCCCTGCATGACCCCCTACACTGCCCGAACACCACTGCACTGCCCTAAACCCTGAACCACCAGCCCCAGCACGACCCCTACACTGCCCGAACACCAATGCACTACCCTAAACCCTGAAACACCAGCCCTAGCATGACCCCCTACACTGCCCGAACTCCACTGCACTGCCCTAAACCCTGAAACACCAGCCCCAGCACAACCCCCTACACTGCCCTAACACCACTATACTGCCCTAAACCCTGAAACACCACCCCCAGCACATCCGCCTACACTGCCCGAACACTACTGCACTGCCCTAAACCCTGAAACACCAGCCCCTGCATGACCCCCTACACTGCCCGAACACCACTGCACTGCCTAAACCCTGAACCACCCCCAGCACAACCCCCTACACTGCCCGAACCCACTGCACTGCCCTAAACCCTAAAACATCAGCCCCAGCAAGACCCCCTACACTGCCTGAACACCACTGCTCTAAACCCTGAAACACCAACCCCAGCATGATCCCCCACACTGCCCGAACACCACTGCACTGCCCTAAACCCTGAAACACCAGCCCTAGCACTACCCCCTACACTGCCCGAAAACCACTGTACTGCCCTAAACCCTGAAACACCAGCCCCAGCAAGACCCCCTACACTGCCCGAACACCACTGCACAGACCTAAACCATGAAACACCAGCCCCAGCAAGACCCCCTACACTGCCTAACACCACTGCACTAAACACTGAAACACCACCCCCTGTACGACCCCCTAAACTTCCCTAACACCACTGTACTGCCCTAAACCCTGAAACACCACCCCCTGCACAACCCCCTACACTGCCAGAACACCACTGCACTGCCCTAAGCCCTGAAACACCACCCGCAGCACGACCTCCTACACTGCCTGAAAACCACTGCACTGCCCTAAACCCTGAAACACGAGCCCAAGCATGACCTCCTTCACTGCCCGAACACCACTGCACTGCCCTAAACCCTGAAACACCAGCCCCTGGAAGACCCCAAACACTGCCCGAACACCACTGCACTGCCCTAAACCCTGAAACACCAGCCCCTGCACGGCCCCCTAGACTGCCCTAAACCCTGAAACACCACCCCCAGCACGACCCCCTACACTGCCCGATCACCACTGCACTGCCCTAAACCCTGAAACATCATCCCAAGCAAGCCCCCGTACACTGCCCGAACACCACTGCCCTAAACCCTGAAACACCACCCCAGCACGATCCCTACAGTGCCCGAACACCACTGCACTGCCCTAAACCCTGAGACACCAACCCCTGCACGACCCCCTACACTGCCCGAACACCACTGCACTGCCCTAAACACTGAAACACCAGCCCCTGCTCGATCCCCTAGACTGCCCTAAACCCTGAAACACCACTCCCAGCACGACCCCCTACACTGCCGGAACACCACTGCACTGCTCTAAACCCTAAAACACCACCCCCAGCACGACCCTCTACACTACCCGAACATCACTGCACTGCCCTAAACCCTGAAACACCAGCCACATCACGACCCCTACACTGCCAGAACACCACCGCGCTGCCCTAATCCCTGAAACACCAGCTCCAGCACGACTCCCTACACTGCCCGAACACCACCGCACTGCCCTAAACCCTGAAACACCAGCCCCAGCAAGACCCCCTACACTGCTCGAACACCACTGCACTGCCCTAAACCCTGAAACACCAGCCCCAGCAAAACCCCCTACACTGCCCGAACATCACTGCACTTCCCTAAACCCTGAAACACCAGCCCCAGCACGACCCCCTACACTGCCCGAACACCACTGCACTGCCCTAAACCCTGCAACACCAGCCCCTGCATGACCCCCTACACTGCCCGAACACCACTGTACTTCCCTAAACCCTGAAACACCAGCCCCTGCACGACCCCCTACAATGCCCGAACACCACTGCACTGCCCTGAAACACCAGCCCCTGCATGACCCCCTAAACTGCCCGAACACCACTGCACTGCCCTAAACCCTGAAACACCAGCCCCAGCACGACCCCTATACTGCCCGAACACCAATGCACTACCCTAAACCCTGAAACACCAGCCCTAGCACGACCCCCTACACTGCCCGAACACCACTGCACTGCCCTAAACCCTGAAACACCAGCCCCAGCACAACCCCCTACACTGCCCTAACACCACTATACTGCCCTAAACCCTGAAACACCACCCCCAGCACATCCGCCTACACTGCCCAAACACTACTGCACTGCCCTAAACCCTGAAACACCAGCCCCTGCATGACCCCCTACACTGCCCGAACACCACTGCACTGCCTAAACCCTGAACCACCCCCAGCACAACCCCCTACACTGCCCGAAACCCACTGCACTGCCCTAAACCCTAAAACATCAGCACCAGCAAGACCCCCTACACTGCCTGAACACCACTGCTCTAAACCCTGAAACACCAACCCCAGCATGATCCCCTACACTGCCCGAACACCACTGCACTGCCCTAAACCCTGAAACACCAGCCCTAGCACTACCCCCTACACTGCCCGAAAACCACTGTACTGCCCTAAACCCTGAAAAGCCACCCCCAGCAAGACTCCCTACACTGCTCGAACACCACTGCACTAAACCCTGAAACACCAACCCCAGCAAGACCCACTACACTGCCAGAACACCACTGCACTGCCCTAAACCCTGAAACATCACCCCCTGCATGACCCCCTACACTGCCCAAACACCACTCCACTGCCCTAAACCCTGAAACACCACCCCGTGCACGACCCCCTACAATGCCCAAACACCATGGCACTGCCCTAAACGCTGAAACACCCCCCAGCACGACCCCCTACACTTCCCGAACACCACTGCACTGCCCTAAACACTGAAACACCACCCCCAGCACGTCCCCCTACACTGCCCGAACACCACTGCACTGCCCTAAACCCTGAAACACAAGCCGCAGCACGACTCCTACACTGCCCGAACACCACTGCACTGCCATAAACCCTGAAACACCACCCCCAGCACATCCCCCTACACTGCCCGAACACCACTGCACTGCACTAAACCCTGAAACATCATCCCCAGCAAGACCCCCTACACTGCCTGAACACCACTGCTCTAAACCCTGAAACACCAGCCCCCAGCAAGACCCCCTACACTGCCCGAACACCACTGCACAGACCTAAACCATGAAACACCAGCCCTAGCAAGACCCCCTACACTGCCTAACACCACTGCACTAAACCCTGAAACACCACCCCCTGCACGACCCCCTACACTGCCTGAAAACCACTGCACTGCCCTAAACCCTGAAACACGAGCCCCAGCATGACCTCCTTCACTGCCCGAACACCACTGCACTGCTCTAAACCGTGAAACACCAGCCCCTGGAAGACCCCATACACTGCCCGAACACCACTGCACTGCCCTAAACCCTGAAACACCAGCCCCTGCACGGCCCTCTAGACTGCCCTAAACCCTGAAACACCACCCCCAGCACGACCCCCTACACTGCTGCAACACCACTGCACTGCCCTAAATCTTGAAACACCACCCCCAGCACGACCCCCTACACTGCCCGAACACCACTGCACTGCCCTAAACCCTGAAACATCATCCCAAGCAAGCCCCCGTACACTGCCCGAACACCACTGCCCTAAACCCTGAATCACCACCCCAGCACGATCCCTACACTGCCCGAACACCACTGCACTGCCCTAAACCCTGAGACACCAACTCCTGCACGACCCCCTACACTGCCCGAACACCACTGCACTGCCCTAAACCCTGAAACACCAGCCCCTACACAACCCCCTACACTGCCCGAACACCACTGCACTGCCCATAATCCTGAAACATCAGCCCTTGCACGACCCCTACACTGCCCGAACACCACTGCACTGCCCTAAAACCTGAAACACCAGCCCCTGCACGACCCCCTACACTGCCCGGACACCACTGCACTGCCCTAAACCCTGAAACACCAGCCCCAGCACAACCCCTACACTGCCTGAACACCACTGCACTGCCCTAAACCCTGACACACCAGCCCCAACATGACCCCCTACACTGCCTGAACACCACTGCACTGCCCTAAACCCTGAAACACCAGCCCCTGGAAGTCCCCCTACACTGCCCAAACACCACTGCACTGCCCTAAACCCTGAAACACCAGCCCCTGCACGATCCCCTATACTGCCCTAAACCCTGAAACACCACTCCCAGCACGACCCCCTACACTGCCGGAACACCACTGCACTGCCCTAAACCCTGAAACACCACCCCCAGCACGACCCTCTACACTACCCGAACACCACTGCACTGCCCTAAACCCTGAAACACCAGCCGCAACACGACCCCTACACTGCCCGAACACCACCGCGCTGCCCTAATCCCTGAAACACCAGCTCCAGCACGACCCCCTACACTGCCCGAACACCACCGCACTGCCCTAAACCCTGAAACACCAACCCCAGCAAGACCCCCTACACTGCTCGAACATCACTGCACTGCCCTAAACCCTGAAACACCAGCCCCAGCAAGACCCCCTACACTGCCCGAAAACCACTGCACTTCCCTAAACCCTGAAACACCAGCCCCAGCACGACCCCCTACACTGCCCGAACACCACTGCACTGCCCTAAACCCTGAAACACCAGCCCCTGCATGACCTCCTACACTGCCCGAACACCACTGCACTGCCCTAAACCCTGAAACACCAGCCCCAGCACGACCCCCTACACTGCCCGAACACCACTGCCCTAAACCCGGAAACACCAGCCCCTGGAAGACCCCCTAGACTGCCCTAAACCCTGAAACACCACCCCCCCAGCACGACCCCCTACACTGCCAGAACACCACTGCACTGCCCTAAACCCTGAAACACCACCCCCAGCATGACCCCCTACACTGCCCGAACACCACTGCACTTCCCTAATCCCTGAAACACCACCCACAGCAAGACCCCTACACTGCCCGAACACCACCGCACTGCCCTAAACCCTGAAACACCAGCCCCTGCACGACCCCCTAGACTGCCCTAAACCCTGAAACACCACCCCCAGCACAACCCCCTACACTGCCGGAACACCACTGCACTGCCCTAAACCCTGAAACACCATCCCCAGCACGACCCCCTACACTGCCCAAACACCACTGCACTTCCCTAAACCCTGAAACTTTATCCCAAGGAAGCCCCCGTACACTGCCCGAACACCACTGCCCTAAACCCTGAAACACCACCCCCAGCACGATCCTTACACTGCCCGAACACCACTGCACTGCCCTAAACTCTGAAACACCAGCCCTTGCACGACCCCCTACAATGCCAGAACACCACTTCACTGCCCTAAACCCTGAAACACTAGCCCCTGCATGACCCCCTACACTGCCCAAACACCACTGCACTGCCCTAAACCCTGAAACACCAGCCCCAGCAGGACCCCTACACTGCCCGAACACCAATGCACTACCCTAAACCCTGAAACACCAGCCCTAGCACGACCCCCTACACTGCCTGAACACCACTGCACTGCCCTAAACCCTGAAACCTCAGCCCCAGCACAACCCCCTACACTGCCCTAACAACACTATACTTCCCTAAACCCTGAAACACCACCCCCAGCATATCCGCCTACACTGCCCGAACACTACTGCACTGCCCTAAACCCTGAAACACCAGCCCCTGCATGACCCCCTACACTGCCCGAACACCACTGCACTGCCTAAACCCTGAACCACCCCAGCACAACCCCCTACACTGCCCGAACCCCACTGCACTGCCCTAAACCCTAAAACATCAGCCCCAGCAAGACCCCCTACACTGCCCGAACACCACTGCACAGACCTAAACCCTAAAACACAAGCCCCAGCAAGACCCCCTACACTGCCAGAACACCACTGCACTGCCCTAAACCCTGATTCATCACCCCGAGCATGACCCCTACACTGCCCTAAACCCTGAAACATCACCCCCAGCAAGAGCACCTACACTGCCCGAAAACCACTGCACTGCCCTAAACACTGAAACATCGTCCCAAGCAAGACCCCGTACACTGCCCGAACACTACTGCACTGCCCTAAACCCTGAAACACCACCCCCAGCACGACCCCCTTCACTGCCCGAACACCACTGCACTGCCCTAAACCCTGAAACACTAACCCCAGCAAGACCCCCTACACTGCCCGAACACCACTGCACTTCCCTAAACCCTGAAACACCAGCCCCAGCACGACCCCCTACACTGCCCGAACACCACTTCACTGCCCTAAACACTGAAACACCAGCCCCTGCACGACCCCCTACACTGCCCGAACACCACTGCACTGCCCTAAACCCTGAAACACCAGCTCCTGCACGACCCCCTACACTCCCCGAACACCACTGCTCTGCCCTAAACCCTGAAACACCAGCCCCAGCATGACCCCCTACACTGCCCGAACACCACTGCACTGCCCTATACCCTGAAACACCAGTCCCTGGAAGTCCCCCTACACTGCCCGAACACCACTGCACTGCCCTAAACCCTGAAACACCAGCCCCTGCACGATCTCCTAGACTGCCCTAAACCCTGAAACACCACTCCCAGCACGACCCCCTACACTGCCCGAACACCACTGCACTAAACCCTGAAACACCTACCCCAGCAAGACCCCTACACTGCCCGAACACCACTGCACTGCCCTAAACCCTGAAACACCAGCCCCAGCACGACCCCCTACAATGCCCGAACACCACTGCACTGCCCTAAACCCTGAAACACCAGCCCCAGCACGGCCCCCTACACTGCCCGAACACCACTACACTGCACTAAACCCTGAAACACCAGCCCCAGCACGACCCCTACACTTCCCGAACACCACTGCACTGCCCTAAACCCTGATACACCACCCCCAGCACGACCCCCTACACTGCCGAACACCACTGCACTGCCCTAAACCCTGAAACATCATCCCCAGCAAGACCCCTACACTGCCCAAACACAACTGCCCTAAACTCTTAAACACCACCCCCAGCACGACCCCCTACACTCCCCAAACAGCACTGCACCACCCTAAACCCTGTATGACCCCCTAAACCCTGAAACACCAGCCCCAGCAAGACCCCCTGCACTGCCCGAACACCACTGCACTGCCCTAAACCCTGAAACACGAGCCCCAGCACGACTCCCTACACTGCCCGAACACCACTGCATTGCCCTAAACCCTGAAACACCAGCCCCAGCAAGACCCCCTACACTGCCCAAACACCACTGCACAAACCTATACCCTGAAACACCAGCCCCAGCAAGACCCCCTACACTGCCCGAACACCACAGCCCTAAACCCTGAAACACCACCCCAGCACAACCCCCTACACTGCCCGAACACAACTACACTGCCCTAAACCCTGAAACACCAGCCCCAGCAAGACCCCCACACTGCCCGAACACCACTGCACTCCCCTAAACCCTGAAACACCAGCCCCAGCAAGACCCCCTACACTGCCCAAACACCACTGCACAAACCTATACCCTGAAACACCAGACCCAGCAAGACCCCCTACACTGCCCGAACACCACTGCACTAAACCCTGAAACACCACCCCCAGCAAGACCCTCTACACTGCCCGAACACCACTGCACTGCCTAAACCCTGAACCACCCCCAGCACAACCCCCTACACTGCCTGAACCCCACTGCACAGCCCTAAACCCTAAAACATCAGCCCCAGCAAGACCCCCTACACTGCCCGAACACCACTGCACAGACCTAAACCCTAAAACACAAGCCCCAGCAAGACCCCCTACACTGCCCGAACACCACTGCACTGCCCTAAACCCTGATTCATCACCCCGAGCACGACCCCTACACTGCCCTAAACCCTGAAACATCACCCCCAGCAAGAACACCTACACTGCCCTAAACCCTGAAACACCACCCCCAGCACGACCCCCTACACTGCCCGAACACCACTGCACTGCCCTAAATCCTGAAACACCAGCCCCAGCAAGACCCCCTACACTGCCTGAACACCACTGCACTTCCCTAAACCCTGAAACACCAGCCCCAGCACGACCCCCCACACTTCCCGAACACCACTTCACTGCCCTAAACCCTGAAACACCAGCCCCTGCACGACCCCTTACACTGTCCGAACACCACTGAACTGCCCTAAACCCTGAAACACCACCCCAGCACGATCCCTACACTGCCCGAACACCACTGCACTGCCCTAAACTCTGAAACACCAGCCCCTGCACGACCCCCTACAATGCCCGAACACCACTGCACTGCCCTAAACCCTGAAACACCAGCCCCTGCATGACCCCCTACACTGCCCGAACACCACTGCACTGCCCTAAACCCTGAAACACCAGCCCCAGCACGACCCCTACACTGCCCGAACACCAATGCACTGCCCTAAACCCTGAAACACCACCCCCAGCACATCGGCCTACACTGCCCGAACACTACTGCACTGCCCTAAACCCTGAAACACCAGCCCCTGCATGACCCCCTACACTGCCCGAACACCACTGCACTGCCTAAACCCTGAACCACCCCCAGCACAACCCCCTATACTGCCTGAACCCCACTGCACAGCCCTAAACCCTAGAACATCAGCCCCAGCAAGACCCCCTACACTGCCCGAACACCACTGCACAGACCTAAACCCTAAAACACAAGCCCCAGCAAGACCCCCTATACTGCCCGAACACCACTGCACTGCCCTAAACCCTGATTCATCACCCCGAGCACGACCCCTACACTGCCCTAAACCCTGAAACATCACCCCCAGCAAGAACACCTACACTGCCCTACACCCTGAAACACCACCCCCAGCACGACCCCCTACACTGCCCGAACACCACTGCACTGCCCTAAATCCTGAAACACCAGCCCCAGCAAGACCCCCTACGCTGCCCAAACACCACTGCACTGCCATAAACCCTGAAACACCACCCCCAGCACAACCCCCTACACTGCCCGAACACTATTGCACTGCACTAAACCCTGAAACATCATCCCCAGCAAGACCCCCTACACTGCCCGAACTCCACTGCCCTAAACCCTGAAACAACACCCCCAGCACGACCCCCTACACTGCCCGAACACCACTGCACTGCCCTAAACCCTGAAACACCAGCCCCAGCAAGACCCCCTACACTTCCCGAACACCACTTCACTGCCCTAAACCCTGAAACACCAGCCCCTGCACGACCCCTTACACTGTCCGAACACCACTGAACTGCCCTAAACCCTGAAACACCACCCCCAGCACGATCCCTACACTGCCCGAACACCATTGCACTGCCCTAATCTCTGAAACACCAGCCCCTGCACGACCCCCTACAATGCCCGAACACCACTGCACTGCCCTAAACCCTGAAACACCAGCCCCTGCATGACCCCCTACACTGCCCGAACACCACTGCACTGCCCTAAACCCTGAAACACCAGCCCCAGCACGACCCCTACACTGCCCGAACACCAATGCACTGCCCTAAACCCTGAAACACCAGCCCCAGCACGACCCCCTACTCTGCCCGAACACCACTGCACTGCCCTAAACCCTGAAACACCAGCCCCAGCACAACCCCCTACACTGCCCCAACAAAACTATACTGCCCTAAACCCTGAAACACCACCCCCAGCACATCGGCCTACACTGCCCGAACACTACCGCACTGCCCTAAACCCTGAAACACCAGCCCCTGCATGACCCCCTACACTGCCCGAACACCACTGCACTGCCTAAACCCTGAACCACCCCCAGCACAACCCCCTACACTGCCTGAACCCCACTGCACAGCCCTAAACCCTAGAACATCAGCTCCAGCAAGACCCCCTACACTGCCCGAACACCACTGCACAGACCTAAACCCTAAAACACAAGCCCCAGCAAGACCCCCTACACTGCCCGAACACCACTGCACTGCCCTAAACCCTGATTCATCACCCCGAGCACGACCCCTACACTGCCCTAAACCCTGAAACATCACCCCCAGCAAGAACACCTACACTGCCCTACACCCTGAAACAACACCCCCAGCACGACCCCCTACACTGCCCGAACACCACTGCACTGCCCTAAATCCTGAAACACCAGCCCCAGCAAGACCCCCTACACTGCCCGAACACCACTGCACTTCCCTAAACCCTGAAACACCAGCCCCAGCACGACCCCCCACACTTCCCGAACACCACTTCACTGCCCTAAACCCTGAAACACCAGCCCCTGCACGACCCCCTACACTGTCCGAACACCACTGAACTGCCCTAAACCCTGAAACACCAGCTCCTGCATGACCCCCTACACTCCCCAAACACCACCGCACTACCCTAAACCCTGAAACACCAGCCCCAGCATTACCCCCTACACTGCCCGAACACCACTGCACTGCCCTAAACCCTGAAACACCACCTGTGAGAAGTTGGCCTGGTATATGCTGTTCACTAGTTCTAGTGACCACCTTGTACCATGCCAAGCAACCCTTATGGTGTGGTTGTAAGTCAACCTTTTTGGACTAGCTGCCCTAGTGGTAGCGTAGGCTAAGCAGTCTTTGAGGCTAAACCCGTGAAGCGTGTTAAGCAAGCTGTTTTACCAATAGTAACCCCCTTTTATACCAATGAAAGGACACCACACAGATATATATTCAAAATATATATGTATTTATTTCTCAAAGTAACCCCTAGTC
This sequence comes from Triturus cristatus, assembly GCF_964204655.1. Lineage (NCBI taxonomy): Eukaryota > Metazoa > Chordata > Amphibia > Caudata > Salamandridae > Triturus > Triturus cristatus. Next base: position 366,300 of record NW_028188172.1, on the reverse strand, counting down.
TCTTTATGAGCACAGGAGCACAAATCGTCAAACAAGATTATCACCTAATACACAGAAGTTGCACTTTATATGGATAGGCCCTGGTGGCCACTCGAACCATATACTAAAATAGTGGTATAAGTACCACGAACAGAAAAGGGAAAAGGCCTAGGGCCTCTAGAATCGCTGGGCCTACAAGGAGCTAACGTCAGTTAGTGACCAGGAGGTCCACGGGTGGCGTGTGCAGAGCAAATAGTCACACGCGTGCTCCCATAGGTTTCAATGGGTGCGTAAAAAGTACAAAGTTACTGCAAAAGGAATCTTCCGGATGACCTAGGAACTTAAGATTTGGAACACAGGCACTAGAGATGTAATACTACACTTGGGCACAGGTGTGCCAGCTTTACCTCACCCACAGGAAGCGGGTGCATAGGCCTCGAAGTGCGTCGGGTTTCTTCTATCTGTTCCGTGGGGCCTGTAGACAAAAGTGCTGCAGGCGGTCGGTCGGGAAGAGATGCAGTGGATCCAAGAGTGGATCGGAGATGTTGAAGACCTGTAAGCAGAGGGGACAGTGTTCACAGTCACTAGCCAGTGACCAGCGTGGCACCAGGTGGGTACCAGGCGATGTCGGGCGCAAACAGGTGATGAGGGGTAGCTTGTCTCCGCAGCCACGTGGTCCCTGAAGGTCGACGACGTCCAGGAGTCGGCTCACGAGCTGTCCCACGCAGGCTCTCGCTGTCGGCGGTGTCGGCGACTTGATCGAAGCAAACAAGCCTTGGCAAAAGCAATTGTAGAAGGATTCGGAAATCAGCTGTTGGTTCTGACCAGCAAGGTCAGAGGGATTGCTCCTTTGGAGGGGAGCAAGGGCCAGTCTGGAGCAACCAGACCAGCGGTGTTTGTCGTAGATTTCGTCGCCAAGATGGCCACTAGCCAGCGGGCCAGCAACCGGTTAGGCGCGTCGAGTGGCAAAATGCAGAAGGGCCCCACGCAGATCGTGGAGATGCTGGAGGGCTCACCTTTGGTGCAGATGCTGCTCGAGGGTTGGGCTTCTCAGGACCCAAAGCACAACTTGGAGGGAGCCTCGGTTGTTGCACTTGTCAGCTTGTCGTAGTCGTTCCAAGATGGCTGGCTCCACGTGTCTCGGTGCCTCCACGGGTCTCCTCCTTTCAGGGACTGTGGATCGGGCGGTGAGAGGTCTGGAGGTCCAGGTCTTGTCAGTCTCTGGGCTCGGGCTCCGGCGGGAGGCGGCGGCAAAGCAGACGGTGATTCGCTGGATGGTGCTTGCGTTAGCAAGGTGGTCACTCCCTGACCACAGGGGAGATTTTCTTCAGTCTTCTGTGCAGCAGAATGTCGAAGTTCCCGTCTTCTTCTTAGTTTCAAGTTGATTCCAGGATGTCTGAAGTCTTAGGACACAGCTCCTACCTTTATTCGGATTCTAGGGGCCGGACTACCTGCTAGGTCCCTCCCTATGGGTGGGACCAGGAAGGGGGGTGGTTACACCCCCAATCCTTTGTCCAGCTCGCCCCAGGCCCGGGACTGGTGTGCCCCAGGACCGGTTTGAACTGGCATATGCACCGAGGCTCCTTGTGAGCCACAGGCATGTCTGGTTTCTTTCAAGCCCTACCTGACCAATACACAAAATCCTGTCTGGGGTGGTGCACGCACCTCCCCTGGCAGGAAACCCTTTGTCCACACCTCCCAAGCTGGAAGGACTCCCAGCAGCAGGAGGGCAGACTTGTGTCTGTGGTGGCAGCATCCATTTTGTGGAGCTGAGGCTATGTCTGATTTTACCCGGGTTTCAGGTACTGTACATGTCGTGTCCCTCTAGAAGGGTGGAATGCTAACCCCGTCGCCAGAATTGGCGAGGGGTTAGTATTCCAATTCGTATGACACCTTACTCGACATGTTTTGATAAAGCCAAACCAAAGATAGCATTTAACCGCGAGGTTCATAATGCACTTAAGAGTATATGGTATGACGATATCTGGAAACAGTAGAAGGAAGTTGTTCCGACCACTGCAGACAGGCTCAGCTCATGCCAGAGCACCATCTCACATGGAACCAAGCACTCTGCCTTCAGGATTGTTAAGGCCTGCCATAGGAGTGACTTATAGGTTACCAGGTGTCCCATTTAGGGTTAGGTATAGGTATACTACACCTAAGTAAGAGGTGATTACACCAACTTACCCCAGCTGAGTGATCAGCCAGTTGTGTCAGATTGTTAGGCCAAGCCTGGGGTGGCATAATACATGCTGCAGCCCCTGGCAGGCCTTGGGTACACCAATGCCCTGGGTACCTAGTGTACACTGGTACAGGGGCTGACAGGGTGATCCACTTCCAATTGGTTATGCACCTAGGGTGCATAGTTTTAATTTAGTAGAGAGAACAGCAGGCTGGGGGTCTGATTGGCAGGCCCACAGCCTCAATATGTCAAAAACCAGTGAAGCAAAAAGCAAAAATTTGGGGTGACCATAGGATAGCAGACCCTACTCTCCTACACAACCCCCCCCCAAACGCTGGGACATTAAACTAGCCTTGACCAGTCTCGTCTTCATGTCCTAAGTGGAAGTACCTGGAGAGACCATCTGCATTCCCATGGTCAGTACCTGGCCGGTGCTCCACTGTAAAGTCCATCCCCTGTAGGGAAATGGACCACCTAAGCAGTTTGGGGTTTTCACCCTTCATCTGATTTAGCCACAAGAGGGGCTTATGGTCGGTCTGAATCTTGAAGTGAGTGCCAAACAAGTATGGCCTCAGCTTCTTCAGGGCCCACACCACAGCAAAGGCCTCCCTCTCAATAGCTGACCAATTCTTCTCTCTGGGGGTCAACCTTCTGCTAATAAAAGCAATGGGTTGGTCTTGACCATCTACATTAAGTTGTGACAGCACAGCTCCCACACCCAACTCAGAAGCATCTGTTTGGACAATAAACTCTTTGGAGTAGTCAGGACTTTTCAGGATAGGTGCAGAGCACATGGCCTCCTTCAGGTCATCAAATGCCTTTTGACAGCTTACTGTCCACTGAACCTTTTTGGGCATCTTCTTGGATGTCAGATCATTAAGAGGAGTCACAATGGACCCATAGTTCTTAACAAACTTCCTGTAATACCCAGTCAAGCCCAAGAAAGCTCGAACTTGAGTCTGGGTGGTTGGAGGGGACCAATCCTTGATGGACTGTATCTTACTCTCCAGTGGTTGAACTTGGCCCCCACCTACAAGGTGGCCCAAATACACAACCTTACTCTGCCCTATCTGGCACTTAGTAGCCTTGATAGTGAGGCCTGCCCTTTGCAGAGCCTCAAGAGCCTTCTTCAGGTGGATCAGGTGATCCTCCCAGGTGGAACTAAAGACAGCAATGTCATCAAGATATGCTGCGCAAAAGTCATCCAACCCAGTAAGGACTTGGTTCACCAGCCTTTGGAAGGTGGCAGGTGCATTCTTCAGACCAAAGGGCATCACCACAAACTGATAATGCCCACCTGGGGTTGAGAATGCTGTTTTGGCCTTAGACTCCTCAGCTAACCTGATTTGCCAATAGCCAGCTGTCAAGTCAAATGTGCTCAAAAACTTTGCAGAAGCTAGTTTGTCTATGAGCTCATCTGCCCTTGGAATAGGGTGTGCATCTGTCCTGGTGACAGCATTGAGTCCTCTGTAGTCCACACAGAACCTCATCTCTCTCTTGCCATCTTTGGTGTGAGGTTTGGGGACCAGAACCACTGGGCTAGCCCAGGGGCTCTCTGAGGGTTCAATGACACCTAATTCCAGCATTTTATGTACCTCAGCCTTTATACAGTCCCTGACGTGGTCAGGTTGTCTGTAAAGTTTGTTCTTTACAGGCAGACTGTCACCAGTGTCCACAACATGGGTACACCAGTCAGTTTGACTAGGTATCAAGGAAAACATATGTGAAAATGATTGTAGAACCTGCCTACATTCAGTCTGCTGATGGGCAGTGAGGTTGCCTCCAAGGGTCACTCCTTCAACTGAGCCATCTTCAGGGTTCTGAGACAACAGGTCTGGGAGAGGGTCACTCTCTTCCTCCTGTCCCTCATCTGTAGCCATGAGCAAGCCCATGTCTGCCCTGTCAACATATGCTTTAAGCCTGTTAACATGGAGTACCCTGTGGGGACTCCTGGGAGTTCCTAGGTCCACCAAGTAGGTGACCTCTCCCTTCTTTTCCAGGATTGTATGGGGTCCAGACCATTTGTCTTGGAGTGCTGCTGGGGCCACTGGCTCCAACACCCATACCTTCTGTCCTGGCTGATACTCAACCAAGACAGCCTTTTGGTCATGCCAAGCTTTCTGTAAGGCCTGGCTTGCCTCAAGGTTTTTAGATGCCTTCTCCATATACTCAGCCATCCTGGAGCGGAGACCAAGTACATAGTCCACTATGTCTAGCTTAGGCTTTTTGAGAGGTAACTCCCATCCTTCCTTCACCAAACACAGTGGGCCTCTCACAGGGTGCCCAAACAACAATTCAAAGGGGCTGTAGCCAACTCCTTTTTGTGGGACCTCTCTGTAAGCAAACAGAAGGCAGGGTAGAAGGATATCCCATCTTCGCCTGAGCTTTTCAGGTAATCCTTTGATCATACCCTTTAGGGTCTTGTTGAATCTCTCAACAAGCCCATTGCATTGTGGGTGATAAGGGGTGGTGAACTTGTAGTTGACACCACATTCCTTCCACATAGCTGTCAAGTATCCTGACATAAAGTTGGTACCTCTGTCAGATACTACCTCCTTAGGAAACCCCACTCTGGAGAATACTCCCAGCAGGGCCCTGGCCACAACAGGTGCTGTAGTGGTCCTAAGGGGAATTGCCTCTGGATACCTGGTGGCATGATCCACTACCACCAGTATAAATCTGTGCCCAGATGCAGTGGGAGGATCCATGGGACCCACTATGTCTATTCCCACTCTTTCAAAGGGGACCCCCACCACAGGTAGTGGTATTAGGGGGGCCTTTGTTGTGCCACCTGATTTGCCACTGGCTTGGCAGGTAACACAGGAGCGACAAAACTCCTTTGTATCTTCATTCATATGAGGCCAGTGAAAGTGAGGGACAAGTCTGTCCCAGGTCTTGTTCTGGCCTAGGTGTCCTGCTAAAGGAATATCATGGGCCAAGGTAAGGAGGAAGCCCCTAAATTGCAGAGGTATAACCAACCTCCTGGTTGCACCAGGCTTGGGGTCTCTAGCCTCTGAATAAAGGAGCCCTTCATCCCAATACACTTTATGGGTACCTTGAGCATTCCCAGCAGCCTCAGCAGCAGCCAGCTGTCTGAGGGGTTCAAGAGAGGGACAGGATAACTGAGCCTGCCTCAAGTCAGCCCTTGAAGGTCCCCCTGTCCCCAGAAACTCAACCTGATCAGGTTCAAGCTCTTCAGGGACAGTTCCTTCAGGGTCCTCTAGATCAGCTTCCTGGGAAGGCTGATCATCACTCTGAGGCAGGGGGGAAGGCACAGCCTTGACCCTCCTGTTCTTCTTCTTGGTAGGTGCTTGGTCCATTGTTCCAGGATCCAAGACCTGTGGTTCAGTGAGGCACTTTTTGGCCTGTGACCTGGTCACAGCAAGGACATGTGATGATATACCTAACATCTCTGCATGAGTCCTGTACTCCACTTCTGACCATAGAGAACTCTCTAGGTCATTGCCCAACAAACATTCTACTGGGAGGTCTGCACTAACCACAACCCTTTTGAGGCCAGTTACCCCTCCCCATGAGAAGTTAACAACTGCCACACTGTGTGAAGTAGTGGCATTGCTGGCATTGGTCACCAGGTAGTTCTCACCTGGTATGTACTGTCCAGGGTCCACAAAGCCTGGTGTCACCATAGTGACACTGGCACATGTGTCCCTGTAGGCTTGAGCCACTTTGTCATTAATTAAAGGAGTCTGTCTGTACTTGCCCAGGTTACTGGGGCTCACAGTCAGGGACAAATCAATGTCGCCATCACAGATCAAGACTGCCTGTGTAAGGGTTCTGTCTAAGTCAGAATCTCCTTCAGTTCCCATAGTGATTCCCACTACACCCTTTGTCTGGGGACCAACACTGCTAACAGTAGTACTGGGAGCAGGTGCCTTAGGGGCAACAGTGTTGGGGGCTCCACCCTTTTTGCAATCACTAGTCCAGTGAGTTGTATTTTTACAATGATTGCACCAGGGTTTCTTTTGACCTTCTTTCTTCTTTTTGGACTGTTGGGACCCACCCTCCTTAGTAGTAGTTTGGGGCCCTGTTGAAGACTTCTGGTCTTTAGGTTTCTGATCTCCACCCTTTTGGTCTGTTTTCTTCTGATCACCCCCTTGGCCCTGGTTCTGGTTCTTTTGCTTAACCCTGGTTCTGACCCATTTGTCTGCCTTCTTTCCCAATTCTTGGGGAGAGGTCAGATCAGAGTCAACCAAGTGTTGATGCAGTTGCTGGTTTTGACAGTTATTTAAAATCTGTTCTCTCATCATCAAATTATACAATCCTGTAAAATCAGATACCTTACTTCCCAGCAACCAACCCTCCAAAGCCTTAGTGGCACATTCAATGTATTCAGACCAGTCCTGAGTCTGTGTCTTTTGGGTGTCTCTGAACATTAACCTGTACTGCTCAGTGGTTAAGCCTAACCCATCAACTAGAACACTCTTCAGGACTCTGTAGTTTCTGACATCCTCTTCTCTAACAGTGAGGAGTCTGTCTCTGCCTCTTCCTTCAAAGGAGAGCCAGAGGATTGCTGCCCACTGGTCTTCAGGAACCTGCTGTACTTTGCAGGCTCTCTCAAGAGCAGTTATCCACTTGTGGATGTCATCCCCACTTTTGTAGGGGGGCACAACCTTAGACAGGTTTCTATTGTCGAAAACCCTATCTTTGTCCTTAGGGACAATGCTGCCACCAGTGGGTATAGACCCACTCTCTTTATGCTGTCTAGCCTTGCTAAGTTTCTCTTCCATCAGGGCTACTTCTAGCTCCTGCTTCCTGATCCTCAGCTGGGCCTCTTGCATCTTGGCCTCATGTTCCCTCCTCTGAGGGGTGGTCATCCTTCTCCTGGAGTGACCTTGAGAGCCTCTAGAGCCATGGGAAGCATTGGAGTCACCTGAGCGATTCCTTTGCCTTCCCAGCCCTGTGTTAAGTCCACTGGGGAGATCCAGTGGGTTGAACCCACTGTCAGTCCCCAATAGCCTTGGTTTAGCTGGGCCAAGTATAACACTTGGCACTGGGCTAGTTCTCCCTTCATCCTCACTACTGTCAGTATCCTTTTCACTCTCATCCTCTGTGGTAGGCATCCCATCTAAGGGGTGACTATTGGGAAGGGGTACTTCAGTGGCATCTTTAGAAGGGGGGCCTCCTGTTCCTGTCCCTAAGGGGGCTAACTGGGAAGCTTTCTTGAGTGCTCTCTGATTCTCATCATTCTGTAAGAGCTCTCTGAGCTCAGCAGAGTTTGGGTTCTTGGGCTGTTTAAGGCCTCTAAGAGTTGCCAAATGCCTGAGCTCATTCTGATTAAGGGTAGCAAAGCTGGATGGTGCCCTCTGGGGGTCACTCTCAACAGAGATGGGTACAGTGGACCCCTCTGCCCCGGCCATTGCTCTTAAGTGTGGGTGGATGTGTTGCAATCTACCTACACTTGGGTTTACCTACTAAACCTATCTAGTAGTTGTAGTCAGGGTGTGCTACTCCCTTTGCTCTACAACAACTAAGTTCAGTAGAACTTATGTATATCTAATCTTGTTTTATATGTACCTACAGGTACCTATGTGATCTTTCAATTGGTAACCAAGAGATTACAATGGTAAAACACAGCAAGCTCAAATCCAACCGCTGCTCACCAATGTGAGAAGTTGGCCTGGTATATGCTGTTCACTAGTTCTAGTGACCACCTTGTACCATGCCAAGCAACCCTTATGGTGTGGTTGTAAGTCAACCTTTTTGGACTAGCTGCCCTAGTGGTAGCGTAGGCTAAGCAGTCTTTGAGGCTAAACTCGTGAAGCGTGTTAAGCAAGCTGTTTTACCAATAGTAACCCCCTTTTATACCAATGAAAGGACACCACACAGATATATATTCAAAATATATATGTATTTATTTCTCAAAGTAACCCCTAGTCTCTTTATGAGCACAGGAGCACAAATCGTCAAACAAGATTATCACCTAATACACAGAAGTTGCACTTTATATGGATAGGCCCTGGTGGCCACTCGAACCATATACTAAAATAGTGGTATAAGTACCACGAACAGAAAAGGGAAAAGGCCTAGGGCCTCTAGAATCGCTGGGCCTACAAGGAGCTAACGTCAGTTAGTGACCAGGAGGTCCACGGGTGGCGTGTGCAGAGCAAATAGTCACACGCGTGCTCCCATAGGTTTCAATGGGTGCGTAAAAAGTACAAAGTTACTGCAAAAGGAATCTTCCGGATGACCTAGGAACTTAAGATTTGGAACACAGGCACTAGAGATGTAATACTACACTTGGGCACAGGTGTGCCAGCTTTACCTCACCCACAGGAAGCGGGTGCATAGGCCTCGAAGTGCGTCGGGTTTCTTCTATCTGTTCCGTGGGGCCTGTAGACAAAAGTGCTGCAGGCGGTCGGTCGGGAAGAGATGCAGTGGATCCAAGAGTGGATCGGAGATGTTGAAGACCTGTAAGCAGAGGGGACAGTGTTCACAGTCACTAGCCAGTGACCAGCGTGGCACCAGGTGGGTACCAGGCGATGTCGGGCGCAAACAGGTGATGAGGGGTAGCTTGTCTCCGCAGCCACGTGGTCCCTGAAGGTCGACGACGTCCAGGAGTCGGCTCACGAGCTGTCCCACGCAGGCTCTCGCTGTCGGCGGTGTCGGCGACTTGATCGAAGCAAACAAGCCTTGGCAAAAGCAATTGTAGAAGGATTCGGAAATCAGCTGTTGGTTCTGACCAGCAAGGTCAGAGGGATTGCTCCTTTGGAGGGGAGCAAGGGCCAGTCTGGAGCAACCAGACCAGCGGTGTTTGTCGTAGATTTCGTCGCCAAGATGGCCACTAGCCAGCGGGCCAGCAACCGGTTAGGCGCGTCGAGTGGCAAAATGCAGAAGGGCCCCACGCAGATCGTGGAGATGCTGGAGGGCTCACCTTTGGTGCAGATGCTGCTCGAGGGTTGGGCTTCTCAGGACCCAAAGCACAACTTGGAGGGAGCCTCGGTTGTTGCACTTGTCAGCTTGTCGTAGTCGTTCCAAGATGGCTGGCTCCACGTGTCTCGGTGCCTCCACGGGTCTCCTCCTTTCAGGGACTGTGGATCGGGCGGTGAGAGGTCTGGAGGTCCAGGTCTTGTCAGTCTCTGGGCTCGGGCTCCGGCGGGAGGCGGCGGCAAAGCAGACGGTGATTCGCTGGATGGTGCTTGCGTTAGCAAGGTGGTCACTCCCTGACCACAGGGGAGATTTTCTTCAGTCTTCTGTGCAGCAGAATGTCGAAGTTCCCGTCTTCTTCTTAGTTTCAAGTTGATTCCAGGATGTCTGAAGTCTTAGGACACAGCTCCTACCTTTATTCGGATTCTAGGGGCCGGACTACCTGCTAGGTCCCTCCCTATGGGTGGGACCAGGAAGGGGGGTGGTTACACCCCCAATCCTTTGTCCAGCTCGCCCCAGGCCCGGGACTGGTGTGCCCCAGGACCGGTTTGAACTGGCATATGCACCGAGGCTCCTTGTGAGCCACAGGCATGTCTGGTTTCTTTCAAGCCCTACCTGACCAATACACAAAATCCTGTCTGGGGTGGTGCACGCACCTCCCCTGGCAGGAAACCCTTTGTCCACACCTCCCAAGCTGGAAGGACTCCCAGCAGCAGGAGGGCAGACTTGTGTCTGTGGTGGCAGCATCCATTTTGTGGAGCTGAGGCTATGTCTGATTTTACCCGGGTTTCAGGTACTGTACATGTCGTGTCCCTCTAGAAGGGTGGAATGCTAACCCCGTCGCCAGAATTGGCGAGGGGTTAGTATTCCAATTCGTATGACACCTTACTCGACATGTTTTGATAAAGCCAAACCAAAGATAGCATTTAACCGCGAGGTTCATAATGCACTTAAGAGTATATGGTATGACGATATCTGGAAACAGTAGAAGGAAGTTGTTCCGACCACTGCAGACAGGCTCAGCTCATGCCAGAGCACCATCTCACATGGAACCAAGCACTCTGCCTTCAGGATTGTTAAGGCCTGCCATAGGAGTGACTTATAGGTTACCAGGTGTCCCATTTAGGGTTAGGTATAGGTATACTACACCTAAGTAAGAGGTGATTACACCAACTTACCCCAGCTGAGTGATCAGCCAGTTGTGTCAGATTGTTAGGCCAAGCCTGGGGTGGCATAATACATGCTGCAGCCCCTGGCAGGCCTTGGGTACACCAATGCCCTGGGTACCTAGTGTACACTGGTACAGGGGCTGACAGGGTGATCCACTTCCAATTGGTTATGCACCTAGGGTGCATAGTTTTAATTTAGTAGAGAGAACAGCAGGCTGGGGGTCTGATTGGCAGGCCCACAGCCTCAATATGTCAAAAACCAGTGAAGCAAAAAGCAAAAATTTGGGGTGACCATAGGATAGCAGACCCTACTCTCCTACACCACCCCTGCACGAACCCTACACTGCCCGAACACCACTGCACTGCCATAAACCCTGAAACACCACCCCCTGCACAACCCCTACACTGCACAAACACCACTGCACTGCCATAAACCCTGAAACACCAGCCCCAGCAAGACCCCCTACACTGCCTGAACACCACTTCACTGCCCTAAACCCTGAAACACCACCCCCAGCAAGACCCCCTACACTGCCCGAACACCACTGCACTAAACCCTGAAACACCTCCCCCAGCAAGACCCCTACACTGCCCGAACACCACTGCACTGCCCTAAACCCTGAAACACCAGCCCCAGCACGACCCCCTACACTGCCCGAACACCACTGCACTGCCCTAAACCCTGAAACACCAGCCCCAGCACGACCCCCTACACTGCCCGAACACCACTACACTGCCTTAAACCCTGAAACACCAGCCCCAGCACGACCCCTACACTTCCCAAACACCACTGCACTGCCCTAAACCCTGAGACACCACCCCCAGCACGACCCCCTACACTGGCCGAACACCACTGCACTGCCCTAAACCCTGAAACATCATCCCCAGCAAGACCCCTACACTGCCCAAACACAACTGCCCTAAACCCTTAAACACCACCCCCAGCACGACCCCCTACACTCCCCAAACAGCACTGCACCGCCCTAAACCCTGAAACACCAGCCCCAACAAGACCCCTTACACTGCCCGAACACCACTGCACAGACCTAAATCCTGAAACACCACCCGCAGCACGACCTCATACACTGCCTGAAAACCACTGCACTGCCTTAAACCCTGAAATATCATCCCCAGCAAGACCCCCTACACTGCCTGAACACCACTGCTCTAAACCCTGAAACACCAACCCCAGCATGATCCCCTACACTGCCCGAACACCACTGCACTGCCCTAAACCCTGAAACACCAGCCCCAGCACTACCCCCTACACTGCCTGAAAACCACTGTACTGCCCTAAACCCTGAAACACCAGCCCCAGCAAGACCCCCTACATCGCTCGAACACCACTGCACTGCCCTAAACCCTGAAAGGCCACCCCCAGCAAGACCCCCTACACTGCCGGAACACCACTGCACTGCACTAAACCCTGAAACACCACCCCCTGCACGACCCCCTACACTGCCGGAACACCACTGCACTGCCCTAAACCCTGAAACACCACCCGCTGCACGACCCCCTACAATGCCTGAACACCATGGCACTGCCCTAAACGCTGAGACACCCCCCCAGCACGACCCCCTACACTGCCCGAACACCACTGCAGTGCCCTAAACACTGAAACACCACCCCCAGCACGTCCCCCTACACTGCCCGAACACCACTGCTCTGCCCTAAACCCTGAAACACCAGCCGCAGCACGACTCCTACGCTGCCCAAACACCACTGCACTGCCATAAACCCTGAAACACCACCCCCAGCACAACCCCCTACACTGCCCGAACACTATTGCACTGCACTAAACCCTGAAACATCATCCCCAGCAAGACCCCCTACACTGCCCGAACACCACTGCCCTAAACCCTGAAACAACACCCCCAGCACGACCCCCTACACTGCCCGAACACCACTGCACTGCCCTAAACCCTGAAACACCAGCCCCAGCAAGACCCCCTACACTGCCTGAACACCACTGCACAGACCTAAACCATGAAACACCAGCCCCAGCAAGACCCCCTACACTGCCTAACACCACTGCACTAAACCCTGAAACACAACCCCCAGCACAACCCCCTACACTGCCCGAACACTATTGCACTGCACTAAACCCTGAAACATCATCCCCAGCAAGACCCCCTACACTGCCCAAACACCACTGCCCTAAACCCTGAAACACCACCCGCAGCACGACCTCCTACACTGCCTGAAAACCACTACACTGCCCTAAACCCTGAAACACGAGCCGAAGCATGACCTCCTTCACTGCCCGAACACCACTGCACTGCCCTAAACCCTGAAACACCAGCCCCTGGAAGACCCCATACACTGCCTGAACACCACTGCACTGCCCTAAACCCTGAAAGACCAGCCCCTGCACGGCCCCCTAGACTGCCCTAAACCCTGAAACACCACCCCCAGCACGACCCCCTACACTGCCCGAACACCACTGCACTGCCCTAAACCCTGAAACATCATCCCAAGCAAGCCCCCGTACACTGCCCGAACACCACTGCCCTAAACCCTGAAACACCACCCCAGCACGATCCCTACACTGCCCGAACACCACTGCACTGCCCTAAACCCTGAGACACCAACCCCTGCACGACCCCCTACACTGCTCGAACACCACTGCACTGCCCTAAACACTGAAACACCAGCCCCTGCTCGATCCCCTAGACTGCCCTAAACCCTGAAACACCACTCCCAGCACGACCCCCTACACTGCCGGAACACCACTGCACTGCCCTAAACCCTGAAACACCACCCCAAGCTCGACCCTCTACACTACCCGAACACCACAGCACTGCCCTAAACCCTGAAACACCAGCCGCAACACGACCCCTACACTGCCAGAACACCACCGCGCTGCCCTAATCCCTGAAACACTAGCTCCAGCATGACTCCCTACACTGCCCGAACACCACCGCACTGCCCTAAACCCTGAAACACCAGCCCCAGCAAGACCCCCTACACTGCTCGAACACCACTGCACTGCCCTAAACCCTGAAACACCAGCCCCAGCAACACCCCCTACACTGCCCGAACACCACTGCACTTCCCTAAACCCTGAAACACCAGCCCCAGCACGACCCCCTACACTGCCCGAACACCACTGCACTGCCCTAAACCCTGCAACACCAGCCCCTGCATGACCCCCTACACTGCCCGAATTCCACTGCACTTCCCTAAACCCTGAAACACCAGCCCCTGCACGACCCCCTACAATGCCCGAACACCACTGCACTGCCCTGAAACACCAGCCCCTGCATGACCCCCTACACTGCCCAAACACCACTGCACTGCCCTAAACCCTGAAACACAAGCCCTAGCACGACCCCTACACTGCCCGAACACCAATGCACTACCCTAAACCCTGAAACACCAGCCCTAGCACGACCCCCTACACTGCCCGAACACCACTGCACTGCCCTAAACCCTGAAACACCAGCCCCAGCACAACCCCCTACACTGCCCTAACACCACTATACTGCCCTAAACCCTGAAACACCACACCCAGCACATCCGCCTACACTGCCCGAACACTACTGCACTGCCCTAAACCCTGAAACACCAGCCCCTGCACGACCCCTTACACTGCCTGAACACCACTGCATTGCCTAAACCCTGAACCACCCCCAGCACAACCCCCTACACTGCCCGAACCCCACTGCACTGCCCTAAACCCTAAAACATCAGCCCCAGCAAGACCCCTACACTGCCTGAACACCACTGCTCTAAACCCTGAAACACCAACCCCAGCATGATCCCCTACACTGCCCGAACACCACTGCACTGCCCTAAACCCTGAAACACCAGCCCTAGCACTACCCCCTATACTGCCAGAAAACCACTGTACTGCCCTAAACCCTGAAACACCAGCCCCAGCAAGACCCCCTACATCGCTCGAACACAACTGCACTGCCCTAAACCCTGAAAGGCCACCCCCAGCACGACTCCCTACACTGCTCGAACACCACTGCACTAAACTCTGAAACACCAACCCCAGCAAGACCCACTACACTGCCAGAACACCACTGCACTGCTCTAAACCCTGAAACACCACCCCCTGCATGACCCCCTACACTGCCCGAACACCAATGCACTGCCCTAAACCCTGAAACACCACCCCGTGCACGACCCCCTACAATGCCCGAACACCATGGCACTGCCCTAAACGCTGAAACACCCCCCAGCACGACCCCCTACACTGCCCGAACACCACTGCACTGCCCTAAACACTAAAACACCCCCCCAGCACGTCCTCCTACACTGCCCAAACACCACTGCACTGCCCTAAACCCTGAAACACCAGCCGCAGCACGACTCCTACACTGCCCGAACACCACTGCACTGCCATAAACCCTGAAACACCACCCCCAGCACATCCCCCTACACTGCCCGAACACCACTGCACTGCACTAAACCCTGAAACATCATCCCCAGCAAGACCCCCTACACTGCCCGAACACCACTGCCCTAATCCCTGAAACAACACCCCGAGCATGACCCCCTACACTGCCCGAGCACCACTGCACTGCCCTAAACCCTGAAACACCACCCCCTGCACGACCCCCTAAACTGCCCTAACACCACTGTACTGCCCTAAACCCTGAAACACCACCCCCTGCACAACCCCCTACACTGCCGGAACACCACTGCACTGCCCTAAACCCTGAAACACCACCCGCAGCATGACCTCCTACACTGCCTGAAAACCACTGCACTGCCCTAAACCCTGAAACACGAGCCCCAGCACGACCTCCTTCACTGCCCGAACACCACTGCACTGCTCTAAACCCTGAAATACCAGCCCCTAGAAGACCCCATACACTGCCTGAACACCACTGCACTGCCCTAAACCCTGAAACACCAGCCCCTGCACGGCCCTCTAGACTGCCCTAAACCCTGAAACACCACCCCCAGCACGACCCCCTACATTGCTGCAACACCATTGCACTGCCCTACATCTTGAAACAGCACCCCCAGCACGACCCCCTACACTGCCCGAACACCACTGCACTGCCCTAAACCCTGAGAAATCATCCCAAGCAAGCCCCCGTACACTGCCCGAACACCACTGCACTTCCCTAAACCCTGAAACACCAGCCCCAGCACGACCCCCTACACTGCCCGAACACCACTGCACTGCCCTAAACCCTGCAACACCAGCCCCTGCATGACCCCCTACACTGCCCGAACACCACTGCACTTCCCTAAACCCTGAAACACCAGCCCCTGGAAGACCCCATACACTGCCCGAACACCACTGCACTGCCCTAAACCCTGAAACACCAGCCCCTGCACGGCCACCTAGACTGCCCTAAACCCTGAAACACCACACCCAGCACAACCCCCTACACTGCCCGAACACCACTGCACTGCCCTAAACCCTGAAACATCATCCCAAACAAGCCCCCGTACACTGCCCGAACACCACTGCCCTAAACCCTGAAACACCACCCCAGCACGATCCCTACACTGCCCGAACACCACTGCACTGCCCTAAACCCTGAGACACCAACCCCTGCACGACCCCCTACACTGCCCGAACACCACTGCTCTGCCCTAAACACTGAAACACCAGCCCCTGCTCGATCCCCTAGACTGCCCTAAACCCTGAAACACCACTCCCAGCACGACCCCCTACACTGCCGGAACACCACTGCACTGCTCGAAACCCTGAAACACCACCCCCAGCACGACCCTCTACACTACCCGAACACCACTGCACTGCCCTAAACCCTGAAACACCAGCCGCAACACGACCCCTACACTGCCAGAACACCACCGTGCTGCCCTAATCCCTGAAACACCAGCTCCAGCACGACTCCCTACACTGCCCGAACACCACCGCACTGCCCTAAACCCTGAAACACCAGCCCCAGCAAGACCCCCTACACTGCTCGAACACCACTGCACTGCCCTAAACCCTGAAACACCAGCCCCAGCAACACCCCCTACACTGCCCGAACACCACTGCACTTCCCTAAACCCTCAAACACCAGCCCCAGCACAACCCCCTACACTGCCCGAACACCACTGCACTGCCCTAAACCCTGCAACACCAGCCCCTGCATGACCCCCTACACTGCCCGAACACCACTGCACTTCCCTAAACCCTGAAACACCAGCCCCTGCACGACCCCCTACAATGCCCGAACACCACTGCACTGCCCTGAAACACCTGCCCCTGCATGACCCCCTACACTGCCCGAACACCACTGCACTGCCCTAAACCCTGAAACACCAGCCCCAGCACGACCCCTACACTGCCCCAGCACCAATGCACTACCCTAAACCCTGAAACACCAGCCCTAGCACGACCCCCTACACTGCCCGAACACCACTGCACTGCCCTAAACCCTGAAACACCAGCCCCAGCACAACACCCTACACTGCCCTAACACCACTATACTGCCCTAAACCCTGAAACACCACCCCCAGCACATCCGCCTTCACTGCCCGAACACTACTGCACTTCCCTAACCCCTGAAACACCAGCCCCTGCACGACCCCCTACACTGCCCGAACACCACTGCACTGCCTAAACCCTGAACCACTCCCAGCACAACCCCCTACACTGCCCGAACCCCACTGCACTGCCCTAAACCCTAAAACATCAGCCCCAGCAAGACCCCCTACACTGCCTGAACACCACTGCTCTAAACCCTGAAACACCAACCCCAGCATGATCCCCTACACTGCCCGAACACCACTGCACTGCCCTAAACCCTGAAACACCAGCCCTAGCACTACCCCCTACACTGCCCGAAAACCACTGTACTGCCCTAAACCCTGAAACACCAGCCCCAGCAAGACCCCCTACATCGCTCGAACACCACTGCACTGCCCTAAACCCTGAAAGGCCACCCCCAGCAAGACCCCCTACACTGCTCGAACACCACTGCACTAAACCCTGAAACACCAACCCCAGCAAGACCCACTACACTGCCAGAACACCACTGCACTGCCCTAAACCCTGAAACACCACCCCCTGCACGACCCCCTACACTGCCCAAACACCACTGCACTGCCCTAAACCCTGAAACACCACCCCGTGCACGACCCCCTACAATGCCCGAACACCATGGCACTGCCCTAAACGCTGAAACACCCCCCAGCACGACCCCCTACACTGCCCGAACACCACTGCACTGCCCTAAACACTGAAACACCACCCCCAGCACGTCCCCCTATACTGCCCGAACACCACTGCACTGCCCTAAACCCTGAAACACCAGCCGCAGCACGACTCCTACACTGCCCGAACACCACTGCACTGCCATAAACCCTGAAACACCACCCCCAGCACATCCCCCTACACTGCCCGAACACCACTGCACTGCACTAAACCCTGAAACATCATCCCCAGCAAGACCCCCTACACTGCCCGAACACCACTGCCCTAATCCCTGAAACAACACCCCAAGCACGACCCCCTACACTGCCCGAACACCACTGCACTGCCCTAAACCCTGAAACACCAGCCCCCAGCAAGACCCCATACACTTCCCGAACACCACTGCACAGACCTAAACCATGAAACACCAGCCCTAGCAAGACCCCCTACACTGCCTAACAACACTGCACTAAACCCTGAAACACCACCCCCTGCACGACCCCCTAAACTGCCCTAACACCACTGTACTGCCCTAAACCCTGAAACACCACCCCCTGCACAACCCCCTACACTGCCGGAACACCACTGCACTGCCCTAAACCCTGAAACACCACCCGCAGCACGACCTCCTACACTGCCTGAAAACCACTGCACTGCCCTAAACCCTGAAACACGAGCCCCAGCACGACCTCCTTCACTGCCCGAACACCACTGCACTGCTCTAAACCCTGAAACACCAGCCCCTGGAAGACCCCATACACTGCCCGAACACCACTGCACTGCCCTAAACCCTGAAACACCAGCCCCTGCACGGCCCTCTAGACTGCCCTAAACCCTGAAACACCACTCCCAGCACGACCCCCTACACTGCTGCAACACCACTGCACTGCCCTAAATCTTGAAACACCACCCCCAGCACGACCCCCTACACTGCCCGAACACCACTGCACTGCCCTAAACCCTGAAACATCATCCCAAGCAAGCCCCCGTACACTGCCCGAACACCACTGCACTGCCCTAAACCCTGAGACACCAACCCCTGCACGACCCCCTACACTGCCCGAACACCACTGCACTGCCCTAAACCCTGAAACACCAGCCCCTACACAACCCCCTACACTGTCCGAACACCACTGCACTGCCCATAATCCTGAAACATCAGCCCCTGCACGGCCCCTACACTACCCGAACAACACTGCACTGCCCTAAAACCTGAAACACCAGCCCCTGCACGACCCCCTACACTGCCCGGACACCACTGCACTGCCCTAAACCCTGAAACACCAGCCCCAGCACGACCCCTACACTGCCTGAACACCACTGCACTGCCCTAAACCCTGAAACACCAGCCCCTGGAAGTCCCCCTACACTGCCCGAACACCACTGCACTGCCCTAAACCCTGAAACACCAGCCCCTGCACGATCCCCTATACTGCCCTAAACCCTGAAACACCACTCCCAGCACGACCCCCTACACTGCCGGAACACCACTGCACTGCCCTAAACACTGAAACACCACCCCCAGCACGACCCTCTACACTACCCGAACACCACTGCACTGCCCTAAACCCTGAAACACCAGCCGCAACACGACCCCTACACTGCCCGAATACCACCGCGCTGCCTTAATCCCTGAAACACCAGCTCCAGCACGACCCCCTACACTGCCCGAACACCACCGCACTGCCCTAAACCCTGAAACACCAACCCCAGCAAGACCCCCTACACTGCTCGAACACCACTGCACTGCCCTAAACCCTGAAACACCAGCCCCAGCAAGACCCCCTACACTGCCCGAACACCACTGCACTTCCCTAAACCCTGAAACACCAGCCCCAGCACGACCCCCTACACTGCCCGAACACCACTGCACTGCCCTAAAACCTGAAACACCAGCCCCTGCATGACCTCCTACACTGCCCGAACACCACTGCACTGCCCTAAACCCTGAAACACCAGCCCCAGCACGACCCCCTACACTGCCCGAACACCACTGCCCTAAACCCGGAAACACCAGCCCCTGGAAGACCCCCTAGACTGCCCTAAACCCTGAAACACCACCCCCAGCATGACCCCCTACACTGCCAGAACACCACTGCACTGCCCTAAACCCTGAAACACCACCCCCAGCATGACCCCCTACACTGCCCAAACACCACTGCACTTCCCTAAACCCTGAAACATCATCCCCAGCAAGACCCCCTACACTGCCCGAACACCACTGCCCTAATCCCTAAAACAACACCCCGAGCACGACCCCCTACACTGCCCGAACACCACTGCACTGCCCTAAACCCTGAAACACCAGCCCCCAGCAAGACCCCCTACACTGCCCGAACACCACTGCACAGACCTAAACCATGAAACACCAGCCCTAGCAAGACCCCCTACACTGCCTAACACCACTGCACTAAACCCTGAAACACCACCCCCTGCACGACCCCCTAAACTGCCCTAACACCACTGTACTGCCCTAAACCCTGAAACACCACCCCCTGCACAACCCCCTACACTGCCGGAACACCACTGCACTGCCCTAAACCCTGAAACACCACACGCAGCACGACCTCCTACACTGCCTGAAAATCACTGCACTGCCCTAAACCCTGAAACACGAGCCCCAGCACGACCTCCTTCACTGCCCGAACACCACTGCACTGCTCTAAACCCTGAAACACCAGCCCCTGGAAGACCCCATACACTTCCCGAACACCACTGCACTGCCCTAAACCCTGAAACACCAGTCCCTGCACGGCCCTCTAGACTGCCCTAAACCCTGAAACACCACCCCCAGCACGACCCCCTACACTGCTGCAACACCACTGCACTGCCCTAAATCTTGAAACACCACCCCCAGCACGACCCCCTACACTGCCCGAACACCACTGCACTGCCCTAAACCCTGAAACATCATCCCAAGCAAGCCCCCGTACACTGCCCAAACACCACTGCCCTAAACCCTGAAACACTACCCCAGCACGATCCCTACACTGCCCGAACACCACTGCACTGCCCTAAACCCTGAGACACCAACCCCAGCACGACCCCCTACACTGCCCGAACACCACTGCACTGCCCTAAACCCTGAAACATCATCCCAAGCAAGCCCCCGTACACTGCCCGAACACCACTGCCCTAAACCCTGAAACACCACCCCAGCACGATCCCTACACTGCCCGAACACCACTGCACTGCCCTAAACCCTGAGACACCAACCCCTGCACGACCCCCTACACTGCCCGAACACCACTGCTCTGCCCTAAACACTGAAACACCAGCCCCTGCTCGATCCCCTAGACTGCCCTAAACCCTGAAACACCACTCCCAGCATGACCCCCTACACTGCCGGAACACCACTGCACTGCTCTAAACCCTGAAACACCACCCCCAGCACGACCCTCTACACTACCCGAACACCACTGCACTGCCCTAAACCCTGAAACACCAGCCGCAACACGACCCCTACACTGCCAAAACACCACCGTGCTGCCCTAATCCCTGAAACACCAGCTCCAGCACGACTCCCTACACTGCCCGAACACCACCGCACTGCCCTAAACCCTGAAACACCAGCCCCAGCAAGACCCCCTACACTGCTCGAACACCACTGCACTGCCCTAAACCCTGAAACACCAGCCCCAGCAACACCCCCTACACTGCCCGAACACCACTGCACTTCCCTAAACCCTCAAACACCAGCCCCAGCACAACCCCCTACACTGCCCGAACACCACTGCACTGCCCTAAACCCTGCAACACCAGCCCCTGCATGACCCCCTACACTGCCCGAACACCACTGCACTTCCCTAAACCCTGAAACACCAGCCCCTGCACGACCCCCTACAATGCCCGAACACCACTGCACTGCCCTGAAACACCTGCCCCTGCATGACCCCCTACACTGCCCGAACACCACTGCACTGCCCTCAACCCTGAAACACCAGCCCCAGCACGACCCCTACACTGCCCGAGCACCAATGCACTACCCTAAACCCTGAAACACCAGCCCTAGCACGACCCCCTACACTGCCCGAACACCACTGCACTGCCCTAAACCCTGAAACACCAGCCCCAGCACAAACCCCTACACTGCCCTAACACCACTATACTGCCCTAAACCCTGAAACACCACCCCCAGCACACCCGCCTACACTGCCCGAACACTACTGCACTGCCCTAACCCCTGAAACACCAGCCCCTGCACGACCCCCTACACTGCCCGAACACCACTGCACTGCCTAAACCCTGAACCACTCCCAGCACAACCCCCTACACTGCCCGAACACCACTGCACTGCCCTAAACCCTAAAACATCAGCCCCAGCAAGACCCCCTACACTGCCTGAACACCACTGCTCTAAACCCTGAAACACCAACCCCAGCATGATCCCCTACACTGCCCGAACACCACTGCACTGCCCTAAACCCTGAAACACCAGCCCTAGCACTACCCCCTACACTGCCCGAAAACCACAGTACTGCCCTAAACCCTGAAACACCAGCCCCAGCAAGACCCCCTACATCGCTCGAACACCACTGCACTGCCCTAAACCCTGAAAGGCCACCCCCAGCAAGACCCCCTACACTGCTCGAACACCACTGCACTAAACCCTGAAACACCAACCCCAGCAAGACCCACTACACTGCCAGAACACCACTGCACTGCCCTAAACCCTGAAACACCACCCCCTGCACGACCCCCTACACTGCCCAAACACCACTGCACTGCCCTAAACCCTGAAACACCATCCCGTGCACGACCCCCTACAATGCCCGAACACCATGGCACTGCCCTAAACACTGAAACACCCCCCAGAACGACCCCCTACACTGCCCGAACACCACTGCACTGCCCTAAACACTGAAACACCACCCCCAGCACGTCTCCCTACACTGCCCGAACACCACTGCACTGCCCTAAACCGTGAAACACCAGCCGCAGCACGACTCCTACACTGCCCGAACACCACTGCACTGCCATAAACCCTGAAACACCACCCCCAGCACATCCCCCTACACTGCCCGAACACCACTGCACTGCACTAAACCCTGAAACATCATCCCCAGCAAGACCCCCTACACTGCCCGAACACCACTGCCCTAATCCCTGAAACAACACCCCGAGCACGACCCCCTACACTGCCCGAACACCACTGCACTGCCCTAAACCCTGAAACACCAGCCCCCAGCAAGACCCCATACACTGCCCGAACAGCACTGCACAGACCTAAACCATGAAACACCAGCCCTAGCAAGACCCCCTACACTGCCTAACAACACTGCACTAAACCCTGAAACACCACCCCCTGCACGACCCCCTAAACTGCCCTAACACCACTGTACAGCCCTAAACCCTGAAACACCACCCCCTGCACAACCCCCTACACTGCCGGAACACCACTGCACTGCCCTAAACCCTGAAACACCACCCGCAGCACGACCTCCTACACTGCCTGAAAACCACTGCACTGCCCTAAACCCTGAAACACGAGCCCCAGCACGACCTCCTTCATTGCCCGAACACCACTGCACTGCTCTAAACCCTGAAACACCAGCCCCTGGAAGACCCCATACACTGCCCGAACACCACTGCACTGCCCTAAACCCTGAAACACCAGCCCCTGCACGGCCCTCTAGACTGCCCTAAACCCTGAAACACCACCCCCAGCACGACCCCCTACACTGCTGCAACACCACTGCACTGCCCTAAATCTTGAAACACCACCCCCAGCACGACCCCCTACACTGCCCGAACACCACTGCACTGCCCTAAACCCTGAAACATCATCCCAAGCAAGCCCCCGTACACTGCCCGAACACCACAGCCCTAAACCCTGAAACACCACCCCAGCACGATCCCTACACTGCCCGAACACCACTTCACTGCCCTAAACCCTGAGACACCAACCCCTGCACGACCCCCTACACTGCCCGAACACCACTGCACTGCCCTAAACCCTGAAACACCAGCCCCTACACCACCCCCTACACTGCCCGAACACCACTGCACTGCCCATAATCCTGAAACATCAGCCCCTGCACGGCCCCTACACTACCCGAACAACACTGCACTGCCCTAAAACCTGAAACACCAGCCCCTGCACGACTCCCTACACTGCCCGAACACCACTGCACTGCCCTAAACCCTGAAACACCAGCCCCTGGAAGTCCCCCTACACTGCCCGAACACCACTGCACTGCCCTAAACCCTGAAACACCAGCCCCTGCACGATCCCCTATACTGCCCTAAACCCTGAAACACCACTCCCAGCACGACCCCCTACACTGCCGGAACACCACTGCACTGCCCTAAACCCTGAAACACCACCCCCAGCACGACCCTCTAC
This sequence comes from Triturus cristatus, assembly GCF_964204655.1. NCBI lineage: Eukaryota > Metazoa > Chordata > Amphibia > Caudata > Salamandridae > Triturus > Triturus cristatus. The sequence goes on along the minus strand of NW_028188172.1, from coordinate 342,622 downwards.
ACTACCCGAACACCACTGCACTGCCCTAAACCCTGAAACACCAGCCGCAACACGACCCCTACACTGCCCGAATACCACCGCGCTGCCCTAATCCCTGAAACACCAGCTCCAGCACGACCCCTACACTGCCCGAACACCACCGCACTGCCCTAAACCCTGAAACACCAACCCCAGCAAGACCCCCTACACTGCTCAAACACCACTGCACTGCCCTAAACCCTGAAACACCAGCCCCAGCAAGACCCCCTACACTGCCCGAACACCACTGCACTTCCCTAAACCCTGAAACACCAGCCCCAGCACGACCCCCTACACTGCCCGAACACCACTGCACTGCCCTAAACCCTGAAACACCAGCCCCTGCATGACCTCCTACACTGCCCGAACACCACTGCACTGCCCTAAACCCTGAAACACCAGCCCCAGCACGACCCCCTACACTGCCCGAACACCACTGCCCTAAACCCGGAAACACCAGCCCCTGGAAGACCCCCTAGACTGCCCTAAACCCTGAAGCACCACCCCCAGCACGACCCCCTACACTGCCAGAACACCACTGCACTGCCCTAAACCCTGAAACACCACCCCCAGCATGATCCCCTACACTGCCCAAACACCACTGCACTTCCCTAAACCCTGAAACATCATCCCCAGCAAGACCCCCTACACTGCCCGAACACCACTGCCCTAATCCCTGAAACAACACCCCGAGCACGACCCCCTACACTGCCCGAACACCACTGCACTGCCCTAAACCCTGAAACACCAGCCCCCAGCAAGACCCCCTACACTGCCCGAACACCACTGCACAGACCTAAACCATGAAACACCAGCCCTAGCAAGACCCCCTACACTGCCTAACACCACTGCACTAAACCCTGAAACACCACCCCCTGCACGACCCCCTAAACTGCCCTAACACCACTGTACTGCCCTAAACCCTGAAACACCACCCCCTGCACAACCCCCTACACTGCCGGAACACCACTGCACTGCCCTAAACCCTGAAACACCACCCGCAGCACGACCTCCTACACTGCCTGAAAACCACTGCACTGCCCTAAACCCTGAAACACAAGCCCCAGCACGACCTCCTTCACTGCCCGAACACCACTGCACTGCTCTAAACCCTGAAACACCAGCCCCTGGAAGACCCCATACACTGCCCGAACACCACTGCACTGCCCTAAACCCTGAAACACCAGCCCCTGCACGGCCCTCTAGACTGCCCTAAACCCTGAAACACCAACCCCAGCATGACCCCCTACACTGCTGCAACACCACTGCACTGCCCTAAATCTTGAAACACCACCCCCAGCACGACCCCCTACACTGCCCGAACACCACTGCACTGCCCTAAACCCTTAAACATCATCCCAAGCAAGCCCCCGTACACTGCCCGAACACTACTGCCCTAAACCCTGAAACACCACCCCAGCACGATCCCTACACTGCCCGAACACCACTGCACTGACCTAAACCCTGAGACACCAACCCCTGCACGACCCCCTACACTGCCCAAACACCACTGCACTGCCCTAAAACCTGAAACACCAGCCCCTGCACGACCCCCTACACTGCCCGGACACCACTGCACTGCCCTAAACCCTGAAACACCAGCCCCAGCACGACCCCTACACTGCCTGAACACCACTGCACTGCCCTAAACCCTGACACACCAGCCCCAGCACGACCCCCTGCACTGCCTGAACACTACTGCACTGCCCTAAACCCTGAAACACCAGCCCCAACATGACCCCCTACACTGCCTGAACACCACTGCACTGCCCTAAACCCTGAAACACCAGCCCCAGCACGACCCCTACACTGCCTGAACACCACTGCACTGCCCTAAACCCTGACACACCAGCCCCAGCACGACCCCCTGCACTGCCTGAACACTACTGCACTGCCCTAAACCCTGAAACACGAGCCCCAGCACGACCTCCTTCACTGCCCGAACACCACTGCACTGCTCTAAACCCTGAAACACCAGCCCCTGGAAGACCCCATACACTGCCCGAACACCACTGCACTGCCCTAAACCCTGAAACACCAGCCCCTGCACGGCCCTCTAGACTGCCCTAAACCCTGAAACACCACCCCCAGCACGACCCCCTACACTGCTGCAACACCACTGCACTGCCCTAAATCTTGAAACACCACCCCCAGCACGACCCCCTACACTGCCCGAACACCACTGCACTGCCCTAAACCCTGAAACATCATCCCAAGCAAGCCCTCGTACACTGCCCGAACACCACTGCCCTAAACCCTGAAACACCACCCCAGCACGATCCCTACACTGCCTGAACACCACTGCACTGCCCTAAACCCTGAGACACCAACCCCTGCACGACCCCCTACACTGCCCGAACACCACTGCACTGCCCTAAAACCTGAAACACCAGCCCCTGCACGACCCCCTACACTGCCCGGACACCACTGCACTGCCCTAAACCCTGAAACACCAGCCCCAGCACGACCCCTACACTGCCTGAACACCACTGCACTGCCCTAAACCCTGACACACCAGCCCCAGCACGACCCCCTGCACTGCCTGAACACTACTGCACTGCCCTAAACCCTGAAACACCAGCCCCAACATGACCCCCTACACTGCCTGAACACCACTGCACTGCCCTAAACCCTGAAACACCAGCCCCTGGAAGTCCCCCTACACTGCCCGAACACCACTGCACTGCCCTAAACCCTGAAACACCAGCCCCTGCACGATTCCCTATACTGCCCTAAACCCTGAAACACCACTCCCAGCACGACCCCCTACACTGCCGGAACACCACTGCACTGCCCTAAACCCTGAAACACCACCCTCAGCACGACCCTCTACACTACCCGAACACCACTGCACTGCCCTAAACCCTGAAACACCAGCCGCAACACGACCCCTACACCGCCCGAACACCACCGCGCTGCCCTAATCCCTGAAACACCAGCTCCAGCACGACCCCCTACACTGCCCGAACACCACCGCACTGCCCTAAACCCTGAAACACCAACCCCAGCAAGACCCCCTACACTGCTCGAACAACACTGCGCTGCCCTAAACCCTGAAACACCAGCCCCTGCACGGCCCTCTAGACTGCCCTAAACCCTGAAACACCACCCCCAGCACGACCCCCTACACTGCTGCAACACCACTGCACTGCCCTAAATCTTGAAACACCACCCCCAGCACGACCCCCTACACTGCCCGAACACCACTGCACTGCCCTAAACCCTGAAACATCATCCCAAGCAAGCCCCCCGTACACTGCCCGAACACCACTGCCCTAAACCCTGAAACACCACCCCAGCACGATCCCTACACTGCCTGAACACCACTGCACTGCCCTAAACCCTGAGACACCAACCCCTGCACGACCCCCTACACTGCCCGAACACCACTGCACTGCCCTAAAACCTGAAACACCAGCCCCTGCACGACCCCCTACACTGCCCGGACACCACTGCACTGCCCTAAACCCTGAAACACCAGCCCCAGCACGACCCCTACACTGCCTGAACACCACTGCACTGCCCTAAACCCTGACACACCAGCCCCAGCACGACCCCCTGCACTGCCTGAACACTACTGCACTGCCCTAAACCCTGAAACACCAGCCCCAACATGACCCCCTACACTGCCTGAACACCACTGCACTGCCCTAAACCCTGAAACACCAGCCCCTGGAAGTCCCCCTACACTGCCCGAACACCACTGCACTGCCCTAAACCCTGAAACACCAGCCCCTGCACGATCCCCTATACTGCCCTAAACCCTGAAACACCACTCCCAGCACGACCCCCTACACTGCCGGAACACCACTGCACTGCCCTAAACCCTGAAACACCACCCCCAGCACGACCCTCTACACTACCCGAACACCACTGCACTGCCCTAAACCCTGAAACACCAGCCGCAACACGACCCCTACACCGCCCGAACACCACCGCGCTGCCCTAATCCCTGAAACACCAGCTCCAGCACGACCCCCTACACTGCCCGAACACCACCGCACTGCCCTAAACCCTGAAACACCAACCCCAGCAAGACCCCCTACACTGCTCGAACAACACTGCGCTGCCCTAAACCCTGAAACACCAGCCCCAGCAAGACCCCCTACACTGCCCGAACACCACTGCACTTCCCTAAACCCTGAAACACCAGCCCCAGCATGACCCCTACACTGCCTGAACACCACTGCACTGCCCTAAACCCTGACACACCAGCCCCAGCACGACCCCCTGCACTGCCTGAACACTACTGCACTGCCCTAAACCCTGAAACACCAGCCCCAACATGACCCCCTACACTGCCTGAACACCACTGCACTGCCCTAAACCCTGAAACACCAGCCCCTGGAAGTCCCCCTACACTGCCCGAACACCACTGCACTGCCCTAAACCCTGAAACACCAGCCCCTGCACGATCCCCTATACTGCCCTAAACCCTGAAACACCACTCCCAGCACGACCCCCTACACTGCCGGAACACCACTGCACTGCCCTAAACCCTGAAACACCACCCCCAGCACGACCCTCTACACTACCCGAACACCACTGCACTGCCCTAAACCCTGAAACACCAGCCGCAACACGACCCCTACACCGCCCGAACACCACCGCGCTGCCCTAATCCCTGAAACACCAGCTCCAGCACGACCCCCTACACTGCCCGAACACCACCGCACTGCCCTAAACCCTGAAACACCAACCCTAGCAAGACCCCCTACACTGCTCGAACACCACTGCGCTGCCCTAAACCCTGAAACACCAGCCCCAGCAAGACCCCCTACACTGCCCGAACACCACTGCACTTCCCTAAACCCTGCAACACCAGCCCCAGCACGACCCCCTACACTGCCCGAACACCACTGCACTGCCCTAAACCCTGAAACACCAGCCCCTGCATGACCTCCTACACTGCCCGAACACCACTGCACTGCCCTAAACCCTGAAACACCAGCCCCAGCACGACCCCTACACTGCCTGAACACCACTGCACTGCCCTAAACCCTGACACACCAGCCCCAGCACGACCCCCTGCACTGCCTGAACACTACTGCACTGCCCTAAACCCTGAAACACCAGCCCCAACATGACCCCCTACACTGCCTGAACACCACTGCACTGCCCTAAACCCTGAAACACCAGCCCCAGCACGACCCCTACACTGCCTGAACACCACTGCACTGCCCTAAACCCTGACACACCAGCCCCAGCACGACCCCCTGCACTGCCTGAACACTACTGCACTGCCCTAAACCCTGAAACACGAGCCCCAGCACGACCTCCTTCACTGCCCGAACACCACTGCACTGCTCTAAACCCTGAAACACCAGCCCCTGGAAGACCCCATACACTGCCCGAACACCACTGCACTGCCCTAAACCCTGAAACACCAGCCCCTGCACGGCCCTCTAGACTGCCCTAAACCCTGAAACACCACCCCCAGCACGACCCCCTACACTGCTGCAACACCACTGCACTGCCCTAAATCTTGAAACACCACCCCCAGCACGACCCCCTACACTGCCCGAACACCACTGCACTGCCCTAAACCCTGAAACATCATCCCAAGCAAGCCCCCGTACACTGCCCGAACACCACTGCCCTAAACCCTGAAACACCACCCCAGCACGATCCCTACACTGCCTGAACACCACTGCACTGCCCTAAACCCTGAGACACCAACCCCTGCACGACCCCCTACACTGCCCGAACACCACTGCACTGCCCTAAAACCTGAAACACCAGCCCCTGCACGACCCCCTACACTGCCCGGACACCACTGCACTGCCCTAAACCCTGAAACACCAGCCCCAGCACGACCCCTACACTGCCTGAACACCACTGCACTGCCCTAAACCCTGACACACCAGCCCCAGCACGACCCCCTGCACTGCCTGAACACTACTGCACTGCCCTAAACCCTGAAACACCAGCCCCAACATGACCCCCTACACTGCCTGAACACCACTGCACTGCCCTAAACCCTGAAACACCAGCCCCTGGAAGTCCCCCTACACTGCCCGAACACCACTGCACTGCCCTAAACCCTGAAACACCAGCCCCTGCACGATCCCCTATACTGCCCTAAACCCTGAAACACCACTCCCAGCACGACCCCCTACACTGCCGGAACACCACTGCACTGCCCTAAACCCTGAAACACCACCCCCAGCACGACCCTCTACACTACCCGAACACCACTGCACTGCCCTAAACCCTGAAACACCAGCCGCAACACGACCCCTACACCGCCCGAACACCACCGCGCTGCCCTAATCCCTGAAACACCAGCTCCAGCACGACCCCCTACACTGCCCGAACACCACCGCACTGCCCTAAACCCTGAAACACCAACCCCAGCAAGACCCCCTACACTGCTCGAACAACACTGCGCTGCCCTAAACCCTGAAACACCAGCCCCAGCACGACCCCTACACTGCCCGAACACCACTGCACTGCCCTAAACCCTGAAACACCAGCCCCTGCATGACCTCCTACACTGCCCGAACACCACTGCACTGCCCTAAACCCTGAAACACCAGCCCCTGCACGACCCCCTACACTGCCCGAACACCACTGCACTGCCCTAAACCCTGAAACACCAGCCCCAGCACGACCCCTACACTGCCTGAACACCACTGCACTGCCCTAAACCCTGACACACCAGCCCCAGCACGACCCCCTGCACTGCCTGAACACTACTGCACTGCCCTAAACCCTGAAACACCAGCCCCAACATGAGCCCCTACACTGCCTGAACACCACTGCACTGCCCTAAACCCTGAAACACCAGCCCCTGGAAGTCCCCCTACACTGCCCGAACACCACAGCACTGCCCTAAACCCTGAAACACCAGCCCCTGCACGATCCCCTTTACTGCCCTAAACCCTGAAACACCACTCCCAGCATGACCCCCTACACTGCCGGAACACCACTGCACTGCCCTAAACCCTGAAACACCACCCCCAGCACGACCCTCTACACTACCCGAACACCACTGCACTGCCCAAAACCCTGAAACACCAGCCGCAACACGACCCCTACACCGCCCGAACACCACCGCGTTGCCCTAATCCCTGAAACACCAGCTCCAGCACGACCCCCTACACTGCCCGAACACCACCGCACTGCCCTAAACCCTGAAACACCAACCCTAGCAAGACCCCCTACACTGCTCGAACACCACTGCGATGCCCTAAACCCTGAAACACCAGCCCCAGCAAGACCCCCTACACTGCCCGAACACCACTGCACTTCCCTAAACCCTGAAACACCAGCCCCAGCACGACCCCCTACACTGCCCGAACACCACTGCACTGCCCTAAACCCTGAAACACCAGCCCCTGCATGAACTCCTACACTGCCCGAACACCACTGCACTGCCCTAAACCCTGAAACACCAGCCCCAGCACGACCCCCTACACTGCCCGAACACCACTGCCCTAAACCCGGAAACACCAGCCCCTGGAAGACCCCCTAGACTGCCCTAAACCCTGAAACACCACCCCCAGCACGACCCCCTACACTGCAAGAACACCACTGCACTGCCCTAAACCCTGAAACACCAGCCCCCAGCAAGACCCCCTACACTGCCCGAACACCACTGCACAGACCTAAACCATGAAACACCAGCCCTAACAAGACCCCCTACACTGCCTAACACCACTGCACTAAACCCTGAAACACCACCCCCTGCACGACCCCCTAAACTGCCCTAACACCACTGTACTGCCCTAAACCCTGAAACACCACCCCCTGCACAACCCCCTACACTGCCGGAACACCACTGCACTGCCCTAAACCCTGAAACACCACCCGCAGCACGACCTCCTACACTGCCTGAAAACCACTGCACTGCCCTAAACCCTGAAACACGAGCCCCAGCACGACCTCCTTCACTGTCCGAACACCACTGCACTGCTCTAAACCCTGAAACACCAGCCCCTGGAAGACCCCATACACTGCCCGAACACCACTGCACTGCCCTAAACCCTGAAACACCAGCCCCTGCACGGCCCTCTAGACTGCCCTAAACCCTGAAACACCACCCCCAGCATGACCCCCTACACTGCTGCAACACCACTGCACTGCCCTAAACCCTGAAACATCATCCCAAGCAAGCCCCCGTACACTGCCCGAACACCACTGCCCTAAACCCTGAAACACCACCCCAGCACGATCCCTACACTGCCCGAACACCACTGCACTGCCCTAAACTCTGAAACACCAGCCCCTGCAAGACCCCCTACACTGCCTGAACACCACTGCACTGCCCATAATCCTGAAACATCAGCCCCTGCATGACCCCTACACTGCCCGAACACCACTGCACTGCCCTAAAACCTGAAACACCAGCCCCTGCACGACCCCCTACACTGCCTGGACACCACTGCACTGCCCTAAACCCTGAAACACCAGCCCCAGCACGACCCCTACACTGCCTGAACACCACTGCACTGCCCTAAACCCTGACACACCAGCCCTAGCACGACCCCCTGCACTGCCTGAACACTACTGCACTGCCCTAAACCCTGAAACACCAGCCCCAACATGACCCCCTACACTGCCTGAACACCACTGCACTGCCCTAAACCCTGAAACACCAGCCCCTGGAAGTCCCCCTACACTGCCCGAACACCACTGCACTGCCCTAAACCCTGAAACACCAGCCCCTGCACGATCCCCTATACTGCCCTAAACCCTGAAACACCACTCCCAGCACGACCCCCTACACTGCCGGAACACCACTACACTGCCCTAAATCCTGAAACACCACCCCCAGCACGACCCTCTACACTACCCGAACACCACTGCACTGCCCTAAGCCCTGAAACACCAGCCGCAACACGACCCCTACACTGCCCGAACACCACCGCGCTGCCCTAATCCCTGAAACACCAGCTCCAGCACGACCCCCTACACTGCCCGAACACCACCGCACTGCCCTAAACCCTAAAACACCAACCCCAGCAAGACCCCATACACTGCTCGAACACCACTGCACTGCCCTAAACCCTGAAACACCAGCCCCAGCAAGACCCCCTACACTGCCCGAACACCACTGCACTTCCCTAAACCCTGAAACACCAGCCCCAGCACGACCCCCTACACTGCCCAAACACCACTGCACTGCCCTAAACCCTGAAAAACCAGCCCCTGCATGACCTCCTACACTGCCCGAACACCACTGCACTGCCCTAAACCCTGAAACACCAGCCCCAGAACGACCCCCTACACTGCCCGAACACCACTGCCCTAAACCCGGAAACACCAGCCCCTGGAAGACCCCCTAGACTGCCCTAAACCCTGAAACACCACCCCCAGCACGACCCCCTACACTACCAGAACACCACTGCACTGCCCTAAACCCTGAAACACCACCCCCAGCATGACCTCCTACACTGCCCAAACACCACTGCACTTCCCTAAACCCTGAAACATCATCCCAAGCAAGCCCCCGTACACTGCCCGAACACCACTGCCCTAAACCCTGAAACACCACCCCCAGCACGATCCTTACACTGCCCGAACACCACTGCACTGCCCTAAACTCTGAAACACCAGCCCCTGCACGACCCCCTACAATGCCCGAACACCACTTCACTGCCCTAAACCCTAAAACACTAGCCTCTGCATGACCCCCTACACTGCCCGAACACCACTGCACTGTCCTAAACCCTGAAACACCAGCCCCAGCAGGACCCCTACACTGCCCGAACACCACTGCACTGCCCTAAACCCTGAAACACCAGCCCCAGCACAACCCCCTACACTGCCCTAACACCACTATACTGCCCTAAACCCTGAAACACCACCCCCAGCACATCCGCCTACACTGCCCGAACACTACTGCACTGCCCTAAACCCTGAAACACCAGCCCCTGCATGACCCCCTACACTGCCCGAACACCACTGCACTGCCTAAACCCTGAACCACCCCAGCACAACCCCCTACACTGCCCGAACCCCACTGCACTGCCCTAAACCCTAAAACATCAGCCACAGCAAGACCCCCTACACTGCCCGAACACCACAGCACAGACCTAAACCCTAAAACACAAGCCCCAGCAAGACCCCCTACACTGCCCGAACACCACTGCACTGCCCTAAACCCTGATTCATCACCCCGAGCACGACCCCTACACTGCCCTAAACCCTCAAACATCACCCCCAGCAAGAGCACCTACACTGCCCGAAAACCACTGCACTGCCCTAAACACTGAAACATCATCCCAACAAGACCCCGTACACTACCCGAACACTACTGCCCTAAACCCTGAAACACCACCCCCAGCACGACCCCCTACACTGCCCGAACACCACCGCACTGCCCTAAACCCTGAAACACCAACCCCAGCAAGACCCCCTACACTGCTCGAACACCACTGCACTGCCCTAAACCCTGAAACACCAGCCCCAGCAAGACCCCCTACACTGCCCGAACACCACTGCACTTCCCTAAACCCTGAAACACCAGCCCCAGCGTGACCCCCTACACTGCCTGAACACCACTGCACTGCCCTAAACCCTGAAACACCAGCCCCTGCATGACCCCCTACACTGCCCGAACACCACTGCACTGCCCTAAACCCTGAAACACAAGCCCCAGCACGACCCCCTACACTGCCCGAACACCACTGCCCTAAACCCGGAAACACCAGCCCCTGGATGACCCCCTAGACTGCCCTAAACCCTGAAACACCACCCCCAGCACGACCCCCTACACTGCCAGAACACCACTGCACTGCCCTAAACCCTGAAACATCAGCCCCAGCAAGACCCCCGACACTGCCCGAACACCACTGGACTGCCCTAAACCCTGAAACACCAGCCCCAGCACAAGCACCTACACTGCCCAAACACCACTGCACTGTCCTAAACCCTGAAACACCACCCATGCACGACCCTCTACACTGCCCGAACACCACTGCACTGCCCTAATCCCTGAAACACCACCCCCTGCATGACCCCCTCCACTGCCCGAACACCACTGCACTGCCCTAAACCATGAAACATCATCCCCAGCAAGACCCCCTACACTGCCCGAACACCACAGCCCTAAACCCTGAAACACCACCCCAGCACAACCCCCTACAATGCCCGAACACAACTACACTGCCCTAAACCCTGAAACACCAGCCCCAGCAAGACCCCTACACTGCCCGAACACCACTGCACTCCCCTAAACCCTGAAACACCAGCCCCAGCACGACCCCCTACACTGCCCGAACACCACCGCACTGCCCTAAACCCTGAAACACCAACCCCAGCAAGACCCCCTACACTGCTCGAACACCACTGCACTGCCCTAAACCCTGAAACACCAGCCCCAGCAAGACCCCCTACACTGCCCGAACACCACTGCACTTCCCTAAACCCTGAAACACCAGCCCCAGCGTGACCCCCTACACTGCCTGAACACCACTGCACTGCCCTAAACCCTGAAACACCAGCCCCTGCATGACCCCCTACACTGCCCGAACACCACTGCACTGCCCTAAACCCTGAAACACAAGCCCCAGCACGACCCCCTACACTGCCCGAACACCACTGCCCTAAACCCGGAAACACCAACCCCTGGATGACCCCCTAGACTGCCCTAAACCCTGAAACACCACCCCCAGCACGACCCCCTACACTGCCAGAACACCAATGCACTGCCCTAAACCCTGAAACATCAGCCCCAGCAAGACCCCCGACACTGCCCGAACACCACTGGACTGCCCTAAACCCTGAAACACCAGCCCCAGCACAAGCACCTACACTGCCCAAACACCACTGCACTGTCCTAAACCCTGAAACACCACCCATGCACGACCCTCTACACTGCCCGAACACCACTGCCCTAATCCCTGAAACACCACCCCCTGCATGACCCCCTCCACTGCCCGAACACCACTGCACTGCCCTAAACCATGAAACATCATCCCCAGCAAGACCCCCTACACTGCCCGAACACCACAGCCCTAAACCCTGAAACACCACCCCAGCACAACCCCCTACAATGCCCGAACACAACTACACTGCCCTAAACCCTGAAACACCAGCCCCAGCAAGACCCCTACACTGCCCGAACACCACTGCACTCCCCTAAACCCTGAAACACCAGCCCCAGCAAGACCCCCTACACTGCCCAAACACCACTGCACAAACCTATACCCTGAAACACCAGCCCCAGCAAGACCCCCTACACTGACCGAACACCACTGCACTAAACCCTGAAACACCACCCCCAGCAAGACCCCTTACACTGCCCGAACACCACTGCACTGCCCTAAACCCTGAAACACCATCCCCAGCACGACCCCCTACACTGCCCGAACACCACTGCACTGCCCTAAACCCTGAAACACCAGCCCCAGCACGACCCCCTACACTGCCCGAACACCACTGCCCTAAACCCGGAAACACCAGCCCCTGGAAGACCCCCTAGACTGCCCTAAACCCTGAAACACCACCCCCAGCACGACCCCCTACACTGCCAGAACACCACTGCACTGCCCTAAACCCTGAAACACCACCCCCATCATGACCCCCTACACTGCAGAACACCACTGCACTTCCCTAAACCCTGAAACATCATCCCAAGCAAGCCCCCGTACACTGCCCGAACACCACTGCCCTAAACCCTGAAACACCACCCCAGCACGATCCTTACACTGCCCGAACACCACTGCACTGCCCTAAACTCTGAAACACCAGCCCCTGCACGACCCCCTACAATGCCCGAACACCACTTCACTGCCCTAAACCCTGAAACACTAGCCCCTGCATGACCCCCTACACTGCCCGAACACCACTGCACTGCCCTAAACCCTGAAACACCAGCCTCAGCAGGATCCCTACACTGCCCGAACACCAATGCACTACCCTAAACCCTGAAACACCAGCCCTAGCACGACCCCCTACACTGCCCGAACACCACTGCACTGCCCTAAACCCTGAAACACCAGCCCCAGCACAACCCCCTACACTGCACTAACACCACTATACTGCCCTAAACCCTGAAACACCACCCCCAGCACATCCGCCTACACTGCCCGAACACTACTGCACTGCCCTAAACCCTGAAACACCAGCCCCTGCATGACCCCCTACACTGCCCGAACACCACTGCACTGCCTAAACCCTGAACCACCCCAGCACAACCCCCTACACTGCCCGAACCCCACTGCACTGCCCTAAACCCTAAAACATCAGCCCCAGCAAGACCCCCTACACTGCCCGAACACCACTGCACAGACCTAAACCCTAAAACACAAGCCCCAGCAAGACCCCCTACACTGCCCGAACACCACTGCACTGCCCTAAACCCTGATTCATCACCCTGAGCATGACCCCTACACTGCCCTAAACCCTCAAACATCACCCCTAGCAAGAGCACCTACACTGCCCAAAAACCACTGCACTGCCCTAAACACTGAAACATCATCCCAAGCAAAACCCCGTACACTGCCCGAACACTACTGCCCTAAACCCTGAAACACCACCCCCAGCACGACCCCCTACACTGCCCGAACACCACTGCACTGCCCTAAACCCTGAAACACCAACCCCAGCAAGACCCCCTACACTGCCCGAACACCACTGCACTTCCCTAAACCCTGAAACACCAGCCCCAGCACGACCCCCTACACTGACCGAACACCACTTCACTGCCCTAAACCCTGAAACACCAGCCCCTGCACGACCCCCTACACTGCCCGAACACCACTGCACTGCCCTAAACCCTGAAACACCAGCTTCTGCACGACCCCCTACACTCCCCGAACACCACTGCTCTGCCCTAAACCCTGAAACACCAGCCCCAAAACGACCCCTACACTGCCCGACCACCACCGCACAGGCCTAAACCCTGAAACACTAGCCCCAGCATGACCCCCTACACTGCCTGAACACCACTGCACTGCCCTATACCCTGAAACACTAGCCCCTGTATGACCCCCTACACTGATTATTACGGCCCCGACCAGCCAGGCGGAGGTACAGAGGAGAATGCCAGTACATAACTAAGATTTTCAACTGAACGCCTTGTGTAGGAAGGTGGATATCTGACTATGGTTACCCCCAAATTTTTGCCTAGTGTCTAGCTGGTTTTTCGACTTAGTTGGCCTGAGATCCTGCCATTCAGGCTCTCAGGCTATCTGCTCTCTCTGTAAAATGGACTCCATGTACCCTAGGTACATACCCAATTGGTTGGATCACCCTGTCAGCCCCTGTACCAGTGTACACTAGGTACCCAGGGCATTGGTGTATCCAAGGCCTGCCAGGGGCTGAAGCATGTATTATGCCACCCCAGGCTTGGCCTAACAATCTGACACAACTGGCTGATCACTCAGCTGGGGTAAGTTGGTGTAATCACCTCTTACTTAGGTGTAGTATACCTATACCTAAACTTAAATGGGACACCTGGTAACCTATAAGTCACTCCTATGGCAGGCCTTAACAATCCTGAAGGCAGAGTGCTTGGTTCCATGTGAGATGGTGCTCTGGCATGAGCTGAGCCTGTCTACAGTGGTCGGAACAACTTCCTTCTACTGTTTCCAGATATCGTCATACCATATACTCTTAAGTGCATTATGAACCTCGCGGTTAAATGCTATCTTTGGTTTGGCTTTATCAAAACATGTCGAGTAAGGTGTCATACGAATTGGAATACTAACCCCTCGCCAATTCTGGCGACGGGGTTAGCATTCCACCCTTCTAGAGGGACACGACATGTACAGTACCTGAAACCCGGGTAAAATCAGACATAGCCTCAGCTCCACAAAATGGATGCTGCCACCACAGACACAAGTCTGCCCTCCTGCTGCTGGGAGTCCTTCCAGCTTGGGAGGTGTGGACAAAGGGTTTCCTGCCAGGGGAGGTGCGTGCACCACCCCAGACAGGATTTTGTGTATTGGTCAGGTAGGGCTTGAAAGAAACCAGACATGCCTGTGGCTCACAAGGAGCCTCGGTGCATATACCAGTTCAAACCGGTCCTGGGGCACACCAGTCCCGGGCCTGGGGCGAGCTGGACAAAGGATTGGGGGTGTAACCACCCCCCTTCCTGGTCCCACCCATAGGGAGGGACCTAGCAGGTAGTCCGGCCCCTAGAATCCGAATAAAGGTAGGAGCTGTGTCCTAAGACTTCAGACATCCTGGAATCAACTTGAAACTAAGAAGAAGACGGGAACTTCGACGCTCTGCCGCACAGAGGACTGAAGCCAATCTCCCCTGTGGTCAGGGAGTGACCACCTTGCTAACGCAAGCACCATCCAGCGAATCAACGTCTGCTTTGCCGCCGCCTCCCGCCGGAGCCCGAGCCCAGAGACTGACAAGACCTGGACCTCCAGACCTCTCACCGCCCGATCCACAGTCCCTGCAAAGAGGAGACCCGTGGAGGCACCGAGACACGTGGAGCCAGCCATCTTGAAACGACTACGACAAGCTGACCAGTGCAACAACCGAGGCTCCCTCCAAGTTGTGCTTTGGGTCCTGAGAAGCCCAACCCTCGAGCAGCATCTGCACCAAAGGTGAGCCCTCCAGCATCTCCACGATCTGCGTGGGGCCCTTCTGCATTTTGCCACTCGACGCGCCTAACCGGTTGCTGGCCCGCTGGCTAGTGGCCATCTTGGCGACGAAATCTACGACAAACACCGCTGGTCTGGTTGCTCCAGACTGGCCCTTGCTCCCCTCCAAAGGAGCCGTTCCTCTGACCTTGCTGGTCAGAACCATCAGCTTATCTCCTTGCCCACAACAATTGCTTTTGCCAAGGCTTGTTTGCTTCGATCAAGTCGCCGACACCGCCGACAGCGAGAGCCTGCGTGGGACAGCTCGTGACTCGACTCCTGGACGTCGTCGACCTTCAGGGACCACGTGGCTGCAGAGTCAAGCTACACCTTCCTTCCTGTTTGCACCCGACATCGCCTGGTACCCACCTGGTGCCACGCTGGTCACTGGCTAGTGACTGTGAACACTGTCCCCTCTGCTTACAGGTCTTCAACATCTCCGATCCACTCTTGGATCCACTGCATCTCTTCCCGACCGACCGCCTGCAGCACTTTTGTCTACAGGCCCCACGGAACAGATAGAAGAAACCCGACGCACTTCGAGGCCTATGCACCCGCTTCCTGTGGGTGAGGTAAAGCTGGCACTCCGGTGCCCAAGTGTGGTATTACATCTCTAGTGCCTGTGTTCCAAATCTTAAGTTCCTAGGTCATCCGGAAGATTCCTTTTGCAGTAACTTTGTACTTTTTACGCACCCATTGAAACCTATGGGAGCACGCGTGTGACTATTTGCTCTGCACACGCCACCCGTGGACCTCCTGGTCACTAACTGACGTTAGCTCCTTGTAGGCCCAGCGATTCTAGAGGCCCTAGGCCTTTTCCCTTTCCTGTTCGTGGTACTTATACCACTATTTTAGTATATGGTTCGAGTGGCCACCAGGGCCTATCCATATAAAGTGCAACTTCTGTGTATTCTGTGATAATCTTGTTTGACGATTTGTGCTCCTGTGCTCATAAAGAGACTAGGGGTTACTTTGAGAAATAAATACATATATATTTTGAATATATATCTGTGTGGTGTCCTTTCATTGGTATAAAAGGGGGTTGCATTTGGTAAAACAGCTGGCTTAACACGCTTCACGAGTTTAGCCTCAAAGACTGCTTAGCCTACGCTACCACTAGGGCAGCTAGTCCGAAAAGGTTGACTTACAACCACACCATAAGGGTTGCTTGGCATGGTACAAGGTGATCACTTTAACTAGTGAGCATCATATACCAGGCCAACTTCTCACATTGGTGAGCAGCGGTTGGATTTGAGCTTGCTGTGTTTTACCATTGTAATCTCTTGGTTACCAATTGAAAGATCACATAGGTACCTGTAGGTACATATAAAACAAGATTAGATATACTTAAGTTCTACTGAACTTAGTTGTTGTAGAGCAAAGGGAGTAGCACACCCTGACTACAACTACTAGATAGGTTTAGTAGGTAAACCCAAGTGTAGGTAGATTGCAACACATCCACCCACACTTAAGAGCAATGGCCGGGGCAGAGGGGTCCACTGTACCCATCTCTGTCGAGAGTGACCCCCAGAGGGCACCAACCAGCTTTGCTACCCTTAATCAGAATGAGCTCAGGCATTTGGCAACTCTTAGAGGCCTTAAACAGCCCAAGAACCCAAACTCTGCTGAGCTCAGAGAGCTCTTACAGAATGATGAGAATCAGAGAGCACTCAAGAAAGCTTCCCAGTTAGCCCCCTTAGGGACAGGAACAGGAGGCCCCCCTTCTGAAGATGCCACTGAAGTACCCCTTCCCAATAGTCACCCCTTAGATGGGATGCCTACCACAGAGGAAGAAAGTGATGGGGATACAGATGTGAGTGGGGATGAAGGGAGAACTAGCCCAGTGCCAAGTGTTATACTTGGCCCAGCTAAACTAAGGCTATTGGGGACTGACAGTGGGTTCACCCCATTGGATCTCCCCAGTGGACTTAACACAGGGCTTGGAAGGCAAAGGAATCGCTCAGGTGACTCCAATGCTTCCCATGGCTCTAGAGGCTCTCAAGGTCACTCCAGAAGGAGACTGACCACCCCTCAGAGGAGGGAACATGAGGCCAGAATGCAGGAAGCCCAGCTGAGGATCAGGAAGCAGGAGCTAGAAGTAGCCCTGATGGAAGAAAAACTGAGCAAGGCTAGGCAGCATAGAGAGAGTGGGTCTATACCCACTGGTGGCAGCAATGTCCCTAGGGACAAAGATAGGGTCTTTGACAATAGGAACCTGTCCAAGATTGTGCCCCCCTACAAAAGTGGGGATGACATCCACAAATGGATGACTGCTCTTGAGAGAGCCTGCAAAGTGCAGCAGGTTCCTGAAGACCAGTGGGCAGCAATCTTATGGCTCTCCTTTGAGGGGAGAGGCAGAGATAGACTCCTCACTGTTAGAGAAGAGGATGTCAGAAATTACAGAGTCCTGAAGAGTGTCCTAGTTGATGGGTTAGGCTTAACCACTGAACAGTACAGGTTAATGTTCAGAGACACCCAGAAGACACAGACTCAGGACTGGTCTGAATATGTGGAATGTGCCACTAAGGCTTTGGAGGGTTGGTTGCTGGGAAGTAAGGTGTCTGATTATACAGGATTGTACAATTTGATGATGAGAGAGCAGATTTTAAGTAATTGTCAAAACCAGCTTCTCCATCAACACCTGGTAGACTCAGATTTGACCTCTCCCCAAGAATTGGGAAAGAGGGCAGATAAATGGGTCAGGACCAGGATCAGGCCTAAAAACCAGGGTGGTGACCAAAAGAAAGATACCACCAAGCCTCAAGAGAAGGGTGGGGATAAAGAAAAAGAGAAACCTTCCTCAGGGCCCCAAAACTCCACACAGGGTGGTGGGTCCCAAGCTCCCTCCTCTACCACAGCTAAAAAGCCCTACTGCCATGAGTGTAAAACTCCTGGGCATTGGAAAACTGACAGCGGTTGCCCAAGGGCTAAAAACAAAACTGTTCCTCCAATTACTCCTGTCACACCACCTATTACTGTCAGCAGTAATCCCCCAGGTGGTGGGAGTGCCCCCAGAAATCTGGGTGGGTTTACTTGGGGAACACAGGGGGACCCTGGCTTAGCCAATTCCCCTACAGCAACCACTCTTGTCTGTGATGGTGGCATGGGGTTTGCCAACTTCACTGCCTGTCCCAACACTTTGGGTAGGTACAGACAGGAGCCCTACATCAATGGTACAAAAGCTGAGGCCTACAGAGACACTGGGGCTAGCATCACAATGGTGGCCCATTGGCTAGTTCCCTCTGAGCAGCTTTTGCCCGGTTTCTCCTACCAGGTGACTAACATTGATGGCAAACAGAACAGTCATCCCATGGCAGAGGTATGTCTCAGCTGGGGAGGGGTCACTGGCCCTAAAAGGGTAGCAGTGTCCCCAACCTTGCCTGTAGACTGCTTACTGGGGAATGACTTAGAACTCTCAGCTTGGGCTGGAGTTGAACAAGACACCCATTCTAAAATGGTAGGCCTTTCACAAAAGGGTAGGGGGGTTGTGCCATTCACAACCCCTGTCCAAATAGATTTCCTCCCTGAAAAGGTTGGAAGGGCAGTGGTAGCCACAGCCCAGGCACAGACAGACTTCCCTGTAGGGACTGGCAGAGCTGTGACAGTCACAGCTCAAACACAAACTGAGTGCCCCCCTGAAAAGGTTGGCAAGGCTGTAATGGTCTCAGCCTATACTCAGACTGACATAGGTGTAGTGAAGCCTGAAACAATGGATCACTCCACACAAACTGAGAGTAGTGGGGAGGAAGAAAAGTCTCCCTCTCCCCAGACATTAGGAAAAGGTCAGCCTCCTCAGGGATCTGACCTCACCCCTTGTGAAGGAACTGCCCCAGAGGTAGCCAGGCCTGGCCTGGCAGAGCCTCTGATGTCAGTGGCCCCTTCCAAGGTGGGATCCAGTCTGGTGCAGGTAGCCTGCCTCTCTCTACCCTGCCTCAGTCAGCCCAGGGCTGCAGAGGTCAGGGAGGCCAGTGGACCCCCAGAGGGCCCCTGTCCACAAGAACCCCCCCATCAAAAGAATGAGGATTGCCTGGCTAGTAGCCCTAGTCAGGTGATGGGTAAAAACATTCCTGAGGGATCTCCTTTACAGGTAGTTAGGGACCTCCCCCAGGGGGATTCTGTTGGGCACAGGCAAACATGGGACCTTAGGGCCCCAAACCTGACCTGTCCCTCCAGTAAGCCCACAAAAGGGACCCAGCCTCCAGCTTTAGGTAGCCAGAGGCTGACCCTGAGAGCACAGTGCAACTCAGTTAAAGAAAGAAAGGCATCCATGGTGGAGGATGATTGGAGGAAGCTGAGGCCTCACTTTGAGGACACTCACTTCAGTACTCCATCTCAACACCAGCCTTTTACTTTGCCAAGACACACCACAGGTAGAGATTCCCTATGGTGGAGACCCTCTGATACCCTTAGGGTGAGGGATTGCTTAGTGGACCATGAGACAGGGGGTAACCATGCCAGTGCTGGTTCCTCCTTATATGGCCACTTGGGCAATATAGGCTTACCTGGTCAAGGTCAGCCTTATCTCCCTTCGTTTGGGGGGGGGTTGTGTAGGAAGGTGGATATCTGACTATGGTTACCCCCAAATTTTTGCCTAGTGTCTAGCTGGTTTTTCGACTTAGTTGGCCTGAGATCCTGCCATTCAGGCTCTCAGGCTATCTGCTCTCTCTGTAAAATGGACTCCATGTACCCTAGGTACATACCCAATTGGTTGGATCACCCTGTCAGCCCCTGTACCAGTGTACACTAGGTACCCAGGGCATTGGTGTATCCAAGGCCTGCCAGGGGCTGAAGCATGTATTATGCCACCCCAGGCTTGGCCTAACAATCTGACACAACTGGCTGATCACTCAGCTGGGGTAAGTTGGTGTAATCACCTCTTACTTAGGTGTAGTATACCTATACCTAAACTTAAATGGGACACCTGGTAACCTATAAGTCACTCCTATGGCAGGCCTTAACAATCCTGAAGGCAGAGTGCTTGGTTCCATGTGAGATGGTGCTCTGGCATGAGCTGAGCCTGTCTACAGTGGTCGGAACAACTTCCTTCTACTGTTTCCAGATATCGTCATACCATATACTCTTAAGTGCATTATGAACCTCGCGGTTAAATGCTATCTTTGGTTTGGCTTTATCAAAACATGTCGAGTAAGGTGTCATACGAATTGGAATACTAACCCCTCGCCAATTCTGGCGACGGGTTAGCATTCCACCCTTCTAGAGGGACACGACATGTACAGTACCTGAAACCCGGGTAAAATCAGACATAGCCTCAGCTCCACAAAATGGATGCTGCCACCACAGACACAAGTCTGCCCTCCTGCTGCTGGGAGTCCTTCCAGCTTGGGAGGTGTGGACAAAGGGTTTCCTGCCAGGGGAGGTGCGTGCACCACCCCAGACAGGATTTTGTGTATTGGTCAGGTAGGGCTTGAAAGAAACCAGACATGCCTGTGGCTCACAAGGAGCCTCGGTGCATATACCAGTTCAAACCGGTCCTGGGGCACACCAGTCCCGGGCCTGGGGCGAGCTGGACAAAGGATTGGGGGTGTAACCACCCCCCTTCCTGGTCCCACCCATAGGGAGGGACCTAGCAGGTAGTCCGGCCCCTAGAATCCGAATAAAGGTAGGAGCTGTGTCCTAAGACTTCAGACATCCTGGAATCAACTTGAAACTAAGAAGAAGACGGGAACTTCGACGCTCTGCCGCACAGAGGACTGAAGCCAATCTCCCCTGTGGTCAGGGAGTGACCACCTTGCTAACGCAAGCACCATCCAGCGAATCAACGTCTGCTTTGCCGCCGCCTCCCGCCGGAGCCCGAGCCCAGAGACTGACAAGACCTGGACCTCCAGACCTCTCACCGCCCGATCCACAGTCCCTGCAAAGAGGAGACCCGTGGAGGCACCGAGACACGTGGAGCCAGCCATCTTGAAACGACTACGACAAGCTGACCAGTGCAACAACCGAGGCTCCCTCCAAGTTGTGCTTTGGGTCCTGAGAAGCCCAACCCTCGAGCAGCATCTGCACCAAAGGTGAGCCCTCCAGCATCTCCACGATCTGCGTGGGGCCCTTCTGCATTTTGCCACTCGACGCGCCTAACCGGTTGCTGGCCCGCTGGCTAGTGGCCATCTTGGCGACGAAATCTAAGACAAACACCGCTGGTCTGGTTGCTCCAGACTGGCCCTTGCTCCCCTCCAAAGGAGCCGTTCCTCTGACCTTGCTGGTCAGAACCATCAGCTTATCTCCTTGCCCACAACAATTGCTTTTGCCAAGGCTTGTTTGCTTCGATCAAGTCGCCGACACCGCCGACAGCGAGAGCCTGCGTGGGACAGCTCGTGACTCGACTCCTGGACGTCGTCGACCTTCAGGGACCACGTGGCTGCAGCGTCAAGCTACACCTTCCTTCCTGTTTGCACCCGACATCGCCTGGTACCCACCTGGTGCCACGCTGGTCACTGGCTAGTGACTGTGAACACTGTCCCCTCTGCTTACAGGTCTTCAACATCTCCGATCCACTCTTGGATCCACTGCATCTCTTCCCGACCGACCGCCTGCAGCACTTTTGTCTACAGGCCCCACGGAACAGATAGAAGAAACCCGACGCACTTCGAGGCCTATGCACCCGCTTCCTGTGGGTGAGGTAAAGCTGGCACTCCGGTGCCCAAGTGTGGTATTACATCTCTAGTGCCTGTGTTCCAAATCTTAAGTTCCTAGGTCATCCGGAAGATTCCTTTTGCAGTAACTTTGTACTTTTTACGCACCCATTGAAACCTATGGGAGCACGCGTGTGACTATTTGCTCTGCACACGCCACCCGTGGACCTCCTGGTCACTAACTGACGTTAGCTCCTTGTAGGCCCAGCGATTCTAGAGGCCCTAGGCCTTTTCCCTTTCCTGTTCGTGGTACTTATACCACTATTTTAGTATATGGTTCGAGTGGCCACCAGGGCCTATCCATATAAAGTGCAACTTCTGTGTATTCTGTGATAATCTTGTTTGACGATTTGTGCTCCTGTGCTCATAAAGAGACTAGGGGTTACTTTGAGAAATAAATACATATATATTTTGAATATATATCTGTGTGGTGTCCTTTCATTGGTATAAAAGGGGGTTGCATTTGGTAAAACAGCTGGCTTAACACGCTTCACGAGTTTAGCCTCAAAGACTGCTTAGCCTACGCTACCACTAGGGCAGCTAGTCCGAAAAGGTTGACTTACAACCACACCATAAGGGTTGCTTGGCATGGTACAAGGTGATCACTTTAACTAGTGAGCATCATATACCAGGCCAACTTCTCACACCTTGACATTGAAAACTTCACGATTAAAGATCCACAAGAAGAGCTTTGTTCTCGCAACATCGGCCAATTATCTCTCGGAAAGATGGGTGTATGCCCCTGCTGATCAAGCGGGGCCACCATCCAATAATCGACATACAATCATCCACATAATAAGAAAGAATTTATACAAGGGCGTCTACACTAGATAAGCGACGCCTTGATGCGGTGAAGATTTTAATCGACTGCAACAGAAGCTTAAACGAGAGAGAGATTTTATCTCCTACATTAGTGAGTTATTGGTTAGAAGGAGGAAGACTCTAGCACATTTATGTCCTGAAGAAGGTGGAGAAGTAGACCAATCTTTATTCACCGAAACGCGTCGACGCAAGAATATACGAATCTCGAATTGAAACTAACAGAACTGTGCAACAATACCGATTGTCTGTTTAGCTTCTAATTAGAAAACTTTTTGCATAGAGATTGACATACAGCTAGGTCATTGACTTCTGTAAAAACTGTCTAGAGTAGCCCCGTGAGTAGGACTAGAGTGTGTGTTTTTTATAGCCATATTTTGTCCAGGGTTTGCTTATTAGTGAGTGTGCATATTTTTAAGTCATATAGGACTAAAATCCCTTTCCCCCCCCTTTTTTACTGTGTATCTTTTTTTACTGTGTTTATTTTTATTAGTAGGCAATGTATTTTATTTGAAGTATTGTGTTCTCTTGATATTGTGCGAAATAAACTGTTTTAAATTTTATTATCATTGCAAAAAATTTTTGGGGGTGACTTCATCAAAGACGTTCATTGACCTTTGGGCTCCGACTTTAGAGGAACCCTCTCATTTTCTTCTTTTGAGTTTTAACATATGCCCTCCGTATGTATATTGAAGTACGTGTGAGTGTTTGTTTGAGGTGTGTTTAAAAGAATTTCCTCCGTGGGAGTTGTTCTCTTTCACTTTAACAGTGCCCTGTCCCTCGGAGAGTGGGCCCCCTCTCTTCTTTCATATTGACGCCCTACACTACCCTAAACCCTGAAACACCACCCCAGCACGATCCCTACACTGCCCGAACACCACTGCACTGCCCTAAACCCTGAGACACCAACCCCTGCACGACCCCCTACACTGCCCGAACACCACTGCACTGCCCTAAACCCTGAAACACCAGCCCCAGCAAGACCCCCTACACTGCCCGAACACCACTGCACTGCCCTAAACCCTGACACACCAGCCCCAGCACGACCCCCTGCACTGCCTGAACACTACTGCACTGCCCTAAACCCTGAAACACCAGCCCCAACATGACCCCCTACACTGCCTGAACACCACTGCACTGCCCTAAACCCTGAAACACCAGCCCCTGGAAGTCCCCCTACACTGCCCGAACACCACTGCACTGCCCTAAACCCTGAAACACCAGCCCCTGCACGATCCCCTATACTGCCCTAAACCCTGAAACACCACTCCCAGCACGACCCCCTACACTGCCGGAACACCACTGCACTGCCCTAAACCCTGAAACACCACCCCCAGCACGACCCTCTACACTACCCGAACACCACTGCACTGCCCTAAACCCTGAAACACCAGCCGCAACACGACCCCTACACTGCCCGAATACCACCGCGCTGCCCTAATCCCTGAAACACCAGCTCCAGCACGACCCCTACACTGCCCGAACACCACCGCACTGCCCTAAACCCTGAAACACCAACCCCAGCAAGACCCCCTACACTGCTCGAACACCACTGCACTGCCCTAAACCCTGAAACACCAGCCCCAGCAAGACCCCCTACACTGCCCGAACACCACTGCACTTCCCTAAACCCTGAAACACCAGCCCCAGCACGACCCCCTACACTGCCCGAACACCACTGCACTGCCCTAAACCCTGAAACACCAGCCCCTGCATGACCTCCTACACTGCCCGAACACCACTGCACTGCCCTAAACCCTGAAACACCAGCCCCAGCACGACCCCCTACACTGCCCGAACACCACTGCCCTAAACCCGTAAACACCAGCCCCTGGAAGACCCCCTAGACTGCCCTAAACCCTGAAACACCACCCCCAGCACGACCCCCTACACTGCCAGAACACCACTGCACTGCCCTAAACCCTGCAACACCACCCCCAGCATGATCCCCTACACTGCCCAAACACCACTGCACTTCCCTAAACCCTGAAACATCATCCCCAGCAAGACCCCCTACACTGCCCGAACACCACTGCCCTAATCCCTGAAACAACACCCCGAGCACGACCCCCTACACTGCCCGAACACCACTGCACTGCCCTAAACCCTGAAACACCAGCCCCCAGCAAGACCCCCTACACTGCCCGAACACCACTGCACAGACCTAAACCATGAAACACCAGCCCTAGCAAGACCCCCTACACTGCCTAACACCACTGCACTAAACCCTGAAACACCACCCCCTGCACGACCCCCTAAACTGCCCTAACACCACTGTACTGCCCTAAACCCTGAAACACCACCCCCTGCACAACCCCCTACACTGCCGGAACACCACTGCACTGCCCTAAACCCTGAAACACCACCCGCAGCACGACCTCCTACACTGCCTGAAAACCACTGCACTGCCCTAAACCCTGAAACACAAGCCCCAGCACGACCTACTTCACTGCCCGAACACCACTGCACTGCTCTAAACCCTGAAACACCAGCCCCTGGAAGACCCCATACACTGCCCGAACACCACTGCACTGCCCTAAACCCTGAAACACCAGCCCCTGCACGGCCCTCTAGACTGCCCTAAACCCTGAAACACCAACCCCAGCATGACCCCCTACACTGCTGCAACACCACTGCACTGCCCTAAATCTTGAAACACCACCCCCAGCACGACCCCCTACACTGCCCGAACACCACTGCACTGCCCTAAACCCTTAAACATCATCCCAAGCAAGCCCCCGTACACTGCCCGAACACTACTGCCCTAAACCCTGAAACACCACCCCAGCACGATCCCTACACTGCCCGAACACCACTGCACTGCCCTAAACCCTGAGACACCAACCCCTGCACGACCCCCTACACTGCCCGAACACCACTGCACTGCCCTAAAACCTGAAACACCAGCCCCTGCACGACCCCCTACACTGCCCGGACACCACTGCACTGCCCTAAACCCTGAAACACCAGCCCCAGCACGACCCCTACACTGCCTGAACACCACTGCACTGCCCTAAACCCTGACACACCAGCCCCAGCACGACCCCCTGCACTGCCTGAACACTACTGCACTGCCCTAAACCCTGAAACACCAGCCCCAACATGACCCCCTACACTGCCTGAACACCACTGCACTGCCCTAAACCCTGAAACACCAGCCCCAGCACGACCCCTACACTGCCTGAACACCACTGCACTGCCCTAAACCCTGACACACCAGCCCCAGCACGACCCCCTGCACTGCCTGAACACTACTGCACTGCCCTAAACCCTGAAACACGAGCCCCAGCACGACCTCCTTCACTGCCCGAACACCACTGCACTGCTCTAAACCCTGAAACACCAGCCCCTGGAAGACCCCATACACTGCCCGAACACCACTGCACTGCCCTAAACCCTGAAACACCAGCCCCTGCACGGCCCTCTAGACTGCCCTAAACCCTGAAACACCACCCCCAGCACGACCCCCTACACTGCTGCAACACCACTGCACTGCCCTAAATCTTGAAACACCACCCCCAGCACGACCCCCTACACTGCCCGAACACCACTGCACTGCCCTAAACCCTGAAACATCATCCCAAGCAAGCCCCGTACACTGCCCGAACACCACTGCCCTAAACCCTGAAACACCACCCCAGCACGATCCCTACACTGCCTGAACACCACTGCACTGCCCTAAACCCTGAGACACCAACCCCTGCACGACCCCCTACACTGCCCGAACACCACTGCACTGCCCTAAAACCTGAAACACCAGCCCCTGCACGACCCCCTACACTGCCCGGACACCACTGCACTGCCCTAAACCCTGAAACACCAGCCCCAGCACGACCCCTACACTGCCTGAACACCACTGCACTGCCCTAAACCCTGACACACCAGCCCCAGCACGACCCCCTGCACTGCCTGAACACTACTGCACTGCCCTAAACCCTGAAACACCAGCCCCAACATGACCCCCTACACTGCCTGAACACCACTGCACTGCCCTAAACCCTGAAACACCAGCCCCTGGAAGTCCCCCTACACTGCCCGAACACCACTGCACTGCCCTAAACCCTGAAACACCAGCCCCTGCACGATCCCCTATACTGCCCTAAACCCTGAAACACCACTCCCAGCACGACCCCCTACACTGCCGGAACACCACTGCACTGCCCTAAACCCTGAAACACCACCCCAAGCATGACCCTCTACACTACCCAAACACCACTGCACTGCCCTAAACCCTGAAACACCAGCCGCAACACGACCCCTACACCGCCCGAACACCACCGCGCTGCCCTAATCCCTGAAACACCAGCTCCAGCACGACCCCCTACACTGCCCGAACACCACCGCACTGCCCTAAACCCTGAAACACCAACCCCAGCAAGACCCCCTACACTGCTCGAACACCACTGCGCTTCCCTAAACCCTGAAACACCAGCCCCAGCAAGACCCCCTACACTGCCCGAACACCACTGCACTTCCCTAAACCCTGAAACACCAGCCACAGCACGACCCCCTACACTGCCCGAACACCACTGCACTGCCCTAAACCCTGAAACACCAGCCCCTGCATGACCTCCTACACTGCCCGAACACCACTGCACTGCCCTAAACCCTGAAACACCAGCCCCTGCACGACCCCCTACACTGCCCGGACACCACTGCACTGCCCTAAACCCTGAAACACCAGCCCCAGCACGACCCCTAAACTGCCTGAACACCACTGCACTGCCCTAAACCCTGACACACCAGCCCCAGCACGACCCCCTGCACTGCCTGAACACTACTGCACTGCCCTAAACCCTGAAACACCAGCCCCAACATGACCCCCTACACTGCCTGAACACCACTGCACTGCCCTAAACCCTGAAACACCAGCCCCTGGAAGTCCCCCTACACTGCCCGAACACCACTGCACTGCCCTAAACCCTGAAACACCAGCCCCTGCACGATCCCCTATACTGCCCTAAACCCTGAAACACCACTCCCAGCACGACCCCCTACACTGCCGGAACACCACTGCACTGCCCTAAACCCTGAAACACCACCCCCAGCACGACCCTCTACACTACCCGAACACCACTGCACTGCCCTAAACCCTGAAACACCAGCCGCAACACGACCCCTACACCGCCCGAACACCACCGCGCTGCCCTAATCCCTGAAACACCAGCTCCAGCACGACCCCCTACACTGCCCGAACACCACCGCACTGCCCTAAACCCTGAAACACCAACCCCAGCAAGACCCCCTACACTGCTCGAACACCACTGCGCTGCCCTAAACCCTGAAACACCAGCCCCAGCAAGACCCCCTACACTGCCCGAACACCACTGCACTTCCCTAAACCCTGAAACACCAGCCTCAGCACGACCCCCTACACTGCCCGAACACCACTGCACTGCCCTAAACCCTGAAACACCAGCCCCTGCATGACCTCCTACACTGCCCGAACACCACTGCACTGCCCTAAACCCTGAAACACCAGCCCCAGCACGACCCCCTACACTGCCCGAACACCACTGCCCTAAACCCGGAAACACCAGCCCCTGGAAGACCCCCTAGACTGCCCTAAACCCTGAAACACCACCCCCAGCACGACCCCCTACACTGCCAGAACACCACTGCACTGCTCTAAACCCTGAAACACCAGCCCCTGGAAGACCCCATACACTGCCCGAACACCACTGCACTGCCCTAAACCCTGAAACACCAGCCCCTGCACGGCCCTCTAGACTGCCCTAAACCCTGAAACACCACCCCCAGCACGACCCCCTACACTGCTGCAACACCACTGCACTGCCCTAAATCTTGAAACACCACCCCCAGCACGACCCCCTACACTGCCCGAACACCACTGCACTGCCCTAAACCCTGAAACATCATCCCAAGCAAGCCCCCGTACACTGCCCGAACACCACTGCCCTAAACCCTGAAACACCACCCCAGCACGATCCCTACACTGCCTGAACACCACTGCACTGCCCTAAACCCTGAGACACCAACCCCTGCACGACCCCCTACACTGCCCGAACACCACTGCACTGCCCTAAAACCTGAAACACCAGCCCCTGCACGACCCCCTACACTGCCCGGACACCACTGCACTGCCCTAAACCCTGAAACACCAGCCCCAGCACGACCCCTACACTGCCTGAACACCACTGCACTGCCCTAAACCCTGACACACCAGCCCCAGCACGACCCCCTGCACTGCCTGAACACTACTGCACTGCCCTAAACCCTGAAACACCAGCCCCAACATGACCCCCTACACTGCCTGAACACCACTGCACTGCCCTAAACCCTGAAACACCAGCCCCTGGAAGTCCCCCTACACTGCCCGAACACCACTGCACTGCCCTAAACCCTGAAACACCAGCCCCTGCACGATCCCCTATACTGCCCTAAACCCTGAAACACCACTCCCAGCACGACCCCCTACACTGCCGGAACACCACTGCACTGCCCTAAACCCTGAAACACCACCCCCAGCACGACCCTCTACACTACCCGAACACCACTGCACTGCCCTAAACCCTGAAACACCAGCCGCAACACGACCCCTACACCGCCCGAACACCACCGCGCTGCCCTAATCCCTGAAACACCAGCTCCAGCACGACCCCCTACACTGCCCGAACACCACCGCACTGCCCTAAACCCTGAAACACCAACCCCAGCAAGACCCCCTACACTGCTCGAACAACACTGCGCTGCCCTAAACCCTGAAACACCAGCCCCAGCACGACCCCTACACTGCCCGAACACCACTGCACTGCCCTAAACCCTGAAACACCAGCCCCTGCATGACCTCCTACACTGCCCGAACACCACTGCACTGCCCTAAACCCTGAAACACCAGCCCCTGCACGACCCCCTACACTGCCCGAACACCACTGCACTGCCCTAAACCCTGAAACACCAGCCCCAGCACGACCCCTACACTGCCTGAACACCACTGCACTGCCCTAAAACCTGACACACCAGCCCCAGCACGACCCCCTGCACTGCCTGAACACTACTGCACTGCCCTAAACCCTGAAACACCAGCCCCAACATGAGCCCCTACACTGCCTGAACACCACTGCACTGCCCTAAACCCTGAAACACCAGCCCCTGGAAGTCCCCCTACACTGCCCGAACACCACAGCACTGCCCTAAACCCTGAAACACCAGCCCCTGCACGATCCCCTATACTGCCCTAAACCCTGAAACACCACTCCCAGCACGACCCCCTACACTGCCGGAACACCACTGCACTGCCCTAAACCCTGAAACACCACCCCCAGCACGACCCTCTACACTACCCGAACACCACTGCACTGCCCAAAACCCTGAAACACCAGCCGCAACACGACCCCTACACCGCCCGAACACCACCGCGTTGCCCTAATCCCTGAAACACCAGCTCCAGCACGACCCCCTACACTGCCCGAACACCACCGCACTGCCCTAAACCCTGAAACACCAACCCTAGCAAGACCCCCTACACTGCTCGAACACCACTGCGATGCCCTAAACCCTGAAACACCAGCCCCAGCAAGACCCCCTACACTGCCCGAACACCACTGCACTTCCCTAAACCCTGAAACACCAGCCCCAGCACGACCCCCTACACTGCCCGAACACCACTGCACTGCCCTAAACCCTGAAACACCAGCCACTGCATGAACTCCTACACTGCCCGAACACCACTGCACTGCCCTAAACCCTGAAACACCAGCCCCAGCACGACCCCCTACACTGCCCGAACACCACTGCCCTAAACCCGGAAACACCAGCCCCTGGAAGACCCCCTAGACTGCCCTAAACCCTGAAACACCACCCCCAGCACGACCCCCTACACTGCCAGAACACCACTGCACTGCCCTAAACCCTGAAACACCACCCCCAGCATGACCCCCTATACTGCCCAAACACCACTGCACTTCCCTAAACCCTGAAACATCATCCCCAGCAAGACCCCCTACACTGCCCAAACACCACTGCCCTAATCCCTGAAACAACACCCCGAGCACGACCCCCTACACTGCCCGAACACCACTGCACTGCCCTAAACCCTGAAACACCAGCCCCCAGCAAGACCCCCTACACTGCCCGAACACCACTGCACAGACCTAAACCATGAAACACCAGCCCTAACAAGACCCCCTACACTGCCTAACACCACTGCACTAAACCCTGAAACACCACCCCCTGCACGACCCCCTAAACTGCCCTAACACCACTGTACTGCCCTAAACCCTGAAACACCACCCCCTGCACAACCCCCTACACTGCCGGAACACCACTGCACTGCCCTAAACCCTGAAACACCACCCGCAGCACGACCTCCTACACTGCCTGAAAACCACTGCACTGCCCTAAACCCTGAAACACGAGCCCCAGCACGACCTCCTTCACTGTCCGAACACCACTGCACTGCTCTAAACCCTGAAACACCAGCCCCTGGAAGACCCCATACACTGCCCGAACACCACTGCACTGCCCTAAACCCTGAAACACCAGCCCCTGCACGGCCCTCTAGACTGCCCTAAACCCTGAAACACCACCCCCAGCATGACCCCCTACACTGCTGCAACACCACTGCACTGCCCTAAACCCTGAAACATCATCCCAAGCAAGCCCCCGTACACTGCCCGAACACCACTGCCCTAAACCCTGAAACACCACCCCAGCACGATCCCTACACTGCCCGAACACCACTGCACTGCCCTAAACCCTGAAACACCAGCCCCTGCAAGACCCCCTACACTGCCTGAACACCACTGCACTGCCCATAATCCTGAAACATCAGCCCCTGCATGACCCCTACACTGCCCGAACACCACTGCACTGCCCTAAAACCTGAAACACCAGCCCCTGCACGACCCCCTACACTGCCTGGACACCACTGCACTGCCCTAAACCCTGAAACACCAGCCCCAGCACGACCCCTACACTGCCTGAACACCACTGCACTGCCCTAAACCCTGACACACCAGCCCTAGCACGACCCCCTGCACTGCCTGAACACTACTGCACTGCCCTAAACCCTGAAACACCAGCCCCAACATGACCCCCTACACTGCCTGAACACCACTGCACTGCCCTAAACCCTGAAACACCAGCCCCTGGAAGTCCCCCTACACTGCCCGAACACCACTGCACTGCCCTAAACCCTGAAACACCAGCCCCTGCACGATCCCCTATACTGCCCTAAACCCTGAAACACCACTCCCAGCACGACCCCCTACACTGCCGGAACACCACTACACTGCCCTAAATCCTGAAACACCACCCCCAGCACGACCCTCTACACTACCCGAACACCACTGCACTGCCCTAAGCCCTGAAACACCAGCCGCAACACGACCCCTACACTGCCCGAACACCACCGCGCTGCCCTAATCCCTGAAACACCAGCTCCAGCACGACCCCCTACACTGCCCGAACACCACCGCACTGCCCTAAACCCTAAAACACCAACCCCAGCAAGACCCCATACACTGCTCGAACACCACTGCACTGCCCTAAACCCTGAAACACCAGCCCCAGCAAGACCCCCTACACTGCCCGAACGCCACTGCACTTCCCTAAACCCTGAAACACCAGCCCCAGCACGACCCCCTACACTGCCCAAACACCACTGCACTGCCCTAAACCCTGAAAAACCAGCCCCTGCATGACCTCCTACACTGCCCGAACACCACTGCACTGCCCTAAACCCTGAAACACCAGCCCCAGAACGACCCCCTACACTGCCCGAACACCACTGCCCTAAACCCGGAAACACCAGCCCCTGGAAGACCCCCTAGACTGCCCTAAACCCTGAAACACCACCCCCAGCACGACCCCCTACACTACCAGAACACCACTGCACTGCCCTAAACCCTGAAACACCACCCCCAGCATGACCTCCTACACTGCCCAAACACCACTGCACTTCCCTAAACCCTGAAACATCATCCCAAGCAAGCCCCCGTACACTGCCCGAACACCACTGCCCTAAACCCTGAAACACCACCCCCAGCACGATCCTTACACTGCCCGAACACCACTGCACTGCCCTAAACTCTGAAACACCAGCCCCTGCACGACCCCCTACAATGCCCGAACACCACTTCACTGCCCTAAACCCTAAAACACTAGCCTCTGCATGACCCCCTACACTGCCCGAACACCACTGCACTGTCCTAAACCCTGAAACACCAGCCCCAGCAGGACCCCTACACTGCCCGAACACCAATGCACTACCCTAAACCCTGAAACACCAGCCCTAGCACGACCCCCTACACTGCCCGAACACCACTGCACTGCCCTGCCCTAAACCCTGAAACACCAGCCCCAGCACAACCCCCTACACTACCCTAACACCACTATACTGCCCTAAACCCTGAAACACCACCCCCAGCACATCCGCCTACACTGCCCGAACACTACTGCACTGCCCTAAACCCTGAAACACCAGCCCCTGCATGACCCCCTACACTGCCCGAACACCACTGCACTGCCTAAACCCTGAACCACCCCAGCACAACCCCCTACACTGCCCGAACCCCACTGCACTGCCCTAAACCCTAAAACATCAGCCACAGCAAGACCCCCTACACTGCCCGAACACCACAGCACAGACCTAAACCCTAAAACACAAGCCCCAGCAAGACCCCCTACACTGCCCGAACACCACTGCACTGCCCTAAACCCTGATTCATCACCCCGAGCACGACCCCTACACTGCCCTAAACCCTCAAACATCACCCCCAGCAAGAGCACCTACACTGCCCGAAAACCACTGCACTGCCCTAAACACTGAAACATCATCCCAACAAGACCCCGTACACTACCCGAACACTACTGCCCTAAACCCTGAAACACCACCCCCAGCACGACCCCCTATACTGCCCGAACACCACCGCACTGCCCTAAACCCTGAAACACCAACCCCAGCAAGACCCCCTACACTGCTCGAACACCACTGCACTGCCCTAAACCCTGAAACACCAGCCCCAGCAAGACCCCCTACACTGCCCGAACACCACTGCACTTCCCTAAACCCTGAAACACCAGCCCCAGCGTGACCCCCTACACTGCCTGAACACCACTGCACTGCCCTAAACCCTGAAACACCAGCCCCTGCATGACCCCTGTAGGAAGGTGGATATCTGACTATGGTTACCCCCAAATTTTTGCCTAGTGTCTAGCTGGTTTTTCGACTTAGTTGGCCTGAGATCCTGCCATTCAGGCTCTCAGGCTATCTGCTCTCTCTGTAAAATGGACTCCATGTACCCTAGGTACATACCCAATTGGTTGGATCACCCTGTCAGCCCCTGTACCAGTGTACACTAGGTACCCAGGGCATTGGTGTATCCAAGGCCTGCCAGGGGCTGAAGCATGTATTATGCCACCCCAGGCTTGGCCTAACAATCTGACACAACTGGCTGATCACTCAGCTGGGGTAAGTTGGTGTAATCACCTCTTACTTAGGTGTAGTATACCTATACCTAAACTTAAATGGGACACCTGGTAACCTATAAGTCACTCCTATGGCAGGCCTTAACAATCCTGAAGGCAGAGTGCTTGGTTCCATGTGAGATGGTGCTCTGGCATGAGCTGAGCCTGTCTGCAGTGGTCGGAACAACTTCCTTCTACTGTTTCCAGATATCGTCATACCATATACTCTTAAGTGCATTATGAACCTCGCGGTTAAATGCTATCTTTGGTTTGGCTTTATCAAAACATGTCGAGTAAGGTGTCATACGAATTGGAATACTAACCCCTCGCCAATTCTGGCGACGGGGTTAGCATTCCACCCTTCTAGAGGGACACGACATGTACAGTGCCTGAAACCCGGGTAAAATCAGACATAGCCTCAGCTCCACAAAATGGATGCTGCCACCACAGACACAAGTCTGCCCTCCTGCTGCTGGGAGTCCTTCCAGCTTGGGAGGTGTGGACAAAGGGTTTCCTGCCAGGGGAGGTGCATGCACCACCCCAGACAGGATTTTGTGTATTGGTCAGGTAGGGCTTGAAAGAAACCAGACATGCCTGTGGCTCACAAGGAGCCTCGGTGCATATGCCAGTTCAAACCGGTCCTGGGGCACACCAGTCCCGGGCCTGGGGCGAGCTGGACAAAGGATTGGGGGTGTAACCACCCCCCTTCCTGGTCCCACCCATAGGGAGGGACCTAGCAGGTAGTCCGGCCCCTAGAATCCGAATAAAGGTAGGAGCTGTGTCCTAAGACTTCAGACATCCTGGAATCAACTTGAAACTAAGAAGAAGACGGGAACTTCGACATTCTGCTGCACAGAAGACTGAAGAAAATCTCCCCTGTGGTCAGGGAGTGACCACCTTGCTAACGCAAGCACCATCCAGCGAATCACCGTCTGCTTTGCCGCCGCCTCCCGCCGGAGCCCGAGCCCAGAGACTGACAAGACCTGGACCTCCAGACCTCTCACCGCCCGATCCACAGTCCCTGAAAAGAGGAGACCCGTGGAGGCACCGAGACACGTGGAGCCAGCCATCTTGGAACGACTACGACAAGCTGACCAGTGCAACAACCGAGGCCCCCTCCAAGTTGTGCTTTGGGTCCTGAGAAGCCCAACCCTCGAGCAGCATCTGCACCAAAGGTGAGCCCTCCAGCATCTCCACGATCTGCGTGGGGCCCTTCTGCATTTTGCCACTCGACGCGCCTAACCGGTTGCTGGCCCGCTGGCTAGTGGCCATCTTGGCGACGAAATCTACGACAAACACCGCTGGTCTGGTTGCTCCAGACTGGCCCTTGCTCCCCTCCAAAGGAGCAATCCCTCTGACCTTGCTGGTCAGAACCAACAGCTGATTTCCGAATCCTCCTGCAATTGCTTTTGCCAAGGCTTGTTTGCTTCGATCAAGTCGCCGACACCGCCGACAGCGAGAGCCTGCGTGGGACAGCTCGTGAGCCGACTCCTGGACGTCGTCGACCTTCAGGGACCACGTGGCTGCGGAGACAAGCTACCCCTCATCACCTGTTTGCACCCGACATCGCCTGGTACCCATCTGGTGCCACGCTGGTCACTGGCTAGTGACTGTGAACACTGTCCCCTCTGCTTACAGGTCTTCAACATCTCCGATCCACTCTTGGATCCACTGCATCTCTTCCCGACCGACCGCCTGCAGCATCTTTGTCCCAGGCTCAACGGAACAGATAGAAGAAACCCGACGCACTTTGAGGCCTATGCACCCGCTTCCTGTGGGTGAGGTAAAGCTGGTACTCCGGTGCCCATGTGTAGTAATACATCTCTAGTGCCTGTGTTCCAAATCTTAAGTTCCTAGGTCATCCGGAAGATTCCTTTTGCAGTAACTTTGTACTTTTTACGCACCCATTGAAACCTATGGGAGCACGCGTGTGACTATTTGCTCTGCACACGCCACCCGTGGACCTCCTGGTCACTAACTGACGTTAGCTCCTTGTAGGCCCAGCGATTCTAGAGGCCCTAGGCCTTTTCCCTTTTCTGTTCGTGGTACTTATACCACTATTTTAGTATATGGTTCGAGTGGCCACCAGGGCCTATCCATATAAAGTGCAACTTCTGTGTATTCTGTGATAATCTTGTTTGACGATTTGTGCTCCTGTGCTCATAAAGAGACTAGGGGTAACTTTGATAAATAAATACATATATATTTTGAATATATATCTGTGTGGTGTCCTTTCATTGGTATAAAAGGGGGTTGCATTTGGTAAAACAGCTGGCTTAACACGCATCACGAGTTTAGCCTCAAAGACTGCTTAGCCTACGCTACCACTAGGGCAGCTGGTCCGAAAAGGTTGACTTACAACCACACCATAAGGGTTGCTTGGCATGGTACAAGGTGGTCACTAGAACTAGTGAACAGCATATACCAGGCCAACTTCTCACATTGGTGAGCAGCGGTTGGATTTGAGCTTGCTGTGTTTTACCATTGTAATCTCTTGGTTACCAATTGAAAGATCACATAGGTACCTGTAGGTACATATAAAACAAGATTAGATATACATAAGTTCTACTGAACTTAGTTGTTGTAGAGCAAAGGGAGTAGCACACCCTGACTACAACTACTAGATAGGTTTAGTAGGTAAACCCAAGTGTAGGTAGATTGCAACACATCCACCCACACTTAAGAGCAATGGCCGGGGCAGAGGGGTCCACTGTACCCATCTCTGTTGAGAGTGACCCCCAGAGGGCACCATCCAGCTTTGCTACCCTTAATCAGAATGAGCTCAGGCATTTGGCAACTCTTAGAGGCCTTAAACAGCCCAAGAACCCAAACTCTGCTGAGCTCAGAGAGCTCTTACAGAATGATGAGAATCAGAGAGCACTCAAGAAAGCTTCCCAGTTAGCCCCCTTAGGGACAGGAACAGGAGGCCCCCCTTCTAAAGATGCCACTGAAGTACCCCTTCCCAATAGTCACCCCTTAGATGGGATGCCTACCACAGAGGATGAGAGTGAAAAGGATACTGACAGTAGTGAGGATGAAGGGAGAACTAGCCCAGTGCCAAGTGTTATACTTGGCCCAGCTAAACCAAGGCTATTGGGGACTGACAGTGGGTTCAACCCACTGGATCTCCCCAGTGGACTTAACACAGGGCTGGGAAGGCAAAGGAATCGCTCAGGTGACTCCAATGCTTCCCATGGCTCTAGAGGCTCTCAAGGTCACTCCAGGAGAAGGATGACCACCCCTCAGAGGAGGGAACATGAGGCCAGAATGCAGGAAGCCCAGCTGAGGATCAGGAAGCAGGAGCTAGAAGTAGCCCTGATGGAAGAAAAACTGAGCAAGGCTAGGCAGCATAGAGAGAGTGGGTCTATACCCACTGGTGGCAGCAATGTCCCTAGGGACAAAGATAGGGTCTTTGACAATAGGAACCTGTCCAAGATTGTGCCCCCCTACAAAAGTGGGGATGACATCCACAAATGGATGACTGCTCTTGAGAGAGCCTGCAAAGTGCAGCAGGTTCCTGAAGACCAGTGGGCAGCAATCTTATGGCTCTCCTTTGAGGGGAGAGGCAGAGATAGACTCCTCACTGTTAGAGAAGAGGATGTCAGAAATTACAGAGTCCTGAAGAGTGTCCTAGTTGATGGGTTAGGCTTAACCACTGAACAGTACAGGTTAATGTTCAGAGACACCCAGAAGACACAGACTCAGGACTGGTCTGAATATGTGGAATGTGCCACTAAGGCTTTGGAGGGTTGGTTGCTGGGAAGTAAGGTGTCTGATTATACAGGATTGTACAATTTGATGATGAGAGAGCAGATTTTAAGTAATTGTCAAAACCAGCTTCTCCATCAACACCTGGTAGACTCAGATTTGACCTCTCCCCAAGAATTGGGAAAGAGGGCAGATAAATGGGTCAGGACCAGGATCAGGCCTAAAAACCAGGGTGGTGACCAAAAGAAAGATACCACCAAGCCTCAAGAGAAGGGTGGGGATAAAGAAAAAGAGAAACCTTCCTCAGGGCCCCAAAACTCCACACAGGGTGGTGGGTCCCAAGCTCCCTCCTCTACCACAGCTAAAAAGCCCTACTGCCATGAGTGTAAAACTCCTGGGCATTGGAAAACTGACAGCGGTTGCCCAAGGGCTAAAAACAAAACTGTTCCTCCAATTACTCCTGTCACACCACCTATTACTGTCAGCAGTAATCCCCCAGGTGGTGGGAGTGCCCCCAGAAATCTGGGTGGGTTTACTTGGGGAACACAGGGGGACCCTGGCTTAGCCAATTCCCCTACAGCAACCACTCTTGTCTGTGATGGTGGCATGGGGTTTGCCAACTTCACTGCCTGTCCCAACACTTTGGGTAGGTACAGACAGGAGCCCTACATCAATGGTACAAAAGCTGAGGCCTACAGAGACACTGGGGCTAGCATCACAATGGTGGCCCATTGGCTAGTTCCCTCTGAGCAGCTTTTGCCCGGTTTCTCCTACCAGGTGACTAACATTGATGGCAAACAGAACAGTCATCCCATGGCAGAGGTATGTCTCAGCTGGGGAGGGGTCACTGGCCCTAAAAGGGTAGCAGTGTCCCCAACCTTGCCTGTAGACTGCTTACTGGGGAATGACTTAGAACTCTCAGCTTGGGCTGGAGTTGAACAAGACACCCATTCTAAAATGGTAGGCCTTTCACAAAAGGGTAGGGGGGTTGTGCCATTCACAACCCCTGTCCAAATAGATTTCCTCCCTGAAAAGGTTGGAAGGGCAGTGGTAGCCACAGCCCAGGCACAGACAGACTTCCCTGTAGGGACTGGCAGAGCTGTGACAGTCACAGCTCAAACACAAACTGAGTGCCCCCCTGAAAAGGTTGGCAAGGCTGTAATGGTCTCAGCCTATACTCAGACTGACATAGGTGTAGTGAAGCCTGAAACAATGGATCACTCCACACAAACTGAGAGTAGTGGGGAGGAAGAAAAGTCTCCCTCTCCCCAGACATTAGGAAAAGGTCAGCCTCCTCAGGGATCTGACCTCACCCCTTGTGAAGGAACTGCCCCAGAGGTAGCCAGGCCTGGCCTGGCAGAGCCTCTGATGTCAGTGGCCCCTTCCAAGGTGGGATCCAGTCTGGTGCAGGTAGCCTGCCTCTCTCTACCCTGCCTCAGTCAGCCCAGGGCTGCAGAGGTCAGGGAGGCCAGTGGACCCCCAGAGGGCCCCTGTCCACAAGAACCCCCCCATCAAAAGAATGAGGATTGCCTGGCTAGTAGCCCTAGTCAGGTGATGGGTAAAAACATTCCTGAGGGATCTCCTTTACAGGTAGTTAGGGACCTCCCCCAGGGGGATTCTGTTGGGCACAGGCAAACATGGGACCTTAGGGCCCCAAACCTGACCTGTCCCTCCAGTAAGCCCACAAAAGGGACCCAGCCTCCAGCTTTAGGTAGCCAGAGGCTGACCCTGAGAGCACAGTGCAACTCAGTTAAAGAAAGAAAGGCATCCATGGTGGAGGATGATCGGAGGAAGCTGAGGCCTCACTTTGAGGACACTCACTTCAGTACTCCATCTCAACACCAGCCTTTTACTTTGCCAAGACACACCACAGGTAGAGATTCCCTATGGTGGAGACCCTCTGATACCCTTAGGGTGAGGGATTGCTTAGTGGACCATGAGACAGGGGGTAACCATGCCAGTGCTGGTTCCTCCTTATATGGCCACTTGGGCAATATAGGCTTACCTGGTCAAGGTCAGCCTTATCTCCCTTCGTTTGGGGGGGGGTTGTGTAGGAAGGTGGATATCTGACTATGGTTACCCCCAAATTTTTGCCTAGTGTCTAGCTGGTTTTTCGACTTAGTTGGCCTGAGATCCTGCCATTCAGGCTCTCAGGCTATCTGCTCTCTCTGTAAAATGGACTCCATGTACCCTAGGTACATACCCAATTGGTTGGATCACCCTGTCAGCCCCTGTACCAGTGTACACTAGGTACCCAGGGCATTGGTGTATCCAAGGCCTGCCAGGGGCTGAAGCATGTATTATGCCACCCCAGGCTTGGCCTAACAATCTGACACAACTGGCTGATCACTCAGCTGGGGTAAGTTGGTGTAATCACCTCTTACTTAGGTGTAGTATACCTATACCTAAACTTAAATGGGACACCTGGTAACCTATAAGTCACTCCTATGGCAGGCCTTAACAATCCTGAAGGCAGAGTGCTTGGTTCCATGTGAGATGGTGCTCTGGCATGAGCTGAGCCTGTCTGCAGTGGTCGGAACAACTTCCTTCTACTGTTTCCAGATATCGTCATACCATATACTCTTAAGTGCATTATGAACCTCGCGGTTAAATGCTATCTTTGGTTTGGCTTTATCAAAACATGTCGAGTAAGGTGTCATACGAATTGGAATACTAACCCCTCGCCAATTCTGGCGACGGGGTTAGCATTCCACCCTTCTAGAGGGACACGACATGTACAGTGCCTGAAACCCGGGTAAAATCAGACATAGCCTCAGCTCCACAAAATGGATGCTGCCACCACAGACACAAGTCTGCCCTCCTGCTGCTGGGAGTCCTTCCAGCTTGGGAGGTGTGGACAAAGGGTTTCCTGCCAGGGGAGGTGCATGCACCACCCCAGACAGGATTTTGTGTATTGGTCAGGTAGGGCTTGAAAGAAACCAGACATGCCTGTGGCTCACAAGGAGCCTCGGTGCATATGCCAGTTCAAACCGGTCCTGGGGCACACCAGTCCCGGGCCTGGGGCGAGCTGGACAAAGGATTGGGGGTGTAACCACCCCCCTTCCTGGTCCCACCCATAGGGAGGGACCTAGCAGGTAGTCCGGCCCCTAGAATCCGAATAAAGGTAGGAGCTGTGTCCTAAGACTTCAGACATCCTGGAATCAACTTGAAACTAAGAAGAAGACGGGAACTTCGACATTCTGCTGCACAGAAGACTGAAGAAAATCTCCCCTGTGGTCAGGGAGTGACCACCTTGCTAACGCAAGCACCATCCAGCGAATCACCGTCTGCTTTGCCGCCGCCTCCCGCCGGAGCCCGAGCCCAGAGACTGACAAGACCTGGACCTCCAGACCTCTCACCGCCCGATCCACAGTCCCTGAAAAGAGGAGACCCGTGGAGGCACCGAGACACGTGGAGCCAGCCATCTTGGAACGACTACGACAAGCTGACCAGTGCAACAACCGAGGCCCCCTCCAAGTTGTGCTTTGGGTCCTGAGAAGCCCAACCCTCGAGCAGCATCTGCACCAAAGGTGAGCCCTCCAGCATCTCCACGATCTGCGTGGGGCCCTTCTGCATTTTGCCACTCGACGCGCCTAACCGGTTGCTGGCCCGCTGGCTAGTGGCCATCTTGGCGACGAAATCTACGACAAACACCGCTGGTCTGGTTGCTCCAGACTGGCCCTTGCTCCCCTCCAAAGGAGCAATCCCTCTGACCTTGCTGGTCAGAACCAACAGCTGATTTCCGAATCCTCCTGCAATTGCTTTTGCCAAGGCTTGTTTGCTTCGATCAAGTCGCCGACACCGCCGACAGCGAGAGCCTGCGTGGGACAGCTCGTGAGCCGACTCCTGGACGTCGTCGACCTTCAGGGACCACGTGGCTGCGGAGACAAGCTACCCCTCATCACCTGTTTGCACCCGACATCGCCTGGTACCCATCTGGTGCCACGCTGGTCACTGGCTAGTGACTGTGAACACTGTCCCCTCTGCTTACAGGTCTTCAACATCTCCGATCCACTCTTGGATCCACTGCATCTCTTCCCGACCGACCGCCTGCAGCATCTTTGTCCCAGGCTCAACGGAACAGATAGAAGAAACCCGACGCACTTTGAGGCCTATGCACCCGCTTCCTGTGGGTGAGGTAAAGCTGGTACTCCGGTGCCCATGTGTAGTAATACATCTCTAGTGCCTGTGTTCCAAATCTTAAGTTCCTAGGTCATCCGGAAGATTCCTTTTGCAGTAACTTTGTACTTTTTACGCACCCATTGAAACCTATGGGAGCACGCGTGTGACTATTTGCTCTGCACACGCCACCCGTGGACCTCCTGGTCACTAACTGACGTTAGCTCCTTGTAGGCCCAGCGATTCTAGAGGCCCTAGGCCTTTTCCCTTTTCTGTTCGTGGTACTTATACCACTATTTTAGTATATGGTTCGAGTGGCCACCAGGGCCTATCCATATAAAGTGCAACTTCTGTGTATTCTGTGATAATCTTGTTTGACGATTTGTGCTCCTGTGCTCATAAAGAGACTAGGGGTAACTTTGATAAATAAATACATATATATTTTGAATATATATCTGTGTGGTGTCCTTTCATTGGTATAAAAGGGGGTTGCATTTGGTAAAACAGCTGGCTTAACACGCATCACGAGTTTA
The DNA here is from genome assembly GCF_964204655.1 of Triturus cristatus. Taxonomy (NCBI): domain Eukaryota; kingdom Metazoa; phylum Chordata; class Amphibia; order Caudata; family Salamandridae; genus Triturus; species Triturus cristatus. Next base: position 299,800 of record NW_028188172.1, on the reverse strand, counting down.
GCCTCAAAGACTGCTTAGCCTACGCTACCACTAGGGCAGCTGGTCCGAAAAGGTTGACTTACAACCACACCATAAGGGTTGCTTGGCATGGTACAAGGTGGTCACTAGAACTAGTGAACAGCATATACCAGGCCAACTTCTCACAACCCCCTACACTGCCCGAACACCACTGCACTGCCCTAAACCCTGAAACACAAGCCCCAGCACGACCCCCTACACTGCCCGAACACCACTGCCCTAAACCCGGAAACACCAGCCCCTGGATGACCCCCTAGACTGCCCTAAACCCTGAAACACCACCCCCAGCACGACCCCCTACACTGCCAGAACACCACTGCACTGCCCTAAACCCTGAAACATCAGCCCCAGCAAGACCCCCGACACTGCCCGAACACCACTGGACTGCCCTAAAGCCTGAAACACCAGCCCCAGCACAAGCACCTACACTGCCCAAACACCACTGCACTGTCCTAAACCCTGAAACACCACCCATGCACGACCCTCTACACTGCCCGAACACCACTGCACTGCCCTAATCCCTGAAACACCACCCCCTGCATGACCCCCTCCACTGCCCGAACACCACTGCACTGCCCTAAACCATGAAACATCATCCCCAGCAAGACCCCCTACACTGCCCGAACACCACAGCCCTAAACCCTGAAACACCACCCCAGCACAACCCCCTACAATGCCCGAACACAACTACACTGCCCTAAACCCTGAAACACCAGCCCCAGCAAGACCCCTACACTGCCCGAACACCACTGCACTCCCCTAAACCCTGAAACACCAGCCCCAGCACGACCCCCTACACTGCCCGAACACCACCGCACTGCCCTAAACCCTGAAACACCAACCCCAGCAAGACCCCCTACACTGCTCGAACACCACTGCACTGCCCTAAACCCTGAAACACCAGCCCCAGCAAGACCCCCTACACTGCCCGAACACCACTGCACTTCCCTAAACCCTGAAACACCAGCCCCAGCGTGACCCCCTACACTGCCTGAACACCACTGCACTGCCCTAAACCCTGAAACACCAGCCCCTGCATGACCCCCTACACTGCCCGAACACCACTGCACTGCCCTAAACCCTGAAACACAAGCCCCAGCACGACCCCCTACACTGCCCGAACACCACTGCCCTAAACCCGGAAACACCAGCCCCTGGATGACCCCCTAGACTGCCCTAAACCCTGAAACACCACCCCCAGCACGACCCCCTACACTGCCAGAACACCACTGCACTGCCCTAAACCCTGAAACATCAGCCCCAGCAAGACCCCCGACACTGCCCGAACACCACTGGACTGCCCTAAACCCTGAAACACCAGCCCCAGCACAAGCACCTACACTGCCCAAACACCACTGCACTGTCCTAAACCCTGTAACACCACCCATGCACGACCCTCTACACTGCCCGAACACCACTGCACTGCCCTAATCCCTGAAACACCACCCCCTGCATGACCCCCTCCACTGCCCGAACACCACTGCACTGCCCTAAACCATGAAACATCATCCCCAGCAAGACCCCCTACACTGCCCGAACACCACAGCCCTAAACCCTGAAACACCACCCCAGCACAACCCCCTACAATGCCCGAACACAACTACACTGCCCTAAACCCTGAAACACCAGCCCCAGCAAGACCCCTACACTGCCCGAACACCACTGCACTCCCCTAAACCCTGAAACACCAGCCCCAGCAAGACCCCCTACACTGCCCAAACACCACTGCACAAACCTATACCCTGAAACACCAGCCCCAGCAAGACCCCCTACACTGACCGAACACCACTGCACTAAACCCTGAAACACCACCCCCAGCAAGACCCCTTACACTGCCCGAGCACCACTGCACTGCCCTAAACCCTGAAACACCATCCCCAGCACGACACCCTACACTGCCCGAACACCACTGCACTGCCCTAAACCCTGAAACACCAGCCCCAGCACGACCCCCTACACTGCCCGAACACCACTGCCCTAAACCCGGAAACACCAGCCCCTGGAAGACCCCCTAGACTGCCCTAAACCCTGAAACACCACCCCCAGCACGACCCCCTACACTGCCAGAACACCACTGCACTGCCCTAAACCCTGAAACACCACCCCCATCATGACCCCCTACACTGCAGAACACCACTGCACTTCCCTAAACCCTGAAACATCATCCCAAGCAAGCCCCCGTACACTGCCCGAACACCACTGCCCTAAACCCTGAAACACCACCCCAGCACGATCCTTACACTGCCCGAACACCACTGCACTGCCCTAAACTCTGAAACACCAGCCCCTGCACGACCCCCTACAATGCCCGAACACCACTTCACTGCCCTAAACCCTGAAACACTAGCCCCTGCATGACCCCCTACACTGCCCGAACACCACTGCACTGCCCTAAACCCTGAAACACCAGCCTCAGCAGGATCCCTACACTGCCCGAACACCAATGCACTACCCTAAACCCTGAAACACCAGCCCTAGCACGACCCCCTACACTGCCCGAACACCACTGCACTGCCCTAAACCCTGAAACACCAGCCCCAGCACAACCCCCTACACTGCACTAACACCACTATACTGCCCTAAACCCTGAAACACCACCCCCAGCACATCCGCCTACACTGCCCGAACACTACTGCACTGCCCTAAACCCTGAAACACCAGCCCCTGCATGACCCCCTACACTGCCCGAACACCACTGCACTGCCTAAACCCTGAACCACCCCAGCACAACTCCCTACACTGCCCGAACCCCACTGCACTGCCCTAAACCCTAAAACATCAGCCCCAGCAAGACCCCCTACACTGCCCGAACACCACTGCACAGACCTAAACCCTAAAACACAAGCCCCAGCAAGACCCCCTACACTGCCCGAACACCACTGCACTGCCCTAAACCCTGATTCATCACCCTGAGCATGACCCCTACACTGCCCTAAACCCTCAAACATCACCCCTAGCAAGAGCACCTACACTGCCCAAAAACCACTGCACTGCCCTAAACACTGAAACATCATCCCAAGCAAAACCCCGTACACTGCCCGAACACTACTGCCCTAAACCCTGAAACACCACCCCCAGCACGACCCCCTACACTGCCCGAACACCACTGCACTGCCCTAAACCCTGAAACACCAACCCCAGCAAGACCCCCTACACTGCCCGAACACCACTGCACTTCCCTAAACCCTGAAACACCAGCCCCAGCACGACCCCCTACACTGCCCGAACACCACTTCACTGCCCTAAACCCTGAAACACCAGCCCCTGCACGACCCCCTACACTGCCCGAACACCACTGCACTGCCCTAAACCCTGAAACACCAGCTCCTGCACGACCCCCTACACTCCCCGAACACCACTGCTCTGCCCTAAACCCTGAAACACCAGCCCCAAAACGACCCCTACACTGCCCGACCACCACCGCACAGGCCTAAACCCTGAAACACTAGCCCCAGCATGACCCCCTACACTGCCTGAACACCACTGCACTGCCCTATACCCTGAAACACTAGCCCCTGTATGACCCCCTACACTGATTATTACGGCCCCGACCAGCCAGGCGGAGGTACAGAGGAGAATGCCAGTACATAACTAAGATTTTCAACTGAACGCCTTGACATTGAAAACTTCACGATTAAAGATCCACAAGAAGAGCTTTGTTCTCGCAACATCGGCCAATTATCTCTCGGAAAGATGGGTGTATGCCCCTGATGATCAAGCGGGGCCACCATCCAATAATCGACATACAATCATCCACATAATAAGAAAGAATTTATACAAGGGCGTCTACACTAGATAAGCGACGCCTTGATGCGGTGAAGATTTTAATCGACTGCAACAGAAGCTTAAACGAGAGAGAGATTTTATCTCCTACATTAGTGAGTTATTGGTTAGAAGGAGGAAGACTCTAGCACATTTATGTCCTGAAGAAGGTGGAGAAGTAGACCAATCTTTATTCACCGAAACGCGTCGACGCAAGAATATACGAATCTCGAATTGAAACTAACAGAACTGTGCAACAATACCGATTGTCTGTTTAGCTTCTAATTAGAAAACTTTTTGCATAGAGATTGACATACAGCTAGGTCATTGACTTCTGTAAAAACTGTCTAGAGTAGCCCCGTGAGTAGGACTAGAGTGTGTGTTTTTTATAGCCATATTTTGTCCAGGGTTTGCACATTAGTGAGTGTGCATATTTTTAAGTCATATAGGACTAAAATCCCTTTACCCCCCCTTTTTTACTGTGTATCTTTTTTTACTGTGTTTATTTTTATTAGTAGGCAATGTATTTTATTTGAAGTATTGTGTTCTCTTGATATTGTGCGAAATAAACTGTTTTAAATTTTATTATCATTGCAAAAAATTTTTGGGGGTGACTTCATCAAAGACGTTCATTGACCTTTGGGCTCCGACTTTAGAGGAACCCTCTCATTTTCTTCTTTTGAGTTTTAACATATGCCCTCCGTATGTATATTGAAGTATGTGTGAGTGTTTGTTTGAGGTGTGTTTAAAAGAATTTCCTCCGTGGGAGTTGTTCTCTTTCACTTTAACAGTGCCCTGTCCCTCGGAGAGTGGGCCCCCTCTCTTCTTTCATATTGACGCCCTACACTACCCTAAACCCTGAAACACCACCCCAGCACGATCCCTACACTGCCCGAACACCACTGCACTGCCCTAAACCCTGAGACACCAACCCCTGCACGACCCCCTACACTGCCCGAACACCACTGCACTGCCCTAAACCCTGAAACACCAGCCCCAGCAAGACCCCCTACACTGCCCGAACACCACTGCACTGCCCTAAACCCTGACACACCAGCCCCAGCACGACCCCCTGCACTGCCTGAACACTACTGCACTGCCCTAAACCCTGAAACACCAGCCCCAACATGACCCCCTACACTGCCTGAACACCACTGCACTGCCCTAAACCCTGAAACACCAGCCCCTGGAAGTCCCCCTACACTGCCCGAACACCACTGCACTGCCCTAAACCCTGAAACACCAGCCCCTGCACGATCCCCTATACTGCCCTAAACCCTGAAACACCACTCCCAGCACGACCCCCTACACTGCCGGAACACCACTGCACTGCCCTAAACCCTGAAACACCACCCCCAGCACGACCCTCTACACTACCCGAACACCACTGCACTGCCCTAAACCCTGAAACACCAGCCGCAACACGACCCCTACACTGCCCGAATACCACCGCGCTGCCCTAATCCCTGAAACACCAGCTCCAGCACGACCCCTACACTGCCCGAACACCACCGCACTGCCCTAAACCCTGAAACACCAACCCCAGCAAGACCCCCTACACTGCTCGAACACCACTGCACTGCCCTAAACCCTGAAACACCAGCCCCAGCAAGACCCCCTACACTGCCCGAACACCACTGCACTTCCCTAAACCCTGAAACACCAGCCCCAGCACGACCCCCTACACTGCCCGAACACCACTGCACTGCCCTAAACCCTGAAACACCAGCCCCTGCATGACCTCCTACACTGCCCGAACACCACTGCACTGCCCTAAACCCTGAAACACCAGCCCCAGCACGACCCCCTACACTGCCCGAACACCACTGCCCTAAACCCGGAAACACCAGCCCCTGGAAGACCCCCTAGACTGCCCTAAACCCTGAAACACCACCCCCAGCACGACCCCCTACACTGCCAGAACACCACTGCACTGCCCTAAACCCTGAAACACCACCCCAAGCATGATCCCCTACACTGCCCAAACACCACTGCACTTCCCTAAACCCTGAAACATCATCCCCAGCAAGACCCCCTACACTGCCCGAACACCACTGCCCTAATCCCTGAAACAACACCCCGAGCACGACCCCCTACACTGCCCGAACACCACTGCACTGCCCTAAACCCTGAAACACCAGCCCCCAGCAAGACCCCCTACACTGCCCGAACACCACTGCACAGACCTAAACCATGAAACACCAGCCCTAGCAAGACCCCCTACACTGCCTAACACCACTGCACTAAACCCTGAAACACCACCCCCTGCACGACCCCCTAAACTGCCCTAACACCACTGTACTGCCCTAAACCCTGAAACACCACCCCCTGCACAACCCCCTACACTGCCGGAACACCACTGCACTGCCCTAAACCCTGAAACACCACCCGCAGCACGACCTCCTACACTGCCTGAAAACCACTGCACTGCACTAAACCCTGAAACACAAGCCCCAGCACGACCTCCTTCACTGCCCGAACACCACTGCACTGCTCTAAACCCTGAAACACCAGCCCCTGGAAGACCCCATACACTGCCCGAACACCACTGCACTGCCCTAAACCCTTAAACATCATCCCAAGCAAGCCCCCGTACACTGCCCGAACACTACTGCCCTAAACCCTGAAACACCACCCCAGCACGATCCCTACACTGCCCGAACACCACTGCACTGCCCTAAACCCTGAGACACCAACCCCTGCACGACCCCCTACACTGCCCGAACACCACTGCACTGCCCTAAAACCTGAAACACCAGCCCCTGCACGACCCCCTACACTGCCCGGACACCACTGCACTGCCCTAAACCCTGAAACACCAGCCCCAGCACGACCCCTACACTGCCTGAACACCACTGCACTGCCCTAAACCCTGACACACCAGCCCCAGCACGACCCCCTGCACTGCCTGAACACTACTGCACTGCCCTAAACCCTGAAACACCAGCCCCAACATGACCCCCTACACTGCCTGAACACCACTGCACTGCCCTAAACCCTGAAACACCAGCCCCAGCACGACCCCTACACTGCCTGAACACCACTGCACTGCCCTAAACCCTGACACACCAGCCCCAGCACGACCCCCTGCACTGCCTGAACACTACTGCACTGCCCTAAACCCTGAAACACGAGCCCCAGCACGACCTCCTTCACTGCCCGAACACCACTGCACTGCTCTAAACCCTGAAACACCAGCCCCTGGAAGACCCCATACACTGCCCGAACACCACTGCACTGCCCTAAACCCTGAAACACCAGCCCCTGCACGGCCCTCTAGACTGCCCTAAACCCTGAAACACCACCCCCAGCACGACCCCCTACACTGCTGCAACACCACTGCACTGCCCTAAATCTTGAAACACCACCCCCAGCACGACCCCCTACACTGCCCGAACACCACTGCACTGCCCTAAACCCTGAGACACCAACCCCTGCACGACCCCCTACACTGCCCGAACACCACTGCACTGCCCTAAAACCTGAAACACCAGCCCCTGCACGACCCCCTACACTGCCCGGACACCACTGCACTGCCCTAAACCCTGAAACACCAGCCCCAGCACGACACCTACACTGCCTGAACACCACTGCACTGCCCTAAACCCTGACACACCAGCCCCAGCACGACCCCCTGCACTGCCTGAACACTACTGCACTGCCCTAAACCCTGAAACACCAGCCCCAACATGACCCCCTACACTGCCTGAACACCACTGCACTGCCCTAAACCCTGAAACACCAGCCCCTGGAAGTCCCCCTACACTGCCCGAACACCACTGCACTGCCCTAAACCCTGAAACACCAGCCCCTGCACGATCCCCTATACTGCCCTAAACCCTGAAACACCACTCCCAGCACGACCCCCTACACTGCCGGAACACCACTGCACTGCCCTAAACCCTGAAACACCACCCCAAGCACGACCCTCTACACTACCCGAACACCACTGCACTGCCCTAAACCCTGAAACACCAGCCGCAACACGACCCCTACACCGCCCGAACACCACCGCGCTGCCCTAATCCCTGAAACACCAGCTCCAGCACGACCCCCTACACTGCCCGAACACCACCGCACTGCCCTAAACCCTGAAACACCAACCCCAGCAAGACCCCCTACACTGCTCGAACACCACTGCGCTGCCCTAAACCCTGAAACACCAGCCCCAGCAAGACCCCCTACACTGCCCGAACACCACTGCACTTCCCTAAACCCTGAAACACCAGCCACAGCACGACCCCCTACACTGCCCGAACACCACTGCACTGCCCTAAACCCTGAAACACCAGCCCCTGCATGACCTCCTACACTGCCCGAACACCACTGCACTGCCCTAAACCCTGAAACACCAGCCCCTGCACGACCCCCTACACTGCCCGGACACCACTGCACTGCCCTAAACCCTGAAACACCAGCCCCAGCACGACCCCTAAACTGCCTGAACACCACTGCACTGCCCTAAACCCTGACACACCAGCCCCAGCACGACCCCCTGCACTGCCTGAACACTACTGCACTGCCCTAAACCCTGAAACACCAGCCCCAACATGACCCCCTACACTGCCTGAACACCACTGCACTGCCCTAAACCCTGAAACACCAGCCCCTGGAAGTCCCCCTACACTGCCCGAACACCACTGCACTGCCCTAAACCCTGAAACACCAGCCCCTGCACGATCCCCTATACTGCCCTAAACCCTGAAACACCACTCCCAGCACGACCCCCTACTCTGCCGGAACACCACTGCACTGCCCTAAACCCTGAAACACCACCCCCAGCACGACCCTCTACACTACCCGAACACCACTGCACTGCCCTAAACCCTGAAACACCAGCCGCAACACGACCCCTACACCGCCCGAACACCACCGTGCTGCCCTAATCCCTGAAACACCAGCTCCAGCACGACCCCCTACACTGCCCGAACACCACCGCACTGCCCTAAACCCTGAAACACCAACCCCAGCAAGACCCCCTACACTGCTCGAACACCACTGCGCTGCCCTAAACCCTGAAACACCAGCCCCAGCAAGACCCCCTACACTGCCCGAACACCACTGCACTTCCCTAAACCCTGAAACACCAGCCCCAGCACGACCCCCTACACTGCCCGAACACCACTGCACTGCCCTAAACCCTGAAACACCAGCCCCTGCATGACCTCCTACACTGCCCGAACACCACTGCACTGCCCTAAACCCTGAAACACCAGCCCCAGCACGACCCCCTACACTGCCCGAACACCACTGCCCTAAACCCGGAAACACCAGCCCCTGGAAGACCCCCTAGACTGCCCTAAACCCTGAAACACCACCCCCAGCACGACCCCCTACACTGCCAGAACACCACTGCACTGCCCTAAACCCTGAAACACCACCCCCAGCATGACCCCCTACACTGCCCAAACACCACTGCACTTCCCTAAACCCTGAAACATCATCCCCAGCAAGACCCCCTACACTGCCCAAACACCACTGCCCTAATCCCTGAAACAACACCCCGAGCACGACCCCCTACACTGCCCGAACACCACTGCACTGCCCTAAACCCTGAGACACCAGCCCCCAGCAAGACCCCCTACACTGCCCGAACACCACTGCACAGACCTAAACCATGAAACACCAGCCCTAACAAGACCCCCTACACTGCCTAACACCACTGCACTAAACCCTGAAACACCACCCCCTGCACGACCCCCTAAACTGCCCTAACACCACTGTACTGCCCTAAACCCTGAAACACCACCCCCTGCACAACCCCCTACACTGCCGGAACACCACTGCACTGCCCTAAACCCTGAAACACCACCCGCAGCACGACCTCCTACACTGCCTGAAAACCACTGCACTGCCCTAAACCCTGAAACACGAGCCCCAGCACGACCTCCTTCACTGTCCGAACACCACTGCACTGCTCTAAACCCTGAAACACCAGCCCCTGGAAGACCCCATACACTGCCCGAACACCACTGCACTGCCCTAAACCCTGAAACACCAGCCCCTGCACGGCCCTCTAGACTGCCCTAAACCCTGAAACACCACCCCCAGCATGACCCCCTACACTGCTGCAACACCACTGCACTGCCCTAAACCCTGAAACATCATCCCAAGCAAGCCCCCGTACACTGCCCGAACACCACTGCCCTAAACCCTGAAACACCACCCCAGCACGATCCCTACACTGCCCGAACACCACTGCACTGCCCTAAACCCTGAAACACCAGCCCCTGCAAGACCCCCTACACTGCCTGAACACCACTGCACTGCCCATAATCCTGAAACATCAGCCCCTGCATGACCCCTACACTGCCCGAACACCACTGCACTGCCCTAAAACCTGAAACACCAGCCCCTGCACGACCCCCTACACTGCCTGGACACCACTGCACTGCCCTAAACCCTGAAACACCAGCCCCAGCACGACCCCTACACTGCCTGAACACCACTGCACTGCCCTAAACCCTGACACACCAGCCCTAGCACGACCCCCTGCACTGCCTGAACACTACTGCACTGCCCTAAACCCTGAAACACCAGCCCCAACATGACCCCCTACACTGCCTGAACACCACTGCACTGCCCTAAACCCTGAAACACCAGCCCCTGGAAGTCCCCCTACACTGCCCGAACACCACTGCACTGCCCTAAACCCTGAAACACCAGCCCCTGCACGTTCCCCTATACTGCCCTAAACCCTGAAACACCACTCCCAGCACGACCCCCTACACTGCCGGAACACCCCTACACTGCCCTAAATCCTGAAACACCACCCCCAGCACGACCCTCTACACTACCCGAACACCACTGCACTGCCCTAAGCCCTGAAACACCAGCCGCAACACGACCCCTACACTGCCCGAACACCACCGTGCTGCCCTAATCCCTGAAACACCAGCTCCAGCACGACCCCCTACACTGCCCGAACACCACCGCACTGCCCTAAACCCTAAAACACCAACCCCAGCAAGACCCCATACACTGCTCGAACACCACTGCACTGCCCTAAACCCTGAAACACCAGCCCCAGCAAGACCCCCTACACTGCCCGAACACCACTGCACTTCCCTAAACCCTGAAACACCAGCCCCAGCACGACCCCCTACACTGCCCGAACACCACTGCACTGCCCTAAACCCTGAAAAACCAGCCCCTGCATGACCTCCTACACTGCCCGAACACCACTGCACTGCCCTAAACCCTGAAACACCAGCCCCAGAACGACCCCCTACACTGCCCGAACACCACTGCCCTAAACCCGGAAACACCAGCCCCTGGAAGACCCCCTAGACTGCCCTAAACCCTGAAACACCACCCCCAGCACGACCCCCTACACTGCCAGAACACCACTGCACTGCCCTAAACCCTGAAACACCACCCCCAGCATGACCCCCTACACTGCCCAAACACCACTGCACTTCCCTAAACCCTGAAACATCATCCCAAGCAAGCCCCTGTACACTGCCCGAACACCACTGCCCTAAACGCTGAAACACCACCCCCAGCACGATCCTTACACTGCCCGAACACCACTGCACTGCCCTAAACTCTGAAACACCAGCCCCTGCACGACCCCCTACAATGCCCGAACACCACTTCACTGCCCTAAACCCTGAAACACTAGCCTCTGCATGACCCCCTACACTGCCCGAACACCACTGCACTGCCCTAAACCCTGAAACACCAGCCCCAGCAGGACCCCTACACTGCCCGAACACCAATGCACTACCCTAAACCCTGAAACACCAGCCCTAGCACGACCCCCTACACTGCCCGAACACCACTGCACTGCCCTAAACCCTGAAACACCAGCCCCAGCACAACCCCCTACACTGCCCTAACACCACTATACTGCCCTAAACCCTGAAACACCACCCCCAGCACATCCGCCTACACTGCCCGAACACTACTGTACTGCCCTAAACCCTGAAACACCAGCCCCTGCATGACCCCCTACACTGCCCGAACACCACTGCACTGCCTAAACCCTGAACCACCCCAGCACAACCCCCTACACTGCCCGAACCCCACTGCACTGCCCTAAACCCTAAAACATCAGCCACAGCAAGACCCCCTACACTGCCCGAACACCACAGCACAGACCTAAACCCTAAAACACAAGCCCCAGCAAGACCCCCTACACTGCCCGAACACCACTGCACTGCCCTAAACCCTGATTCATCACCCCGAGCACGACCCCTACACTGCCCTAAACCCTCAAACATCACCCCCAGCAAGAGCACCTACACTGCCCGAAAACCACTGCACTGCCCTAAACACTGAAACATCATCCCAACAAGACCCCGTACACTACCCGAACACTACTGCCCTAAACCCTGAAACACCACCCCCAGCACGACCCCCTACACTGCCCGAACACCACTGCACTGCCCTAAACCCTGAAACACCAACCCCAGCAAGACCCCCTACACTGCCCGAACACCACTGCACTTCCCTAAACCCTGAAACACCAGCGCCAGCACGACCCCCTACACTGCCCGAACACCACTTCACTGCCCTAAACCCTGAAACACCAGCCCCTGCACGACCCCCTACACTGCCCGAACACCACTGCACTGCCCTAAACCCTGAAACACAAGCTCCTGCACGACCCCCTACACTCCCCGAACACCACTGCTCTGCCCTAAACCCTGAAACACCAGCCCCAACACGACCCCTACACTGCCCGACCACCACCGCACAGGCCTAAACCCTGAAACACTAGCCCCAGCATGACCCCCTACACTGCCTGAACACCACTGCACTGCCCTATACCCTGAAACACCAGCCCCTGTATGACCCCCTACACTGATTATTACGGCCCCGACCAGCCAGGCGGAGGTACAGAGGAGAATGCCAGTACATAACTAAGATTTTCAACTGAACGCCTTGACATTGAAAACTTCTCGAGTGAAAATAGGATCCACTCTTTTATCACGATTAAAGATCCACAAGAAGAGCTTTGTTCTCGCAACATCGGCCAATTATCTCTCGGAAAGATGGGTGTATGCCCCTGATGATCAAGCGGGGCCACCATCCAATAATCGACATACAATCATCCACATAATAAGAAAGAGTTTATACAAGGACGTCTACACTAGATAAGCGACGCCTTGATGCGGTGAAGATTTTAATCGACTGCAACAGAAGCTTAAACGAGAGAGAGATTTTATCTCCTACATTAGTGAGTTATTGGTTAGAAGGAGGAAGACTCTAGCACATTATTGTCCTCAAGAAGGTGGAGAAGTAGACCAATCTTTATTCACCGAAACGCGTCGACGCAAGAATATACGAATCTCGAATTGAAACTAACAGAACTGTGCAACAATACCGATTGTCTGTTTAGCTTCTAATTAGAAAACTTTTTGCATAGAGATTGACATACAGCTAGGTCATTGACTTCTGTAAAAACTGTCTAGAGTAGCCCCGTGAGTAGGACTAGAGTGTGTGTTTTTTATAGCCATATTTTGTCCAGGGTTTGCACATTAGTGAGTGTGCATATTTTTAAGTCATATAGGACTAAAATCCCTTCCCCCCCCCCCTTTTTTACTGTGTATCTTTTTTTACTGTGTTTATTTTTATTAGTAGGCAATGATTTTATTTGAAGTATTGTGTTCTCTTGATATTGTGCGAAATAAACTGTTTTAAATTTTATTATCATTGCAAAAAAAATTTTTGGGTGACTTCATTAAAGACGTTCATTGACCTTTGGGCTCCGACTTTAGAGGAACCCTCTTATTTTCTTCTTTTGAGTTTTAACATATGCCCTCCGTATGTATATTGAAGTACGTGTGAGTGTTTGTTTGAGGTGTGTTTAAAAGAATTTCCTCCGTGGGAGTTGTTCTCTTTCACTTTAACAGTGCCCTGTCCCTCGGAGAGTGGGCCCCCTCTCTTCTTTCATATTGATCCGCTACACTACCCTAAACCCTGAAACACCACCCCAGCACGATCCCTACACTGCCCGAACACCACTGCACTGCCCTAAACCCTGAGACACCAACCCCTGCACGAACCCCTACACTGCCCGAACACCACTGCACTGCCCTAAACCCTGAAACACCAGCCCCTACACAACCCCCTACACTGCCCGAACACCACTGCACTGCCCATAACCCTGAAACATCAGCCCCTGCACGACCCCTACACTGCCCGAACACCACTGCACTGCCCTAAACCCTGAAACACCAGCCCCTGCACGACCCCCTACACTGCCCGGACACCACTGCACTGCCCTAAACCCTGAAACACCAGCCCCAGCACGACCCCTACACTGCCTGAACACCACTGCACTGCCCTAAACCCTGACACACCAGCCCCAGCACGACCCCCTGCACTGCCTGAACACTACTGCACTGCCCTAAACCCTGAAACACCAGCCCCAACATGACTCCCTACACTGCCTGAACACCACTGCACTGCCCTAAACCCTGAAACACCAGTCCCTGGAAGTCCCCCTACACTGCCCGAACACCACTGCACTGCCCTAAACCCTGAAACACCAGCCCCAGCACGACCCATACACTGCCTAAACACCACTGCACTGCCCTAAACCCTGACACACCAGCCCCAGCACGACCCCCTGCACTGCCTGAACACTACTGCACTGCCCTAAACCCTGAAAAACCAGCCCCAACATGACCCCCTACACTGCCTGAACACCACTGCACTGCCCTAAACCCTGAAACACCAGCCCCTGCACGATCCCCTAGACTGCCCTAAACCCTGAAACACCACTCCCAGCACGACCCCCTACACTGCCGGAACACCACTGCACTGCCCTAAACCCTGAAACACCACCCCTAGCACGACCCTCTACACTACCCGAACACCACTGCACTGCCCTAAACCCTGAAACACCAGCCGCAACACGACCCCTACACTGCCCGAACACCACCGCGCTGCCCTAATCCCTGAAACACCAGCTCCAGCACGACCCCCTACACTGCCCGAACATCACCGCACTGCCCTAAACCCTGAAACACCAACCCCAGCAAGACCCCTACACTGCTCGAACACCACTGCACTGCCCTAAACCCTGAAACACCAGCCCCAGCAAGACCCCCTACACTGCCCGAACACCACTGCACTTCCCTAAACCCTGAAACACCAGCCCCAGCGTGACCCCCTACACTGCCTGAACACCACTGCACTGCCCTAAACCCTGAAACACCAGCCCCTGCATGACCCCCTACACTGCCCGAACACCACTGCACTGCCCTAAACCCTGAAACACAAGCCCCAGCACGACCCCCTACACTGCCCGAACACCACTGCCCTAAACCCGGAAACACCAGCCCCTGGATGACCCCCTAGACTGCCCTAAACCCTGAAACACCACCCCCAGCACGACCCCCTACACTGCCAGAACACCACTGCACTGCCCTAAACCCTGAAACATCAGCCCCAGCAAGACCCCCGACACTGCCCGAACACCACTGGACTGCCCTAAACCCTGAAACACCAGCCCCAGCACAAGCACCTACACTGCCCAAACACCACTGCACTGTCCTAAACCCTGAAACACCACCCCTGCACGACCCTCTACACTGCCCGAACACCACTGCACTGCCCTAATCCCTGAAACACCAGCCCCAGCAAGACCCCCGACACTGCCCGAACACCACTGGACTGCCCTAAACCCTGAAACACCAGCCCCAGCACAAGCACCTACACTGCCCAAACACCACTGCACTGTCCTAAACCCTGAAACACCACCCCTGCACGACCCCCTACACTGCCCGAACACCACTGCACTGCCCTAAACCCTGAAACACCAGCCCCTGCATGACCTCCTACACTGCCCGAACACCACTGCACTGCCCTAAACCCTGAAACACCAGCCCCTGCACGACCCCCTACACTGCCCGGACACCACTGCACTGCCCATAACCCTGAAACATCAGCCCCTGCACGACCCCTACACTGCCCGAACACCACTGCACTGCCCTAAACCCTGAAACACCAGCCCCTGCACGACCCCCTACACTGCCCGGACACCACTGCACTGCCCTAAACCCTGAAACACCAGCCCCAGCACGACCCCTACACTGCCTGAACACCACTGCACTGCCCTAAACCCTGACACACCAGCCCCAGCACGACCCCCTGCACTGCCTGAACACTACTGCACTGCCCTAAACCCTGAAACACCAGCCCCAACATGACTCCCTACACTGCCTGAACACCACTGCACTGCCCTAAACCCTGAAACACCAGTCCCTGGAAGTCCCCCTACACTGCCCGAACACCACTGCACTGCCCTAAACCCTGAAACACCAGCCCCAGCACGACCCATACACTGCCTAAACACCACTGCACTGCCCTAAACCCTGACACACCAGCCCCAGCACGACCCCCTGCACTGCCTGAACACTACTGCACTGCCCTAAACCCTGAAAAACCAGCCCCAACATGACCCCCTACACTGCCTGAACACCACTGCACTGCCCTAAACCCTGAAACACCAGCCCCTGCACGATCCCCTAGACTGCCCTAAACCCTGAAACACCACTCCCAGCACGACCCCCTACACTGCCGGAACACCACTGCACTGCCCTAAACCCTGAAACACCACCCCTAGCACGACCCTCTACACTACCCGAACACCACTGCACTGCCCTAAACCCTGAAACACCAGCCGCAACACGACCCCTACACTGCCCGAACACCACCGCGCTGCCCTAATCCCTGAAACACCAGCTCCAGCACGACCCCCTACACTGCCCGAACATCACCGCACTGCCCTAAACCCTGAAACACCAACCCCAGCAAGACCCCTACACTGCTCGAACACCACTGCACTGCCCTAAACCCTGAAACACCAGCCCCAGCAAGACCCCCTACACTGCCCGAACACCACTGCACTTCCCTAAACCCTGAAACACCAGCCCCAGCGTGACCCCCTACACTGCCTGAACACCACTGCACTGCCCTAAACCCTGAAACACCAGCCCCTGCATGACCCCCTACACTGCCCGAACACCACTGCACTGCCCTAAACCCTGAAACACAAGCCCCAGCACGACCCCCTACACTGCCCGAACACCACTGCCCTAAACCCGGAAACACCAGCCCCTGGATGACCCCCTAGACTGCCCTAAACCCTGAAACACCACCCCCAGCACCACCCCCTACACTGCCAGAACACCACTGCACTGCCCTAAACCCTGAAACATCAGCCCCAGCAAGACCCCCGACACTGCCCGAACACCACTGGACTGCCCTAAACCCTGAAACACCAGCCCCAGCACAAGCACCTACACTGCCCAAACACCACTGCACTGTCCTAAACCCTGAAACACCACCCCTGCACGACCCTCTACACTGCCCGAACACCACTGCACTGCCCTAATCCCTGAAACACCACCCCCTGCATGACCCCCTCCACTGCCCGAACACCACTGCACTGCCCTACACCATGAAACATCATCCCCAGCAAGACCCCCTACACTGCCCGAACACCACAGCCCTAAACCCTGAAACACCACCCCAGCACAACCCCTTACAATGCCCGAACACAACTACACTGCCCTAAACCCTGAAACACCAGCCCCAGCAAGACCCCTACACTGCCCGAACACCACTGCACTCCCCTAAACCCTGAAACACCAGCCCCAGCAAGACCCCCTACACTGCCCAAACACCACTGCACAAACCTATACCCTGAAACACCAGCCCCAGCAAGACCCCCTACACTGACCGAACACCACTGCACTAAACCCTGAAACACCACCCCCAGCAAGACCCCTTACACTGCCCGAACACCACTGCACTGCCCTAAACCCTGAAACACCATCCCCAGCACGACCCCCTACACTGCCTGAACACCAATGCACTGCCCTAAACCCTGAAACACCAGCCCCAGCAAGACCCCCTACACTTCCTAACACCACTGCACTAAATCCTGAAACACCACACCCAGCAAGACACCCTAGACTGCCCGAACTCCACTGCACTGCCCTAAACCCTGAAACACCACCCCCTGCACGACCCTCTACACTGCCCGAACACCACTGCACTGCCCTTAACCCTGAAACACCACCCCCTGCACAACCCCCTACACTGCCCGAACACCACTGCACTGCCCTAAAGCCTGAAACACCACCCACAGCAAGACCCCTACACTGCCCGAACACCACCGCACTGCCCTAAACCCTGAAACACCAGCCCCTGCACGACCCCCTAGACTGCGCTAAACCCTGAAACACCACCCCCAGCACAACCCCCTACACTGCCGGAACACCACTGCACTGCCCTAAACCCTGAAACACCATCCCCAGCACGACCCCCTACACTGCCCAAACACCACTGCACTTCCCTAAACCCTGAAACATCATCCCAACCAAGCCCCCGTACACTGCCCGAACACCACTGTCCTAAACCCTGAAACACCACCCCCAGCACGATCCCTACACTGCCCGAACACCACTGCACCGCCCTAAACTCTGAAACACCAGCCCCTGCACGACCCCCTACAATGCCCGAACACCACTGCACTGCCCTAAACCCTGAAACACCAGCCCCTGCATGACCCCCTACACAGCCCGAACACCACTGCACTGCCCTAAACCCTGAAACACCAGCCCCAGCACGACCCCTACACTGCCCGAACACCAATGCACTGCCCTAAACCCTGAAACACCAGCCCCAGCACGACCCCCTACACTGCCCGAACACCACTGCACTGCCCTAAACCCTGAAACACCAGCCCCAGCACGACCCCCTACACTGCCCCAACACCACTATACTGCCCTAAACCCTGAAACACCACCCCCAGCACATCGGCCTACACTGCCCGAACACTACTGCTGCCCTAAACCCTGAAACACCAGCCCCTGCACGACCCCCTACACTGCCCGAACACCACTGCACTGCCTAAACCCTGAACCACCCCCAGCAAAACCCCCTACACTGCCCGAACCCCACTGCACTGCCCTAAACCCTAAAACATCAGCCCCAGCAAGACCCCCTACACTGCCCAAACACCACTGCACAGACCTAAACCCTAAAACACAAGCCCCAGCAAGACCCCCTACACTGCCCGATCACCATTGCACTGCCCTAAACCCTGATTCATCACCCCGAGCACGACCCCTACACTGCCCTAAACCCTGAAACATCACCCCCAGCAAGAACACCTACACTGCCCGAAAACCACTGCACTGCCCTAAACCCTGAAACACCACCCCCAGCACGACCCCCTACACTGCCCGAACACCACTGCACTGCCCTAAATCCTGAAACACCAGCCCCAGCAAGACCCCCTACACTGCCCGAACACCACTGCACTGCCCTAAACCCTGAAACACCAGCCCCTGCACGACCCCTTACACTGTCAGAACACCACTGAACTGCTCTAAACCCTGAAACACCAGCTCCTGCATGACACCCTACACTCCCCGAACACCACCGCACTGCCCTAAACCCTGAAACAGCAGCCCCAGCATTACCCCTACACTGCACGAACACCACTGCACTGCCCTAAACCCTGAAACACCACCCCCTGCACGAACCCTACACTGCCCGAACACCACTGCACTGCCATAAACCCTGAAACACCACCCCCTGCACAACCCCTACACTGCACAAACACCACTGCACTGCCATAAACCCTGAAACACCAGCCCCAGCAAGACCCCCTACACTGCCTGAACACGTTTTCACTGCCCTAAACCCTGAAACACCACCCCCAGCAAGACCCCCTACACTGCCCGAACACCACTGCACTAAACCCTGAAACACCTCCCCCAGCAAGACCCCTACACTGCCCGAACACCACTGCACTGCCCTAAACCCTGAAACACCAGCCCCAGCACGACCCCCTACACTGCCCGAAAACCACTGCACTGCCCTAAACCCTGAAACACCAGCCCCAGCACGACCCCCTACACTGCCCGAACACCACTACACTGCCTTAAACCCTGAAACACCAGCCCCAGCACGACCCCTACACTTCCCGAACACCACTGCACTGCCCTAAACCCTGATACACCACCCCCAGCACGACCCCCTACACTGGCCGAACACCACTGCACTGCCCTAAACCCTGAAACATCATCCCCAGCAAGACCCCTACACTGCCCTAACACAACTGCCCTAAACCCTTAAACACCACCCCAGCACGACCCCCTACACTCCCCAAACAGCACTGCACCGCCCTAAACCCTGAAACACCAGCCCCAACAAGACCCCCTACACTGCCCGAACACCACTGCACAGACGTAAATCCTGAAACACCACCCGCAGCACGACCTCATACACTGCCTGAAAACCACTGCACTGCCTTAAACCCTGAAATATCATCCCCAGCAAGACCCCCTACACTGCCTGAACACCACTGCTCTAAACGCTGAAACACCAACCCCAGCATGATCCCCTACACTGCCCGAACACCACTGCACTGCCCTAAACCCTGAAACACCAGCCCCAGCACTACCCCCTACACTGCCCGAAAACAACTGTACTGCCCTAAACCCTGAAACACCAGCCCCAGCAAGAACCCCTACATCGCCCGAACACCACTGCACTGCCATAAACCCTGAAACACCAGCCCCAGCACAACCCCCTACACTGCCCGAACACCACTACACTGCCTTAAACCCTGAAACACCAGCCCCAGCACGACCCCTACACTTCCCGAACACCACTGCACTGCCCTAAACCCTGATACACCACCCCCAGCACGACCCCCTACACTGGCCGAACACCACTGCACTGCCCTAAACCCTGAAACATCATCCCCAGCAAGACCCCTACACTGCCCTAACACAACTGCCCTAAACCCTTAAACACCACCCCCAGCATGACCCCCTACACTCCCCAAACAGCACTGCACCGCCCTAAACCCTGAAACACCAGCCCCAACAAGATCCCCTACACTGCCCGAACACCACTGCACAGACCTAAATCCTGAAACACCACCCGCAGCACGACCTCATACACTGCCTAAAAACCACTGCACTGCCTTAAACCCTGAAATATCATCCCCAGCAAGACCCCCTACACTGCCTGAACACCACTGCTCTAAACCCTGAAACACCAACCCCAGCATGATCCCCTACACTGCCCGAACACCACTGCACTGCCCTAAACCCTGAAACACCAGCCCCAGCACTACCCCCTACACTGCCCGAAAACCACTGTACTGCCCGAAACCCTGAAACACCAGCCCCAGCAAGAACCCCTACATCGCTTGAACACCACTGCACTGCCCTAAACCCTGAAAGGCCACCCCCAGCAAGACCCCCTACACTGCCGGAACACCACTGCACTGCCCTAAACCCTGAAACACCACCCCCTGCACGACCCCCTACACTGCCGGAACACCACTGCACTGCCCTAAACCCTGAAACACCACCCCCTGCAGGACCCCCTACAATGCCTGAACACCATGGCACTGCCCTAAACGCTGAGACACCCCCCCAGCACGACCCCCTACACTGCCCGAACACCACTGCAGTGCCCTAAACACTGAAACACCACACCCAGCACGTCCCCCTACACTGCCCGAACACCACTGCACTGCCCTAAACCCTGAAACACCAGCCGCAGCACGACTCCTACACTGCCCGAACACCACTGCACTGCCATAAACCCTGAAACACCACCCCCAGCACAACCCCCTACACTGCCCGAACACTATTGCACTGCCCTAAACCCTGAAACACCAGCCCCAGCAAGACCCCCTACACTGCCCGAACACCACTGCACTGCCCTAAACCCTGAAACACCAGCCCCAGCAAGACCCGCTACACTGCCTAACACCACTGCACTAAACCCTGAAGCACCACCCCCTGCAAGACCCCCTAAACTGCCCTAACACCACTGTACTGCCCTAAACCCTGAAACACCACCCCCTGCACAACCCCCTACACTGCCGGAACACCACTGCACTGCCCTAAGCCCTGAAACACCACCCGCAGCACGACCTCCTACACTGCCTGAAAACCACTGCACTGCCCTAAACCCTGAAACACGAGCCCAAGCATGACCTCCTTCACTGCCCGAACACCACTGCACTGCCCTAAACCCTGAAACACCAGCCCCTGGAAGACCCCATACACTGCCCGAACATCACTGCACTGCCCTAAACCCTGAAACACCAGCCCCTGCACGGCCCCCTAGACTGCCCTAAACCCTGAAACACCACCCCCAGCACGACCCCCTACACTGCCCGAACACCACTGCACTGCCCTAAACCCTGAAACATCATCCCAAGCAAACCCCCGTACACTGCCCAAACACCACTGCCCTAAACCCTAAAACACCACCCCAGCACGATCCCTACACTGCCCGAACACCACTGCACTGCCCTAAACCCTGAGACACCAACCCCTGCATGACCCCCTACACTGCCCGAACACCACTGCACTGCCCTAAACACTGAAACACCAGCCCCTGCTCGATCCCCTAGACTGCCCTAAACCCTGAAACACCACTCCCAGCACGACCCCCTACAATGCCGGAACACCACTGCACTGCCCTAAACCCTGAAACACCACCCCCAGCACGACCCTCTACACTACCCGAACACCACTGCACTGCCCTAAACCCTGAAACACCAGCCGTAACACGACCCCTACACTGCCAGAACACCACCGCGCTGCCCTAATCCCTGAAACACCAGCTCCAGCATGACTCCCTACACTGCCCGAACACCACCGCACTGCCCTAAACCCTGAAACACCAGCCCCAGCAAGACCCCCTACACTGCTCGAACACCACTGCACTGCCCTAAACCCTGAAACACCCCCCCCAACAACACCCCCTACACTGCCCGAACACCACTGCACTTCCCTAAACCCTGAAACAGCAGCCCCAGCACGACTCCCTACACTGCCCGAACACCACTGCACTGCCCTTAACCCTGAAACACCACCCCCTGCATGACCCCCTACACTGCCCGAACACGACTGCACTGCCCTAAACCCTGAAACACCAGCCCTAGCAAGTCCCCCTACACTGCCTGAACACCACTGCACTAAAACCACTGCACTAAACCCTGAAACACCACCCCCAGCAAGACCCCTACACTGCCCGAACACCACTGCACTGCCCTAAAGCCTGAAACACCAGCCCCTGCAAGACCCCCTACACTGCCCGAACACCACTGCACTGCCCTGCCCTATACCCTGAAACACCAGCCCCTGTACGACCCCCTACACTACTCTAAACCCTGAAACACCACCCCCAGCATGACCCCCTACACTGCCGGAACACCACTGCACTGCCCTAAACCCTGAAACATCATCCCAAGCAAGACCCCGTACACTGCCCGAACACTACTGCCCTAAACCCTGCAACACCAGCCCCAGCAAGACCCCCTACACTGCTTGAACACCACTGCACTGCCCTAAACCCTGAAACACCAGCCCCAGCACGACTCCCTACACTGCCCGAACACCACTGCACTGCCCTTAACCCTGAAACACCAGCCCCTGCATGACCCCCTACACTGCCCGAACACCACTGCACTGCCCTAAACCCTGAAACACCAGCCCCAGCACGACCCCCTACATTGTCTGAACACCACTGCCCTAAACCTGGAAACACCAGCCCCTGGAAGACCCCCTACACTGCCCGATCACCACTGCACTGCCCTAAACCCTGAAACACCAGCCCCTGCACGACCACCTACACTGCCCTAAACCCTGAAACACCAACCCCCAGCATGATCCCCTACACTGCCGGAACACCACTGCACTGCCCTAAACCCTGAAACACCACCCCAGCACGACCCCCTACACTGCCCAAACACCACTGCACTTCCCTAAACCCTGAAACATCATCCCAAGCAAGCCCCCATACACTGCCCGAACACCACTGCCCTAAACCCTGAACCACCACCCCCAGCACGATCCCTACACTGCCCGAACACCACTGCCCTGCCCTAAACTCTGAAACACCAGCCCCTGCACGACCCCCTACAATGCCCGAACACCACTGCACTGCCCTAAATCCTGAAACACCAGCCCCTGCATGACCCCCTACACTGCCCGAACACCACTGCACTGCCCTAAACCCTGAAACACCAGTCCCAGCACAACCCCTACACTGCCCGAACACCATTGCACTGCCCTAAACCCTGAAACACCAGCCCTAGCACGACCCCCTACAATGCCCGAACACCACTGCACTGCCCTAAATCCTGAAACACCAGCCCCTGCATGACCCCCTACACTGCCCGAACACCACTGCACTGCCCTAAACCCTGAAACACCAGTCCCAGCACAACCCCTACACTGCCTGAACACCATTACACTGCCCTAAACCCTGACACACCAGCCCCAGCACGACCCCCTGCACTGCCTGAACACTACTGCACTGCCCTAAACCCTGAAACACCAGCCCCAACATGACTCCCTACACTGCCTGAACACCACTGCACTGCCCTAAACCCTGAAACACCAGTCCCTGGAAGTCCCCCTACACTGCCCGAACACCACTGCACTGCCCTAAACCCTGAAACACCAGCCCCAGCACGACCCATACACTGCCTAAACACCACTGCACTGCCCTAAACCCTGACACACCAGCCCCAGCACGACCCCCTGCACTGCCTGAACACTACTGCACTGCCCTAAACCCTGAAAAACCAGCCCCAACATGACCCCCTACACTGCCTGAACACCACTGCACTGCCCTAAACCCTGAAACACCAGCCCCTGCACGATCCCCTAGACTGCCCTAAACCCTGAAACACCACTCCCAGCACGACCCCCTACACTGCCGGAACACCACTGCACTGCCCTAAACCCTGAAACACCACCCCTAGCACGACCCTCTACACTACCCGAACACCACTGCACTGCCCTAAACCCTGAAACACCAGCCGCAACACGACCCCTACACTGCCCGAACACCACCGCGCTGCCCTAATCCCTGAAACACCAGCTCCAGCACGACCCCCTACACTGCCCGAACACCACCGCACTGCCCTAAACCCTGAAACACCAACCCCAGCAAGACCCCTACACTGCTCGAACACCACTGCACTGCCCTAAACCCTGAAACACCAGCCCCAGCAAGACCCCCTACACTGCCCGAACACCACTGCACTTCCCTAAACCCTGAAACACCAGCCCCAGCGTGACCCCCTACACTGCCTGAACACCACTGCACTGCCCTAAACCCTGAAACACCAGCCCCTGCATGACCCCCTACACTGCCCGAACACCACTGCACTGCCCTAAACCCTGAAACACAAGCCCCAGCACGACCCCCTACACTGCCCGAACACCACTGCCCTAAACCCGGAAACACCAGCCCCTGGATGACCCCCTAGACTGCCCTAAACCCTGAAACACCACCCCCAGCACGACCCCCTACACTGCCAGAACACCACTGCACTGCCCTAAACCCTGAAACATCAGCCCCAGCAAGACCCCCGACACTGCCCGAACACCACTGGACTGCCCTAAACCCTGAAACACCAGCCCCAGCACAAGCACCTACACTGCCCAAACACCACTGCACTGTCCTAAACCCTGAAACACCACCCCTGCACGACCCTCTACACTGCCCGAACACCACTGCACTGCCCTAATCCCTGAAACACCACCCCCTGCATGACCCCCTCCACTGCCCGAACACCACTGCACTGCCCTACACCATGAAACATCATCCCCAGCAAGACCCCCTACACTGCCCGAACACCACAGCCCTAAACCCTGAAACACCACCCCAGCACAACCCCTTACAATGCCCGAACACAACTACACTGCCCTAAACCCTGAAACACCAGCCCCAGCAAGACCCCTACACTGCCCGAACACCACTGCACTCCCCTAAACCCTGAAACACCAGCCCCAGCAAGACCCCCTACACTGCCCAAACACCACTGCACAAACCTATACCCTGAAACACCAGCCCCAGCAAGACCCCCTACACTGACCGAACACCACTGCACTAAACCCTGAAACACCACCCCCAGCAAGACCCCTTACACTGCCCGAACACCACTGCACTGCCCTAAACCCTGAAACACCATCCCCAGCACGACCCCCTACACTGCCTGAACACCAATGCACTGCCCTAAACCCTGAAACACCAGCCCCAGCAAGACCCCCTACACTTCCTAACACCACTGCACTAAATCCTGAAACACCACACCCAGCAAGACACCCTAGACTGCCTGAACTCCACTGCACTGCCCTAAACCCTGAAACACCACCCCCTGCACGACCCTCTACACTGCCCGAACACCACTGCACTGCCCTTAACCCTGAAACACCACCCCCTGCACAACCCACTACACTGCCCGAACACCACTGCACTGCCCTAAAGCCTGAAACACCACCCACAGCAAGACCCCTACACTGCCCGAACACCACCGCACTGCCCTAAACCCTGAAACACCAGCCCCTGCACGACCCCCTAGACTGCCCTAAACCCTGAAACACCACCCCCAGCACAACCCCCTACACTGCCGGAACACCACTGCACTGCCCTAAACCCTGAAACACCATCCCCAGCACGACCCCCTACACTGCCCAAACACCACTGCACTTCCCTAAACCCTGAAACATCATCCCAACCAAGCCCCCGTACACTGCCTGAACACCACTGTCCTAAACCCTGAAACACCACCCCCAGCACGATCCCTACACTGCCCGAACACCACTGCACTGCCCTAAACTCTGAAACACCAGCCCCTGCACGACCCCCTACAATGCCCGAACACCACTGCACTGCCCTAAACCCTGAAACACCAGCCCCTGCATGACCCCCTACACAGCCCGAACACCACTGCACTGCCCTAAACCCTGAAACACCAGCCCCAGCACGACCCCTACACTGCCCGAACACCAATGCACTGCCCTAAACCCTGAAACACCAGCCCCAGCACGACCCCCTACACTGCCCGAACACCACTGCACTGCCCTAAACCCTGAAACACCAGCCCCAGCACGACCCCCTACACTGCCCCAACACCACTATACTTCCCTAAACCCTGAAACACCACCCCCAGCACATCGGCCTACACTGCCCGAACACTACTGCTGCCCTAAACCCTGAAACACCAGCCCCTGCACGACCCCCTACACTGCCCGAACACCACTGCACTGCCTAAACCCTGAACCACCCCCAGCAAAACCCCCTACACTGCCCGAACCCCACTGCACTGCCCTAAACCCTAAAACATCAGCCCCAGCAAGACCCCCTACACTGCCCAAACACAACTGCACAGACCTAAACCCTAAAACACAAGCCCCAGCAAGACCCCCTACACTGCCCGATCACCATTGCACTGCCCTAAACCCTGATTCATCACCCCGAGCACGACCCCTACACTGCCCTAAACCCTGAAACATCACCCCCAGCAAGAACACCTACACTGCCCGAAAACCACTGCACTGCCCTAAACCCTGAAACACCACCCCCAGCACGACCCCCTACACTGCCCGAACACCACTGCACTGCCCTAAATCCTGAAACACCAGCCCCAGCAAGACCCCCTACACTGCCCGAACACCACTGCACTTTCCTAAACCCTGAAACACCAGCCCCAGCACGACCCCCTACACTGCCCGAACACCACTTCACTGCCCTAAACCCTGAAACACCAGCCCCTGCACGACCCCCTACACTGTCAGAACACCACTGAACTGCTCTAAACCCTGAAACACCAGCTCCTGCATGACACCCTACACTCCCCGAACACCACCGCACTGCCCTAAACCCTGAAACAGCAGCCCCAGCATTACCCCTACACTGCACGAACACCACTGCACTGCCCTAAACCCTGAAACACCACCCCCTGCACGAACCCTACACTGCCCGAACACCACTGCACTGCCATAAACCCTGAAACACCACCCCCTGCACAACCCCTACACTGCACAAACACCACTGCACTGCCATAAACCCTGAAACACCAGCCCCAGCAAGACCCCCTACACTGCCTGAACACGTTTTCACTGCCCTAAACCCTGAAACACCACCCCCAGCAAGACCCCCTACACTGCCCGAACACCACTGCACTAAACCCTGAAACACCTCCCCCAGCAAGACCCCTACACTGCCCGAACACCACTGCACTGCCCTAAACCCTGAAACACCAGCCCCAGCACGACCCCCTACACTGCCCGAAAACCACTGCACTGCCCTAAACCCTGAAACACCAGCCCCAGCACGACCCCCTACACTGCCCGAACACCACTACACTGCCTTAAACCCTGAAACACCAGCCCCAGCACGACCCCTACACTTCCCGAACACCACTGCACTGCCCTAAACCCTGATACACCACCCCCAGCACGACCCCCTACACTGGCCGAACACCACTGCACTGCCCTAAACCCTGAAACATCATCCCCAGCAAGACCCCTACACTGCCCTAACACAACTGCCCTAAACCCTTAAACACCACCCCAGCACGACCCCCTACACTCCCCAAACAGCACTGCACCGCCCTAAACCCTGAAACACCAGCCCCAACAAGACCCCCTACACTGCCCGAACACCACTGCACAGACGTAAATCCTGAAACACCACCCGCAGCACGACCTCATACACTGCCTGAAAACCACTGCACTGCCTTAAACCCTGAAATATCATCCCCAGCAAGACCCCCTACACTGCCTGAACACCACTGCTCTAAACGCTGAAACACCAACCCCAGCATGATCCCCTACACTGCCCGAACACCACTGCACTGCCCTAAACCCTGAAACACCAGCCCCAGCACTACCCCCTACACTGCCCGAAAACAACTGTACTGCCCTAAACCCTGAAACACCAGCCCCAGCAAGAACCCCTACATCGCCCGAACACCACTGCACTGCCATAAACCCTGAAACACCAGCCCCAGCACAACCCCCTACACTGCCCGAACACCACTACACTGCCTTAAACCCTGAAACACCAGCCCCAGCACGACCCCTACACTTCCCGAACACCACTGCACTGCCCTAAACCCTGATACACCACCCCCAGCACGACCCCCTACACTGGCCGAACACCACTGCACTGCCCTAAACCCTGAAACATCATCCCCAGCAAGACCCCTACACTGCCCTAACACAACTGCCCTAAACCCTTAAACACCACCCCCAGCATGACCCCCTACACTCCCCAAACAGCACTGCACCGCCCTAAACCCTGAAACACCAGCCCCAACAAGACCCCCTACACTGCCCGAACACCACTGCACAGACCTAAATCCTGAAACACCACCTGCAGCACGACCTCATACACTGCCTGAAAACCACTGCACTGCCTTAAACCCTGAAATATCATCCCCAGCAAGACCCCCTACACTGCCTGAACACCACTGCTCTAAACCCTGAAACACCAACCCCAGCATGATCCCCTACACTGCCCGAACACCACTGCACTGCCCTAAACCCTGAAACACCAGCCCCAGCACTACCCCCTACACTGCCCGAAAACCACTGTACTGCCCGAAACCCTGAAACACCAGCCCCAGCAAGAACCCCTACATCGCTTGAACACCACTGCACTGCCCTAAACCCTGAAAGGCCACCCCCAACAAGACCCCCTACACTGCCGGAACACCACTGCACTGCCCTAAACCCTGAAACACCACCCCCTGCACGACCCCCTACACTGCCGGAACACCACTGCACTGCCCTAAACCCTGAAACACCACCCCCTGCAGGACCCCCTACAATGCCTGAACACCATGGCACTGCCCTAAACGCTGAGACACCCCCCCAGCACGACCCCCTACACTGCCCGAACACCACTGCAGTGCCCTAAACACTGAAACACCACACCCAGCACGTCCCCCTACACTGCCCGAACACCACTGCACTGCCCTAAACCCTGAAACACCAGCCGCAGCACAACTCCTACACTGCCCGAACACCACTGCACTGCCATAAACCCTGAAACACCACCCCCAGCACAACCCCCTACACTGCCCGAACACTATTGCACTGCACTAAACCCTGAAACATCATCCCCAGCAAGACCCCCTACACTGCCCGAACACCACTGCCCTAAACCCTGAAACAACACCCCCAGCACGACCCCCTACACTGCCCGAACACCACTGCACTGCCCTAAACCCTGAAACACCAGCCCCAGCAAGACCCGCTACACTGCCTAACACCACTGCACTAAACCCTGAAGCACCACCCCCTGCAAGACCCCCTAAACTGCCCTAACACCACTGTACTGCCCTAAACCCTGAAACACCACCCCCTGCACAACCCCCTACACTGCCGGAACACCACTGCACTGCCCTAAGCCCTGAAACACCACCCGCAGCACGACCTCCTACACTGCCTGAAAACCACTGCACTGCCCTAAACCCTGAAACACGAGCCCAAGCATGACCTCCTTCACTGCCCGAACACCACTGCACTGCCCTAAACCCTGAAACACCAGCCCCTGGAAGACCCCATACACTGCCCGAACATCACTGCACTGCCCTAAACCCTGAAACACCAGCCCCTGCACGGCCCCCTAGACTGCCCTAAACCCTGAAACACCACCCCCAGCACGACCCCCTACACTGCCCGAACACCACTGCACTGCCCTAAACCCTGAAACATCATCCCAAGCAAACCCCCGTACACTGCCCAAACACCACTGCCCTAAACCCTAAAACACCACCCCAGTACGATCCCTACACTGCCCGAACACCACTGCACTGCCCTAAACCCTGAGACACCAACCCCTGCATGACCCCCTACACTGCCCGAACACCACTGCACTGCCCTAAACACTGAAACACCAGCCCCTGCTCGATCCCCTAGACTGCCCTAAACCCTGAAACACCACTCCCAGCACTTCCCCCTACAATGCCGGAACACCACTGCACTGCCCTAAACCCTGAAACACCACCCCCAGCACGACCCTCTACACTACCCGAACACCACTGCACTGCCCTAAACCCTGAAACACCAGCCGTAACACGACCCCTACACTGCCAGAACACCACCGCGCTGCCCTAATCCCTGAAACACCAGCTCCAGCACCACTCCCTACACTGCCCGAACACCACCGCACTGCCCTAAACCCTGAAACACCAGCCCCAGCAAGACCCCCTACACTGCTCGAACACCACTGCACTGCCCTAAACCCTGAAACACCACCCCCAACAACACCCCCTACACTGCCCGAACACCACTGCACTTCCCTAAACCCTGAAACACCAGCCCCAGCACGACTCCCTACACTGCCCGAACACCACTGCACTGCCCTAAACCCTGCAACACCAGCCCCTGCATGACCCCCTACACTGCCCGAACACCACTGCACTTCCCTAAACCCTGAAACACCAGCCCCTGCACGACCCCCTACAATGCCCGAACACCACTGCACTGCCCTAAACCCTGAAACACCAGCCCCAGCACGACCCCTACACTGCCCGAACACCAATGCACTACCCTAAACCCTGAAACACCAGCCCTAGCATGACCCCCTACACTGCCAGAACACGACTGCACTGCCCTAAACCCTGAAACACCAGCCCCAGCACAACCCCCTACACTGCCCTAACACCACTATACTGCCCTAAACCCTGAAACACCACACCCAGCACATCTGCCTACACTGCCCGAACACTACTGCACTGCCCTAAACCCTGAAACACCAGCCCCTGCACGACCCCCTACACTGCCCGAACACCACTGCATTGCCTAAACCCTGAACCACCCCCAGCACAACCCCCTACACTGCCCGAACCCCACTGCACTGCCCTAAACCCTAAAACGTTACAACAAACAAATGATGGACGGAATGCTGACAATGCAGACATTCTCCCCCAGTCAAGAGATCCGGGTTAAATCCATCGTTCTTTTGCCCACTACGCCACCCCAGTTCAGACATGGCCATATGCAAATCAGTCTTGACCCTGTGCCTCATGGGAACAATCCAGCCCGAACTGCCAAGCCATGTCTTCCCTGGACCGGAATCAAGCATCCTAGGACCGGTTTCTGGCTATCAGCCGTCATCAGCCAGGATAGCTTGACTCCAGTGGCGTAGTGAGCACGGGTCCCACGTCTGGGAATACCCATGCCACTTAGGGCGAAAAGCGTTATAACAAACAAATGATGGACGGAATGCTGACAATGCAGACATTCTCCCCCAGTCAAGAGATCTGGGTTAAATCCATCGTTCTTTTGCCCACTACGCCACCCCAGTTCAGACATGGCCATATGCAAATCAGTCTTGACCCTGTGCCTCATGGGAACAGTCCAGCCCGAACTGCCAAGCCATGTCTTCCCTGGACCGGAATCAAGCATCCTAGGACCGGTTTCTGGCTATCAGCCGTCATCAGCCAGGATAGCTTGACTCCAGTGGCGTAGTGAGCACGGGTCCCACGTCTGGGAATACCCATCCCACTTAGGGCGAAAAGCGTTACAACAAACAAATGATGGACGGAATGCTGACAATGCAGACATTCTCCCCCAGTCAAGAGATCTGGGTTAAATCCATCGTTCTTTTGCCCACTACGCCACCCCAGTTCAGACATGGCCATATGCAAATCAGTCTTGACCCTGTGCCTCATGGGAACAGTCCAGCCCGAACTGCCAAGCCATGTCTTGCCTGGACCGGAATCAAGCATCCTAGGACCAGTTTCTGGCTATCAGCCGTCATCAGCCAGGATAGCTTGACTCCAGTGGCGTAGTGAGCACGGGTCCCACGTCTGGGAATACCCATCCCACTTAGGGCGAAAAGCGTTACAACAAACAAATGATGGACGGAATGCTGACAATGCAGACATTCTCCCCAGTCAAGAGATCTGGGTTAAATCCATCGTTCTTTTGCCCACTACGCCACCCCAGTTCAGACATGGCCATATGCAAATCAGTCTTGACCCTGTGCCTCATGGGAACAGTCCAGCCCGAACTGCCAAGCCATGTCTTCCCTGGACCGGAATCAAGCATCCTAGGACCGGTTTCTGGCTATCAGCCGTCATCAGCCAGGATAGCTTGACTCCAGTGGCGTAGTGAGCACGGGTCCCACGTCTGGGAATACCCATCCCACTTAGGGCGAAAAGCGTTACAACAAACAAATGATGGACGGAATGCTGACAATGCAGACATTTTCCCCCAGTCAAGAGATCTGGGTTAAATCCATCGTTCTTTTGCCCACTACGCCACCCCAGTTCAGACATGGCCATATGCAAATCAGTCTTGACCCTGTGCCTCATGGGAACAGTCCAGCCCGAACTGCCAAGCCATGTCTTCCCTGGACCGGAATCAAGCATCCTAGGACCGGTTTCTGGCTATCAGCCGTCATCAGCCAGGATAGCTTGACTCCAGTGGCGTAGTGAGCACGGGTCCCACGTCTGGGAATACCCATCCCACTTAGGGCGAAAAGCGTTACAACAAACAAATGATGGACGGAATGCTGACAATGCAGACATTCTCCCCCAGTCAAGAGATCTCGGTTAAATCCATCGTTCTTTTGCCCACTACGCCACCCCAGTTCAGACATGGCCATATGCAAATCAGTCTTGACCCTGTGCCTCATGGGAACAGTCCAGCCCGAACTGCCAAGCCATGTCTTCCCTGGACCGGAATCAAGCATCCTAGGACCGGTTTCTGGCTATCAGCCGTCATCAGCCAGGATAGCTTGACTCCAGTGGCGTAGTGAGCACGGGTCCCACGTCTGGGAATACCCATCCCACTTAGGGCGAAAAGCGTTACAACAAACAAATGATGGACGGAATGCTGACAATGCAGACATTCTCCCCCAGTCAAGAGATCTGGGTTAAATCCATTGTTCTTTTGCCCACTACGCCACCCCAGTTCAGACATGGCCATATGCAAATCAGTCTTGACCTTGTGCCTCATGGGAACAGTCCAGCCCGAACTGCCAAGCAATGTCTTCCCTGGACCGGAATCAAGCATCCTAGGACCGGTTTCTGGCTATCAGCCGTCATCAGCCAGGATAGCTTGACTCCAGTGGCGTAGTGAGCACGGGTCCCACGTCTGGGAATACCCATCCCACTTAGGGCGAAAAGCGTTACAACAAACAAATGATGGACGGAATGCTGACAATGCAGACATTCTCCCCCAGTCAAGAGATCTGGGTTAAATCTATCGTTCTTTTGCCCACTATGCCACCCCAGTTCAGACATGGCCATATGCAAATCAGTCTTGACCCTGTGCCTCATGGGAACAGTCCAGCCCGAACTGCCAAGCCATGTCTTCCCTGGACCGGAATCAAGCATCCTAGGACCGGTTTCTGGCTATCAGCCGTCATCAGCCAGGATAGCTTGACTCCAGTGGCGTAGTGAGCACAGGTCCCACGTCTGGGAATACCCATCCCACTTAGGGCGAAAAGCGTTACAACAAACAAATGATGGACGGAATGCTGACAATGCAGACATTCTCCCCCAGTCAAGAGATCTGGGTTAAATCCATCGTTCTTTTGCCCACTACGCCACCCCAGTTCAGACATGGCCATATGCAAATCAGTCTTGACCCTGTGCCTCATGGGAACAGTCCAGCCCGAAATGCCAAGCCATATCTTCCCTGGACCGCAATCAAGCATCCTAGGACCGGTTTCTGGCTATCAGCCGTCATTAGCCAGGATAGCTTGACTCCAGTGGCGTAACCCTAAAACATCAGCCCCAGCAAGACCCCCTACACTGCCTGAACACCACTGCTCTAAACCCTGAAACACCACCCCCAGCACGACCCCCTACACTGCCCTGAAACACCACACCCCGCAAGACCCCCTAGACTGCCCGAACACCACTGCACTGCCCTAAACCCTGAAACACCACCCCCTGCACGACCCTCTACACTGCCCGAACACCACTGCACTGCCCTTAACCCTGAAACACCACCCCCTGCACAACCCCCTACACTGCCCGAACACGACTGCACTGCCCTAAACCCTGAAACACCAGCCCTAGCAAGTCCCCCTACACTGCCTGAACACCACTGCACTAAAACCACTGCACTAAACCCTGAAACACCACCCCCAGCAAGACCCCTACACTGCCCGAACACCACCGCACTGCCCTAAAGCCTGAAACACCAGCCCCTGCAAGACCCCCTACACTGCCCGAACACCACTGCACTGCCCTGCCCTATACCCTGAAACACCAGCCCCTGTACGTCCCCCTACACTACCCTAAACCCTGAAACACCACCCCCAGCATGACCCCCTACACTGCCGGAACACCACTGCACTGCCCTAAACCCTGAAACATCATCCCAAGCAAGACCCCGTACACTGCCCGAACACTACTGCCCTAAACCCTGCAACACCAGCCCCAGCAAGACCCCCTACACTGCTTGAACACCACTGCACTGCCCTAAACCCTAAAACACCAGCCCCAGCAAGACCCCCTACACTGCCCGAACACCACTGCACTTCCCTAAACCCTGAAACACCAGCCCCAGCACGACCCCCTACACTGTCCGAACACCACTGCACTGCCCTAAACCCTGAAACACCAGCCCCTGCATGACCCCCTACACTGCCCGAACACCACTGCACTGCCCTAAACCCTGAAACACCAGCCCCAGCACGACCCCCTACATTGTCTGAACACCACTGCCCTAAACCTGGAAACACCAGCCCCTGGAAGACCCCCTACACTGCCCGATCACCACTGCACTGCCCTAAACCCTGAAACACCAGCCCCTGCACGACCACCTACACTGCCCTAAACCCTGAAACACCACCCCCAGCATGATCCCCTACACTGCCGGAACACCACTGCACTGCCCTAAACCCTGAAACACCACCCCAGCACGACCCCCTACACTGCCCAAACACCACTGCACTTCCCTAAACCCTGAAACATCATCCCAAGCAAGCCCCCATACACTGCCCGAACACCACTGCCCTAAACCCTGAACCACCACCCCCAGCACGATCCCTACACTGCCCGAACACCACTGCCCTGCCCTAAACTCTGAAACACCAGCCCCTGCACGACCCCCTACAATGCCCGAACACCACTGCACTGCCCTAAATCCTGAAACACCAGCCCCTGCATGACCCCCTACACTGCCCGAACACCACTGCACTGCCCTAAACCCTGAAACACCAGTCCCAGCACAACCCCTACACTGCCCGAACACCATTGCACTGCCCTAAACCCTGAAACACCAACCCTAGCACGACCCCCTACAATGCCCGAACACCACTGCACTGCCCTAAATCCTGAAACACCAGCCCCTGCATGACCCCCTACACTGCCCGAACACCACTGCACTGCCCTAAACCCTGAAACACCAGTCCCAGCACAACCCCTACACTGCCTGAACACCATTACACTGCCCTAAACCCTGAAACACCAGCCCCAGCACGACCCCCTACACTGCCCGAACACCACTGCACTGCCCTAAACACTGAAACACCAGCCCCAGCACAACCCCCTACACTGCCCTAACACCACTTTACTGGCCTAAACCCTGAAAAACCACCCCCAGCACATCCGCCTACACTGCCCAAACACTACTGCACTGCCCTAAACCCTGAAACACCAGCCCCTGCACGACCCCCTACACTGCCCGAACACCACTGCACTGCCTAAACCCTGAACCACCCCCAGCACAACCCCCTACACTGCCCGAACCCCACTGCACTGCCCTAAACCCTTAAACATCAGCCCCAGCAAGACCCCCTACACTGCCCGAACACCACTGCACAGACCTAAACCCTAAAACACAAGCCCCAGCAAGACCCCCTACACTGCCCGAACACCACTGCACTGCCCTAAACCCTGATTCATCACCCCGAGCACGACCCCTACACTGCCCTAAACCCTGAAACACCACCCCCAGCACGACCCCCTACACTGCCCGAACACCACTGCACTGCTCTAAATCCTGAAACACCAGCCCCAGCATTACCCCTACACTGCCCGAACACCACTGCACTGCCCTAAACCCTGAAACACCACCCCCAGCATGACCCCTACACTGCCCGAACACCACTGCACTACCCTAAATCCTGAAACACCAGCCCCAGCAAGACCCCCTACACTGCCCGAACACCACTTCACTGCCCTAAACCCTGAAACACCAGCCCCTGCACGACCCCCTACACTGCCCGAACACCACTGCACTGCCCTAAACCCTGAAACACCAGCTCCTGCACGACCCCCTACACTCCATGAACACCACTGCTCTGCCCTAAACCCTGAAACACCAGCCCCAACACGACCCCTACACTGCCCGAACACCACCGCACTGCCCTAAACCGTGAAACACCAGCCCCAGCATTACCCCCTACACTGCCCAAACACCACTGCAGTGCCCTAAACCCTGAAACACCACCCCCTGCACTACCCCCTACATTGCCCGAACACCACTGCACTGCCCAAAACCCTAAAACATCAGCCCCAGCAAGACCCCCTACACTGCCCGAACACCACTGCACAGACCTAAACCCTAAACACAAGCCCCAGCAAGACCCCCTACACTGCCCGAACACCACTGCACTGCCCTAAACCCTGATTCATTACCCCGAGCACGACCCCTACACTGCCCTAAACCCTGAAACATCACCCCCAGCAAGAACACCTACACTGCCCGAAAACCACTGCACTGCCCTAAACCCTGAAACACCACCCCAGCACGACCCCCTACACTGCTCAAACATCACTTCACTGCCCTAAACCCTGAAACACCAGCCCCTGCACGACCCCCTAAACTGCCCGAACACCACTGCACTGCCCTAAACCCTGAAACACCAGCCCCAACACAACCCCTACACTGCCTGAACACCACTGCACTGCCCTAAACCCTGAAACACCACCCCCTGCACAGCCCCCTACATTGACCGAACACCACTGCACTTCCCTAAACCCTGAAACACCACCCCCTGCACAGCCCCCTACATTGACCGAACACCACTGCACTTCCCTAAACCCTGAAACACCAGCCCCAGCACGACCCCCTACACTGCCCGAACACCACTTCACTGCCCTAAACCCTGAAACACCAGCCCCAGCATTACCCCCTACACTGCCCGAACACCACTGCACTGCCCTAAACCCTGATTCATCACCCCGAGCACGACCCCTACACTGCCCTAAACCCTGAAACATCACCCCCAGCAAGAACACCTACACTGCCCGAAAACCACTGCACTGCCCTAAACCCTGAAACACCAGCTCCAGCAAGACCCCCTACACTGCCCGAACACCACTGCACTTCCCTAAACCCTGAAACACCAGCCCCAGCACGACCCCCTACACTGCCCGAACACCACTTCACTGCCCTAAACCCTGAAACACCAGCCCCAGCACGACCCCCTACACTGCCCGAACACCACTACACTGCCCTAAACCCTGAAACACCAGCCCCAGCATTACCCCCTACACTGCCCAAACACCACTGCACTGCCCTAAACCCTGAAACACCACCCCCTGCACGACCCCCTACACACCCTGAACACCACTGCTCTGCCCTAAACCCTGAAACACCAGCCCCAACACGACCCCTACACTGCCCGAACACCACCGCACTGCCCTAAACCCTGAAACACCAGCCCCAGCATTACCCCCTACACTGCCCAAACACCACTGCACTGCCCTAAACCCTGAAACACCACCCCCTGTATGACCCCCTACATTGCCCGAACACCACTGCACTGCCCTAAATCCTAAAACATCAGCCCCAGCAAGACCCCCTACACTGCCCGAACACCACTGCACAGACCTAAACCCTAAATCACAAGCCCCAGCAAGACCCCCTACACTGCCCGAACACCACTGCACTGCCCTAAACCCTGATTCATCTCCCCGAGCACGACCCCTACACTGCCCTAAACCCTGAAACATCACCCCCAGCAAGAACACCTACACTGCCCGAAAACAACTGCACTGCCCTAAACCCTGAAACACCACCCCCAGCACGACCCCCTACACTGCCCGAACACCACTGCACTGCTCTAAATCTTGAAACACCAGCCCCAGCATTACCCTACACTGCCCGAACACCACTGCACTGCCCTAAACCCTGAAACACCACCCCCTGCACGGCCCCCTACACTGCCCGGACACCACTGCACTGCCCTAAACCCTGAAACACCAGCCCCTGTACGACCTCCTACACTACCCTAAACCCTGAAAC
Organism: Triturus cristatus; assembly: GCF_964204655.1. Lineage (NCBI taxonomy): Eukaryota > Metazoa > Chordata > Amphibia > Caudata > Salamandridae > Triturus > Triturus cristatus. The sequence continues at coordinate 260,996 of NW_028188172.1, read as the reverse complement.
ACCACCCCCAGCATGACCCCCTACACTGCCGGAACACCACTGCACTGCCCTAAACCCTGAAACATCATCCCAAGCAAGACCCCGTACACTGCCCGAACACTACTGCCCTAAACCCTGAAACACCAGCCCCAGCAAGACCCCCTACACTGCTCGAACACCACTGCACTGCCCTAAACCCTGAAACACCAGCCCCAGCAAGACCCCTTACACTGCCCGAACACCACTGCACTTCCCTAAACCCTGAAACACCAGCCCCAGCACGACCCCCTACACTGCCTGAACACCATTGCACTGCCCTAAACCCTGAAACACCAGCCCCTGCATGACCCCCTACACTGCCCAAACACCATTGCACTGCCCTAAACCCTGAAACACCAGCCCCTGCATGACCCCCTACACTGCCCGAACACCACTGCACTGCCCTAAACCCTGAAACACCAGCCCCAGCACGACCCCCTACACTGCCCGAACACCACTGCCCTAAACCCGGAAACACTAGCCCCTGGAAGACCCCCTAGACTGCCCTAAACCCTGAAACACCACCCCCAGCACAACCCCCTTCACTGCCGGAACACCACTGCACTGCCCTAAACCCTGAAACACCACCCCCAGCACGACCCCCTACACTGCCCAAACACCACTGCACTTCCCTAAACCCTGAAACATCATCCCAAGCCAGCCCCCGTACACTGCCCGAACACCACTGCCCTAAACTCTGAAACACCAGCCCCTGCACGACCCCCTACAATGCCCGAACACCACTGCACTGCCCTAAACCCTGAAACACCAGCCCCTGCATGACCCCCTACACTGCCCGAACACCACTGCACTGCACTAAACCCTGAAACACCAGCCCCAGCACGACCCCTACACTGCCCGAACACCAATGCACTACCCTAAACCCTGAAACACCAGCCCTAGCACGACCCCCTACACTGCCCGAACACCACTGCACTGCCCTAAACCCTGAAACACCAGCCCCAGCACAACCCCCTACACTGCACTAACACCACTTTACTGCCCTAAACTCTGAAACACCACCCCAGCACATCCGCCTACACTGCCCGAACACTACTGCACTGCCCTAAACCCTGAAACACCAGCCCCTGCATGACCCCCTACACTGCCCGAACACCACTGCACTGCCTAAACCCTGAACCACCCCCAGCACAATCCCTACACTGCCCGAACCCCACTGCACTGCCCTAAACCCTAAAACATCAGCCCCAGCAAGACCCACTACACTGCCCGAACACCACTGCACAGACCTAAACCCTAAAACACAATCCCCAGCAAGACCCCCTACACTGCCCGAACACCACTGCACTGCCCTAAACCCTGATTCATCACCCCGAGCACGACCCCTACACTGCCCTAAACCCTGAAACATCACCCCCAGCAAGAGCATCTACACTGCCCGAAAACCACTGCACTGCCCTAAACCCTGAAACATCATCCCAAGCAAGACCCCGTACACTGCCCGAACACTACTGCCCTAAACCCTGAAACACCACCCCAAGCACGACCCCCTACACTGCCCAAACACCACTGCACTGCCCTAAACCCTGAAACACCAGCCCCAGCAAGACCCCCTACACTGCCCGAACACCACTGCACTTCCCTAAACCCTGAAACACCAGCCCCAGCACGACCCCCTACACTGCCCGAACACCACTTCACTGCCCTAAACCCTGAAACACCAGCCCCTGCACGACCCCCTACACTGCCCGAACACCACTGCACTGCACTAAACCCTGAAACACCAGCCCCAGCACGACCCCTACACTGCCCGAACACCAATGCACTACCCTAAACCCTGAAACACCAGCCCTAGCACGACCCCCTACACTGCCCGAACACCACTGCACTGCCCTAAACCCTGAAACACCAGCCCCAGCACAACCCCCTACACTGCACTAACACCACTATACTGCCCTAAACTCTGAAACACCACCCCCAGCACATCCGCCTACACTGCCCGAACACTACTGCACTGCCCTAAACCCTGAAACACTAGCCCCTGCACGACCCCCTACACTGCCCGAACACCACTGCACTGCCTAAACCCTGAACCACCCCAGCACAACCCCCTACACTGCCCGAACCCCACTGCACTGCCCTAAACCCTAAAACATCAGCCCCAGCAAGACCCACTACACTGCCCGAACACCACTGCACAGACCTAAACCCTAAAACACAAGCCCCAGCAAGACCCCCTACACTGCCCGAACACCACTGCACTGCCCTAAACCCTGATTAATCACCCCGATCACGACCCCTACACTGCCCTTAACCCTGAAACATCACCCCCAGCAAGAGCATCTACACTGCCCGAAAACCACTGCACTGCCCTAAACCCTGTAACATCATCCCAAGCAAGACCCCGTACACTGCCCGAATACTACTGCCCTAAGTCCTGAAACACCACCCCAAGCACGACCCCCTACACTGCCCGAACACCACTGCACTGCCCTAAACCCTGAAATACCAGCCCAAGCAAGACCCCCTACACTGCCCGAACACCACTGCACTTCCCTAAACCCTGAAACACCAGCCCCAGCACGACCCCCTACACTGCCCGAACACCACTTCACTGCCCTAAACCCTGAAACACCAGCCCCTGCACGACCCCCTACACTGCCCGAACACCACAGCACTGCCCTAAACCCTGAAACACCAGCTCCTGCACGACCCCCTACACTCCCTGAACACCACTGCTCTGCCCTAAACCCTGAAACACCAGCCCCAACACGACCCCTACACTGCCCGAACACCACCGCACTGCCCTAAACCGTGAAACACCAGCCCCAGCATTACCCCTACACTGCCCGAACACCACTGCACTGCCCTAAACCCTGAAACACCACCCCCTGCACGACCCCCTACATTGCCCGAACACCACTGCACTGCCCTAAACCCTGAAACACCACCCCCTGCATGACACTACACTGCCCGAACACCACTGCACTGCCCTAAACCCTGAAACACCACCCCCTGCACAACCCCTACACTGCAAGAACACCACTGTACTGCCCTAAACTCTGAAACACCAGCCCCAGCAAGACCTCCTACACTGCCTGAACACCACTGCACTGCCCTAAACTCTGAAACACCAGCCCCAGCACGACCCCCTACACTGCCCGAACACCACTACACTGCCTTAAACCCTGAAACACCAGCCCCAGCACGACCCCTACACTTCCCGAACACCACTGCACTGCCCTAAACCCTGATACACCACCCCCAGCACGACCCCCTACACTGCCCAAACAGCACTGCACTGCCCTAAACCCTGAAACACCAGCCCCAACAAGACCCCCTACACTGCCCAAACACCACTGCACAGACCTAAATCCTGAAACACCACCCGCAGCACGACCTAATACACTGCCTGAAAACCACTGCTCTGCCTTAAACTCTGAAATATCATCCCCAGCAAGACCCCCTACACTGCCTGAACACCACTGCTCTAAACCCTGAAACACCAACCCCAGCATGACCCCCTACACTGCCCGAACACCACTGCACTGCCCTAAACCCTGAAACACCAGCCCCAGCACGACCCCCTACACTGCCCGAAAACCACTGTACTGCCCTAAACCCTGAAACACCAGCCCCAGCAAGACCCCCTACATCGCTCGAACACCACTGCAGTGCCCTAAACCCTGAAAGGCCACCCCCAGCAAGACCCCCTACACTGCTCGAACACCACTGCACTAAACCCTGAAACACCACCACCAGCAAGACCCACTACACTGCCCGAACACCGCTGCACTGCCCTAAACCCTGAAACACCACCCCCTGCACGATCCCCTACACTGCCCGAACACCACTGCACTGCCCTAAACCCTGAAACACCACCCCCTGCACGACCCCCTACAATGCCCGAACACCATGGCACTGCCCTAAATGCTGAAACACCCCCCAGCACGACCCCCTACACTGCCCGAACACCGCTGCACTGCCCTAAACACTGAAAGACCACCCCAGCACGTCCCCCTACATTGCCAGAACACCACTGCACTGCCCTAAACCCTGAAACACCAGCCGCAGCACGACTCCTACACTGCCCGAACACCACTGCAGTGCCATCAACCCTGAAACACCACCCCCTGCACGACCCCCTACAATGCCCGTACACCATGGCACTGCCCTAAATGCTGAAACACCCCCCCAGCACGACCCCCTACACTGCCCGAACACCGCTGCACTGCCCTAAACACTGAAAGACCACCCCAGCACGACCCCTACACTGCCCGAACACCACTGCACTGCCCTAAACCCTGAAACACCAGCCCCAGCACAACCCCCTACACTGCACTAACACCACTATACTGCCCTAAACTCTGAAACACCACCCCATCACATCCGCCTACACTGCCCAAACACTACTGCACTGCCCTAAACCCTGAAACACCAGCCCCTGCACGACCCCCTACACTGCCCGAACACCACTGCACTGCCTAAACCCTGAACCACCCCCAGCACAACCCCCTACACTGCCCGAACCCCACTGCACTGCCCTAAACCCTAAAACATCAGCCCCAGCAAGACCCACTACACTGCCCGAACACCACTGCACAGACCTAAACCCTAAAACACAAGCCCCAGCAAGACCCCCTACACTGCCCAAACACCACTGCACTGCCCTAAACCCTGATTCATCACCCCGAGCACGACCCCTACACTGCCCTAAACCCTGAAACATCACCCCCAGCAAGAGCATCTACACTGCCCGAAAACCACTGCACTGCCCTAAACCCTGAAACATCATCCCAAGCAAGACCCCGTACACTGCCCGAACACTACTGCCCTAAACCCTGAAACACCACCCCAAGCACGACCCCCTACACTGCCCGAACACCACTGCACTGCCCTAAACCCTGAAACACCAGCCCCAGCAAGACCCCCTACACTGCCCGAACACCACTGCACTTCCCTAAACCCTGAAACACCAGCCCCAGCACAACCCCCTACACTGCCCGAACACCACTTCACTGCCCTAAACCCTGAAACACCAGCCCCTGCACGACCCCCTACACTGCCCGAACACCACTGCACTGCACTAAACCCTGAAACACCAGCCCCAGCACGACCCCTACACTGCCCGAACACCAATGCACTACCCTAAACCCTGAAACACCAGCCCTAGCATGACCCCCTACACTGCCCGAACACCACTGCACTGCCCTAAACCCTGAAACACCAGCCCCAGCACAACCCCCTACACTGCACTAACACCACTATACTGCCCTAAACTCTGAAACACCACCCCCAGCACATCCGCCTACACTGCCCGAACACTACTGCACTGCCCTAAACCCTGAAACACTAGCCCCTGCACGACCCCCTACACTGCCCGAACACCACTGTACTGCCTAAACCCTGAACCACCCCCAGCACAACCCCCTACACTGCCCGAACCCCACTGCACTGCCCTAAACCCTAAAACATCTGCCCCAGCAAGACCCACTACACTGCCCGAACACCACTGCACAGACCTAAACCCTAAAACACAAGCCCCAGCAAGACCCCCTGCACTGCCCGAACACCACTGCACTGCCCTAAACCCTGATTCATCACCCCGATCACGACCCCTACACTGCCCTAAACCCTGAAAAATCACCCCCAACAAGAGCATCTACACTGCCCGAAAACCACTGCACTGCCCTAAACCCTGAAAAATCATCCCAAGCAAGACCCCGTACACTGCCCGAACACTACTGCCCTAAACCCTGAAACACCACCCCAAGCACGACCCCCTACACTGCCCGAACACCACTGCACTGCCCTAAACCCTGAAATACCAGCCCCAGCAAGACCCCCTACACTGCCCGAACACCACTGCACTTCCCTAAACCCTGAAACACCAGACCCAGCACGACCCCCTACACTGCCCGAACACCACTTCACTGCCCTAAACCCTGAAACACCAGCCCCTGCACGACCCCCTACACTGCCCGAACACCACTGCACTGCCCCAAACCCTGAAACACCAGCTCCTGCACGACCCCCTACACTCCCTGAACACCACTGCTCTGCCCTAAACCCTGAAACACCAGCCCCAACACGACCGCTACACTGCCCGAACACCACCGCACTGCCCTAAACCATGAAACACCAGCCCCAGCATTACCCCTACACTACCCGAACACCACTGCACTGCCCTAAACCCTGAAACACCACCCCCTGCACGACCCCCTACATTGCCCGAACACCACTGCACTGCCCTAAACCCTGAAACACCACCCCCTGCACGACACTACACTGCCCGAACACCACTGCACTGCCCTAAACCCTGAAACACCACCCCCTGCATAACCCCTACACTGCAAGAACACCACTGTACTGCCCTAAACTCTGAAACACCAGCCCCAGCAAGACCCCCTACACTGCCTGAACACCACTGCACTGCCCTAAACTCTGAAACACCAGCCCCAGCACGACCCCCTACACTGCCCGAACACCACTACACTGCCTTAAACCCTGAAACACCAGCCCCAGCACAACCCCTACACTTCCCGAACACCACTGCACTGCCCTAAACCCTGATACACCACCCCCAGCACGACCCCCTACACTGGCCGAACACCACTGCACTGCCCTAAACCCTGAAACATCATCCCCAGCAAGACCCCCTACACTGCCCAAACACCACTGCCCTAAACCCTTAAACACCACCCCCAGCACGACCCCCTACACTGCCCAAACAGCACTGCACTGCCCTAAACTCTGAAACACCAGCCCCAACAAGACCCCGTACACTGCCCAAACACCACTGCACAGACCTAAATCCTGAAACACCACCCGCAGCACGACCTCATACACTGCCTGAAAACCACTGCACTGCCTTAAACTCTGAAATATCATCCCCAGCAAGACCCCCTACACTGCCTGAACACCACTGCTCTAAACCCTGAAACACCAACCCCAGCATGACCCCCTACACTGCCCGAACACCACTGCACTGCCCTAAACCCTGAAACACCAGCCCCAGCACGACCCCCTACACTGCCCGAAAACCACTGTACTGCCCTAAACCCTGAAAGGCCACCCCCAGCAAGACCCCCTACACTGCTCGAACACCACTGCACTAAACCCTGAAACACCACCCCCAGCAAGACCCAGTACACTGCCCGAACACCACTGCACTGCCCTAAACCCTGAAACACCACCCCCTGCACGATCCCCTACACTGCCCGAACACCACTGCACTGCCCTAAACCCTGAAACACCACCCCCTGCACGACCCCCTACAATGCCCGAACACCATGGCACTGCCCTAAATACTGAAACACCCCCCCAGCACGACCCCCTACACTGCCCGAACACCGCTGCACTGCCCTAAACACTGAAAGACCACCCCAGCACGTCCCCCTACATTGACCGAACACCACTGCACTGCCCTAAACCCTGAAACACCAGCCGCAGCACGACTCCTACACTGCCCGAACACCACTGCACTGCCATCAACCCTGAAACACCACCCCCAGCACAACCCCCTACACTGCCCGAACACCACTGCACTGTCCTAAAGCCTGAAACACCAGCCCCAGCAAGACCCGCTACACTGCCCGAACACCACTGCACTAAACCCTGAAACATCATCCCCAGCAAGACCCCCTACACTGCCCGAACACCACCGCCCTAAACCCTGAAACAACACCCCCAGCACGACCCCCTCCACTGCCCGAACAACACTGCACTGCCCTAAACCCTGAAACACCAGCCCCAGCAAGACCCGCTACACTGCCCGAACACCACTGCACTAAACCCTGAAACACCACCCCCTGCACGACCCCCTAAACTGCCCTAACACCACTGTACTGCCCTAAACCCTTAAACACCACCCCCTGCACAACCCCCTACACTGCCGGAACACCACTGCACTGCCCTAAACCCTGAAACACCACCCGCAGCACAACCTCCTACACTGCCTGAAAACCACTGCACTGCCCTAAACCCTGAAACACGAGCCCCAGCACGACCTCCTTCACTGCCCGAACACCACTGCACTGCCCTAAACCCTGAAACACCAGCCCCTGGAAGACCCCATACACTGCCCGAACACCACTGCACTGCCCTAAACCCTGAAACACCAGCCCCTACACGGCCCCCTAGACTGCCCTAAACACTGAAACACCACCCCCAGCATGACCCCCTACACTGCTGCAACACCGCTGCACTGCCCTAAATCTTGAAACACCACCCCCAGCACGACCCCCTACACTGCCCGAACACCACTGCACTGCCCTAAACCCTAAAACATCATCCCAAGCAAGCCCCCGTACACTGCCCGAACACCACTGCCCTAAACCCTGAAACACCAGCCCAGCACGATCCCTACACTCCTCGAACACCACTGCACTGCCCTAAACCCTGAAACACCAGCCCCTACACAACCCCCTACACTGCCCGAACACCACTGCACTGCCCATAACCCTGAAACACCAGCCCCTGCACGACCCCTACACTGCCCGAACACCACTGCACTGCCCTAAAACCTGAAACACCAGCTCCAGCACGACCCCCTATACTGCCCGAACACCACTGCACTGCCCTAAACCCTAAAACATCATCCCAAGCAAGCCCCCGTACACTGCCCGAACACCACTGCCCTAAACCCTGAAACACCAGCCCAGCACGATCCCTACACTCCTCGAACACCACTGCACTGCCCTAAACCCTGAAACACCAGCCCCTACACAACCCCCTACACTGCCCGAACACCACTGCACTGCCCATAACCCTGAAACACCAGCCCCTGCACGACCCCTACACTGCCCGAACACCACTGCACTGCCCTAAAACCTGAAACACCAGCCCCTGCACGACCCCCTACACTGCCCGGACACCACTGCACTGCCCTAAACCCTGAAACACCAGCCCCAGCACGACCTCTACACTGCCTGAACACCACTACACTGCCCTAAACCCTGTAACACCACCCCCAGCACGACCCTCTACACTACCCGAACACCACTGCACTGCCCTAAACCCTGAAACACCAGCCGCAACACGACCCCTACACTGCCTGAACACCACCGCGCTGCCCTAATCCCTGAAACACCAGCTCCAGCACGACCCCCTATACTGCCCGAACACCACCGCACTGCCCTAAACCCTGAAACACCAGCCCCTGCAAGATCCCCTACACTGCCTGAACACCACTGCACTGCCCTCAACCCTGAAACATCATCCCAAGCAAGACCCCGTACACTGCCCGAACACTACTGCCCTAAACCCTGAAACACCAGCCCCAGCAAGACCCCCTACACTGCTCGAACACCACTGCACTGCCCTAAACCCTGAAACACCAGCCCCAGCAAGACCCCTTACACTGCCCGAACACCACTGCACTTCCCCAAACCCTAAAACACCAGCCCCAGCACGACCTCCTACACTGCCCGAACACCATTGCACTGCCCTAAACCCTGAAACACCAGCCCCTGCATGACCCCCTACACTGCCCGAACACCACTGCACTGCCCTAAACCCTGAAACTCCAGCCCCAGCACGACCTACCTACACTGCCCGAACACCACTGCCCTAAACCCGGAAACACCAGCCCCTGGAAGACCCCCTAGACTGCCCTAAGCCCTGAAACACCACCCCCAGCACGACCCCCTACACTGCCGGAACACCACTGCACTGCACTAAACCCTGAAACACCACCCCCAGCACGACCCCCTACACTGCCCAAACACCACTGCACTTCCCTAAACCCTGAAACATCATCCCAAGCCAGCCCCCGTACACTGCCCGAACACCACTGCCCTAAACTCTGAAACACCAGCCCCTGCACGACCCCCTACAATGCCCGAACACCACTGCACTGCCCTAAACCCTGAAACACCAGCCCCTGCATGACCCCCTACACTGCCCGAACACCACTGCACTGCACTAAACCCTGAAACACCAGCCCCAGCACGACCCCTACACTGCCCGAACACCAATGCACTACCCTAAACCCTGAAACACCAGCCCTAGCACGACCCCCTACACTGCCCGAACACCACTTCACTGCCCTAAACCCTGAAACACCAGCCCCAGCACAACCCCCTACACTGCACTAACACCACTATACTGCCCTAAACCCTGAAACACCACCCCCAGCACATCCGCCTACACTGCCCGAACACTACTGCACTGCCCTAAACCCTGAAACACCAGCCCCTGCACGACCCCCTACACTGCCCGAACACCACTGCACTGCCTAAACTCTGAACCACCCCCAGCACAACCCCTACACTGCCCGAACCCCACTGCACTGCCCTAAACCCTAAAACATCAGCCCCAGCAAGACCCACTACACTGCCCGAACACCACTGCACAGACCTAAACCCTAAAACACAAGCCCCAGCAAGACCCCCTACACTGCCCGAACACCACTGCATTGCCCTAAACCCTGATTCATCACCCCGAGCACGACCCCTACACTGCCCTAAACCCTGAAACATCACCCCCAGCAAGAGCATCTACACTGCCCGAAAACCACTGCACTGCCCTAAACCCTGAAACATCATCCCAAGCAAGACCCCGTACACTGCCCGAACACTACTGCCCTAAACCCTGAAACACCACCCCCAGCACGACCCCCTACACTGCCCGAACACCACTGCACTGCCCTTAACCCTGAAACACCAGCCCCAGCAAGACCCCCTACACTGCCCGAACACCACTGCACTTCCCTAAACCCTGAAACACCAGCCCCAGCATGACCCCCTACACTGCCCGAACACCACTTCACTGCCCTAAACCCTGAAACACCAGCCCCTGCACGACCCCCTACACTGCCCGAACACCACTGCACTGCCCTAAACCCTGAAACACCAGCTCCTGCACGACCCCCTACACTCCCCGAACACCACTGCTCTGCCCTAAACCCTGAAACACCAGCCCCAACACGACCCCTACACTGCCCGAACACCACCGCACTGCCCTAAACCCTGAAACACCAGCCCCAGCATGACCCCCTACACTGCCCGAACACCACTGCACTGCCCTATACCCTGAAACACCAGCCCCTTTATGACCCCCAACACTACCCTAAACCCTGAAACACCACCTCCAGCACGACTCCCTACACTACCGGAACACCACTGCACTGCCCCAAACCCTGAAACATCATCCCAAGCAAGACCCCGTACACTGCCCGAACACTTCTGCCCTAAACCCTGAAACACCAGCCCCAGCAAGACACCCTACACTGTCCGAACACCACTGCACTGCCCCTAACCCTGAATCACCAGCCCCAGCAAGACCCCCTACACTGCCCGAACACCACTGCACTGCCCTAAACCCTGAAACACCAGCCCCTGCACGACCCCCTACCCTGCCCGAACACCACTGCACTGCCCTAAACCCTGAAACACCAGCCCCTGCACGACCCCCTACAATGCCCGGACACCACTGCACTGGCCTAAACCCTGAAATACCAGCCCCAGCACGACCCCCTGCACTGCCAGAACACCACTGCACTGCCCTAAACCCTGAAACACGAGCCCCAGCACGACTCCCTACACTGCCCGAACACCACTGCACTGCTCTAAACCCTGAAACACCATGCCCAGCACGACCCCCTACACTGCCGCAACACCGCTGCACTGCCCTAAATCTTGAAACACCACCCCCAGCACGACCCCCTACACTGCTCGAACACCACTGCACTGCCCTAAACCCTGAAACATCATCCCAAGAAAGCCCCCGTACACTGCCCGAACACCACTCCCTAAACCCTGAAACACCAGCCCAGCACGATCCCTACACTGCCCGAACACCACTGCACTGCCCTAAACCCTGAGACACCACCCCCTGCACGACCCCCTACACTGCCCGAACACCACTGCACTGCCCTAAACCCTGAAACACCAGCCCCTACACAACCCCCTACACTGCCCGAACATCACTGCACTGCCCATAACCCTGAAACACCAGCCCCTGCACGACCCCTACACTGCCCGAACACCACTGCACTGCCCTAAAACCTGAAACACCAGCCGCTGCACGACCCCCTACACTGCCCGGACACCAGTGCACTGCCCTAAACCCTGAAACACCAGCCCCAGCACGACCTCTACACTGCCTGAACACCACTGCACTGCCCTAAACCCTGAAACACCACCCCCAGCACGACCCTCTACACTACCCGAACACCACTGCACTGCCCTAAACCCTGAAACACCAGCCGCAACACGACCCCTACACTGCCCGAACACCACCGCGCTGCCCTAATCCCTAAAACACCAGCTCCAGCACGACCCCCTACACTGCCCGAACACCACCGCACTGCCCTAAACCCTGAAACACCAGCCCCTGCAAGATCCCCTACACTGCCTGAACACCACTGCACTGCCCTATACCCTGAAACACCAGCCCCTGTACGACCCCCTACACTACCCTAAACCCTGAAACACCACCCCCAGCATGACCCCCTACACTGCCGGAACACCACTGCACTGCCCTAAACCCTGACACATCATCCCAAGCAAGACCCCGTACACTGCCCGAACACTACTGCCCTAAACCCTGAAACACCAGCCCCAGCAAGACCCCCTACACTGCTCGAACACCACTGCACTGCCCTAAACCCTGAAACACCAGCCCCAGCAAGACCCCTTACACTGCCCGAACACCACTGCACTTCCCTAAACCCTGAAACACCAGCCCCAGCACGACCCCCTACACTGCCCGAACACCACTGCACTGCCCTAAACCCTGAAACACCAGCCCCTGCATGACCCCCTACACTGCCCGAACACCACTGCCCTGCCCTAAACCCTGAAACACCAGCCGCAGCACGACCCCCTACACTGCCCGAACACCACTGCCCTAAACCCGTAAACACCAGCCCCTGGAAGACCCCCTAGACTGCCCTAAACCCTGAAACACCACCCCCAGCACGACCCCCTACACTGCCGGAACACCACTGCACTGCCCTAAACACTGAAACACCGCCCCCAGCACGACCCCCTACACTGCCCAAACACCACTGCACTTCCCTAAACCCTGAAACATCATCCCAAGCCAGCCCCCGTACACTGCCCGAACACCACTCCCCTAAACTCTGAAACACCAGCCCCTTCATGACCCCCTACAATGCCCGAACACCACTGCACTGCCCTAAACCCTGAAACACCAGCCCCTGCATGACCCCCTACACTGCCCGAACACCACTGCACTGCCCTAAACCCTGAAACACCAGCCCCAGCACAACCCCCTACACTGCACTAACACCACTATACTGCCCTAAACCCTGAAACACCACCCCCAGCACATCCGCCTACACTGCCCGAACACTACTGCACTGCCCTAAACCCTGAAACACCAGCCCCTGCACGACCCCCTACACTGCCTGAACACCACTGCACTGCCTAAACCCTGAACCACCCCCAGCACAACCCCCTACACTGCCCGAACCCCACTGCACTGCCCTAAACCCTAAAACATCAGCCCCAGCAAGACCCACTACACTGCCCGAACACCACTGCACAGACCTAAACCCTAAAACACAAGCCCCAGCAAGACCCCCTACGCTGCCCGAACACCACTGCACTGCCCTAAACCCTGATTCATCACCCCGAGCACGACCCCTACACTGCCCTAAACCCTGAAACATCACCCCCAGCAAGAGCATCTACACTGCCCGAAAACCACTGCACTGCCCTAAACCCTGAAACATCATCCCAAGCAAGACCCCGTACACTGCCCGAACACTACTGCCCTAAACCCTGAAACACCACCCCCAGCACGACCCCCTACACTGCCCGAACACCACTGCACTGCCCTAAACCCTGAAACACCAGCCCCAGCAAGACCCCCTACACTGCCCGAACACCACTGCACTACCCTAAACCTTGAAACACCAGCCCCAGCACGACCCCCTACACTGCCCGAACACCACTTCACTGCCCTAAACCCTGAAACACCAGCCCCTGCACGACCCCCTACACTGCCCGAACACCACTGCACTGCCCTAAACCCTGAAACACCAGCTCCTGCACGACCCCCTACACTCCCCGAACACCACTGCTCTGCCCTAAACCCTGAAACACCAGCCCCAACACGACCCCTACACTGCCCGAACACCACCGCACTGCCCTAAACCCTGAAACACCAGCCCCAGCATGACCCCCTACACTGCCCGAACACCACTGCACTGCCCTATACCCTGAAACACCAGCCCCTGTATGACCCACTACACTACCCTAAACCCTGAAACACCACCCCCAGCACGACTCCCTACACTACCGGAACACCACTGCACTGCCCCAAACCCTGAAACATCATCCCAAGCAAGACCCCGTACACTGCCCGAACACTACTGCCCTAAACCCTGAAACACCAGCCCCAGCAAGACACCCTACACTGCCCGAACACCACTGCACTGCCCCTAACCCTGAATCACCAGCCCCAGCAAGACCCCCTACACTGCCCGAACACCACTGCACTGCCCTAAACCCTGAAACACCAGCCCCTGCACGACCCCCTACCCTGCCCAAACACCACTGCACTGCCCTAAACCCTGAAACACCAGCCCCTGCACGACCCCCTACACTGCCCGAACACCACTGCACTGCCCTAAACCCTGAAACACCAGCCCCTGCACGACCCCCTACAATGCCTGGACACCACTGCACTGCCCTAAACCCTGAAATACCAGCCCCAGCACGACCCCCTGCACTGCCAGAACACCACTGCACTGCCCTAAACCCTGAAAGACGAGCCCCAGCATGACTCCCTACACTGCCCGAACACCACTGCACTGCCCTAAACCCTGAAACACCATGCCCAGCACGACCCCCTACACTGCTGCAACACCGCTGCACTGCCCTAAATTTTGAAACACCACCCCCAGCACGACCCCCTACACTGCCCGAACACCACTGCACTGCCCTAAACCCTGAAACATCATCCCAAGAAAGCCCCCGTACACTGCCCAAACACCACTGCCCTAAACCCTGAAACACCAGCCCAGCACGATCCCTACACTGCCCGAACACCACTGCACTGCCATAAACCCTGAGACACCACCCCCTGCACGACCCCCTACACTGCCCGAACACCACTGCACTGCCCTAAACCCTGAAACACCAGCCCCTACACAACCCCCTACACTGCCTGAACACCACTGCACTGCCCATAACCCTGAAACACCAGCCCCTGCACGACCCCTACACTGCCCGAACACCACTGCACTGCCCTAAAACCTGAAACACCAGCCCCTGCACGACCCCCTACACTGCCCGGACACCAGTGCACTGCCCTAAACCCTGAAACACCAGCCCCACCACGACCTCTACACTGCCTGAACACCACTGCACTGCCCTAAACCCTGAAACACCACCCCCCAGCACGACCCTCTACACTACCCGAACACCACTGCACTGCCCTAAACCCTGAAACACCAGCCGCAACACGACCCCTACACTGCCCGAACACCACCGTGCTGCCCTAATCCCTGAAACACCAGCTCCAGCACGACCCCCTACACTGCCCGAACACCACCGCACTGCCCTAAACCCTGAAACACCAGCCCCTGCAAGATCCCCTACACTGCGTGAAAACCACTGCACTGCCCTATACCCTGAAACACCAGCCCCTGTACGACCCCCTACACTACCCTAATCCCTGAAACACCACCCCCAGCATGACCCCCTACACTGCCGGAACACCACTGCACTGCCCTAAACCCAGACACATCATCCTAAGCAAGATCCCGTACACTGCCCGAACACTACATCCCTAAACCCTGAAACACCAGCCCCAGCAAGACCCCCTACACTGCTCGAACACCACTGCACTGCCCTAAACCCTGAAACACCAGCCCCAGCAAGACCCCTTACACTGCCCGAACACCGCTGCACTGCCCTAAATCCTGAAACACCAGCCCCTGCATGACCCCCTACACTGCCTGAACACCACTGCACTGCCCGAAACCCTGAAACACCATGCCCAGCACGACCCCCTACACTGCTGCAACACCGCTGCACTGCCCTAAATCTTGAAACACCACCCCCAGCACGACCCCCTACACTGCTCGAACACCACTGCACTGCCCTAAACCCTGAAACATCATCCCAAGAAAGCCCCCGTACACTGCCCGAACACCACTCCCTAAACCCTGAAACACCAGCCCAGCACGATCCCTACACTGCCCGAACACCACTGCACTGCCCTAAACCCTGAGACACCACCCCCTGCACGACCCCCTACACTGCCCGAACACCACTGCACTGCCCTAAACCCTGAAACACCAGCCCCTACACAACCCCCTACACTGCCCGAACATCACTGCACTGCCCATAACCCTGAAACACCAGCCCCTGCACGACCCCTACACTGCCCGAACACCACTGCACTGCCCTAAAACCTGAAACACCAGCCCCTGCACGACCCCCTACACTGCCCGGACACCAGTGCACTGCCCTAAACCCTGAAACACCAGCCCCAGCACGACCTCTACACTGCCTGGACACCACTGCACTGCCCTAAACCCTGAAACACCACCCCCAGCACGACCCTCTACACTACCCGAACACCACTGCACTGCCCTAAACCCTGAAACACCAGCCGCAACACGACCCCTACACTGCCCGAACACCACCGCGCTGCCCTAATCCCTGAAACACCAGCTCCAGCACGACCCCCTACACTGCCCGAACACCACCGCACTGCCATAAACCCTGAAACACCAGCCCCTGCAAGATCCCCTACACTGCCTGAACACCACTGCAC
This sequence comes from Triturus cristatus, assembly GCF_964204655.1. Lineage (NCBI taxonomy): Eukaryota > Metazoa > Chordata > Amphibia > Caudata > Salamandridae > Triturus > Triturus cristatus. Next base: position 244,259 of record NW_028188172.1, on the reverse strand, counting down.
TGCCCTATACCCTGAAACACCAGCCCCTGTACGACCCCCTACACTACCCTAAACCCTGAAACACCACCCCCAGCATGACCCCCTACACTGCCGGAACACCACTGCACTGCCCTAAACCCTGACACATCATCCAAAGCAAGACCCCGTACACTGCCCGAACACTACTGCCCTAAACCCTGAAACACCAGCCCCAGCAAGATCCCCTACACTGCTCGAACACCACTGCACTGCCCTAAACCCTGAAACACCAGCCCCAGCAAGACCCCTTACACTGCCCGAACACCACTGCACTTCCCTAAACCCTGAAACACCAGCCCCAGCACGACCCCCTACACTGCCCGAACACCACTGCACTGCCCTAAACCCTGAAACACCAGCCCCTGCATGACCCCCTACACTGCCCGAACACCACTGCCCTGCCCTAAACCCTGAAACACCAGCCGCAGCACGACCCCCTACACTGCCCAAACACCACTGCCCTAAACCCGGAAACACCAGCCCCTGGAAGACCCCCTAGACTGCCCTAAACCCTGAAACACCACCCCCAGCACGACCCCCTACACTGCCGGAACACCACTGCACTGCCCTAAACCCTGAAACACCACCCCCAGCACGACCCCCTACACTGCCCAAACACCACTGCACTTCCCTAAACCCTGAAACATCATCCCAAGCCAGCCCCCGTACACTGCCCGAACACCACTGCCCTAAACTCTGAAACACCAGCCCCTTCACGACCCCCTACAATGCCCGAACACCACTGCACTGCCCTAAACCCTGAAACACCAGCCCCTGCATGACCCCCTACACTGCCCGAACACCACTGCACTGCCCTAAACCCTGAAACACCAGCCCCAGCACAACCCCCTACACTGCACTAACACCACTATACTGACCTAAACCCTGAAACACCACCCCCAGCACATCCGCCTACACTGCCCGAACACTACTGCACTGCCCTAAACCCTGAAACACCAGCCCCTGCACGACCCCCTACACTGCCTGAACACCACTGCACTGCCTAAACCCTGAACCACCCCCAGCACAACCCCCTACACTGCCCGAACCCCACTGCACTGCCCTAAACCCTAAAACATCAGCCCCAGCAAGACCCACTACACTGCCCGAACACCACTGCACAGACCTAAACCCTAAAACACAAGCCCCAGCAAGACCCCCTACGCTGCCCGAACACCACTGCACTGCCCTAAACCCTGATTTATCACCCCGAGCACGACCCCTACACTGCCCTAAACCCTGAAACATCACCCCCAGCAAGAGCATCTACACTGCCCGAAAACCACTGCACTGCCCTAAACCCTGAAACATCATCCCAAGCAAGACCCCGTACACTGCCCTAACACTACTGCCCTAAACCCTGAAACACCACCCCCAGCACGACCCCCTACACTGCCCGCACACCACTGCACTGCCCTAAACCCTGAAACACCAGCCCCAGCAAGACCCCCTACACTGCCCGAACACCACTGCACTACCCTAAACTCTGAAACACCAGCCCCAGCACGACCCCCTACACTGCCCGAACACCACTTCACTGCCCTAAACCCTGAAACACCAGCCCCTGCACGACCCCCTACACTGCCCGAACACCACTGCACTGCCCTAAACCCTGAAACACCAGCTCCTGCACGACCCCCTACACTCCCCGAACACCACTGCTCTGCCCTAAACCCTGAAACACCAGCCCCAACACGACCCCTACACTGCCCGAACACCACCGCACTGCCCTAAACCCTGAAACACCAGCCCCAGCATGACCCCCTACACTGCCCGAACACCACTGCACTGCCCTATACCCTGAAACACCAGCCCCTGTATGACCCACTACACTACCCTAAACCCTGAAACACCACCCCCAGCACGACTCCCTACACTACCGGAACACCACTGCACTGCCCCAAACCCTGAAACATCATCCCAAGCAAGACCCCGTACACTGCCCGAACACTACTGCCCTAAACCCTGAAACACCAGCCCCAGCAAGACACCCTACACTGCCCGAACACCACTGCACTGCCCCTAACCCTGAATCACCAGCCCCAGCAAGACCCCCTACACTGCCCGAACACCACTGCACTGCCCTAAACCCTGAAACACCAGCCCCTGCACGACCCCCTACCCTGCCCGAACACCACTGCACTGCCCTAAACCCTGAAACACCAGCCCCTGCACGACCCCCTACACTGCCCAAACACCACTGCACTGCCCTAAACCCTGAAACACCAGCCCCTGCACGACCCCCTACAATGCCTGGACACCACTGCACTGCCCTAAACCCTGAAATACCAGCCCCAGCACGACCCCCTGCACTGCCAGAACACCACTGCACTGCCCTAAACCCTGAAAGACGAGCCCCAGCATGACTCCCTACACTGCCCGAACACCACTGCACTGCCCTAAACCCTGAAACACCATGCCCAGCACGACCCCCTACACTGCTGCAACACCGCTGCACTGCCCTAAATCTTGAAACACCACCCCCAGCACGACCCCCTACACTGCCCGAACACCACTGCACTGCCCTAAACCCTGAAACATCATCCCAAGAAAGCCCCCGTACACTGCCCAAACACCACTGCCCTAAACCCTGAAACACCAGCCCAGCACGATCCCTACACTGCCCGAACACCACTGCACTGCCATAAACCCTGAGACACCACCCCCTGCACGACCCCCTACACTGCCCGAACACCACTGCACTGCCCTAAACCCTGAAACACCAGCCCCTACACAACCCCCTACACTGCCTGAACACCACTGCACTGCCCATAACCCTGAAACACCAGCCCCTGCACGACCCCTACACTGCCCGAACACCACTGCACTGCCCTAAAACCTGAAACACCAGCCCCTGCACGACCCCCTACACTGCCCGGACACCAGTGCACTGCCCTAAACCCTGAAACACCAGCCCCAGCACGACCTCTACACTGCCTGAACACCACTGCACTGCCCTAAACCCTGAAACACCACCCCCCCAGCACGACCCTCTACACTACCCGAACACCACTGCACTTCCCTAAACCCTGAAACACCAGCCGCAACACGACCCCTACACTGCCCGAACACCACCGCGCTGCCCTAATCCCTGAAACACCAGCTCCAGCACGGCCCCCTACACTGCCCGAACACCACCGCACTGCCCTAAACCCTGAAACACCAGCCCCTGCAAGATCCCCTACACTGCGTGAAAACCACTGCACTGCCCTATACCCTGAAACACCAGCCCCTGTACGACCCCCTACACTACCCTAATCCCTGAAACACCACCCCCAGCATGACCCCCTACACTGCCGGAACACCACTGCACTGCCCTAAACCCAGACACATCATCCCAAGCAAGATCCCGTACACTGCCCGAACACTACTGCCCTAAACCCTGAAACACCAGCCCCAGCAAGACCCCCTACACTGCTCGAACACTACTGCACTGCCCTAAACCCTGAAACACCAGCCCCAGCAAGACCCCTTACACTGCCCGAACACCACTGCACTGCCCTAAATCCTGAAACACCAGCCCCTGCATGACCCCCTACACTGTCTGAACACCACTGCACTGCCCTAAACCCTGAAACACCAGCCGCAGCACGACCCCCTACACTGCCCGAACACTACTGCCCTAAACCCAGAAACACCAGCCCCTGGAAGACCCCCTAGACTGCCCTAAACCCTGAAACACCACCCCCAGCATGACCCCCCACACTGCCGGAACACCACTGCACTGCCCTAAACCCTGAAACACCACCCCCATCACGACCCCCTACACTGCCCAAACACCACTGCACTTCCCTAAACCCTGAAACATCATCCCAAGCCAGCACCCGTACACTGCCCGAACACCACTGCCCTAAACTCTGAAACACCAGCCCCTTCACGACCCCCTACAATGCCCGAACACCACTGCACTGCCCTAAACCCTGAAACACCAGCCCCTGCATGACCCCCTACACTGCCCGAACACCACTGCACTGCACTAAACCCTGAAACACCAGCCCCAGCACGACCCCTACACTGCCCGAACACCAATGCACTACCCTAAAGCCTGAAACACCAGCCCTAGCACGACCCCCTACACTGCCCGAACACCACTGCACTGCCTAAACCCTGAACCACCCCCAGCACAACCCCCTACACTGCCCAAACCCCACTGCACTGCCCTAAACCCTAAAACATCAGCCCCAGCAAGACCCACTACACTGCCCGAACACCACTGCACAGACCTAAACCCTAAAACACAAGCCCCAGCAAGACCCCCTACACTGCCCGAACACCACTGCACTGCCCTAAACCCTGATTCATCACCCCGAGCACGACCCCTACACTGCCCTAAACCCTGAAACATCACCCCCAGCAAGAGCATCTACACTGCCCGAAAACCACTGCACTGCCCTAAACCCTGAAACATGATCCCAAGCAAGACCCCGTACACTGCCCGAACACTACTGCCCTAAACCCTGAAACACCACCCCCAGCACGACCCCCTACACTGCCCGAACAACACTGTACTGCCCTAAACCCTGAAACACCAGCCCCAGCAAGACCCCCTACACTGCCCGAACACCACTGCACTTCCCTAAACCCTGAAACACCAGCCCCAGCACGACCCCCTACACTGCCCGAACACCACTTCACTGCCCTAAACCCTGAAACACCAGCCCCTGCACGACCCCCTACACTGCCCGAACACCACTTCACTGCCCTAAACCCTGAAACACCAGCTCCTGCACGACCCCCTACACTCCCCGAACACCACTGCTCTGCCCTAAACCCTGAAACACCAGCCCCAACACGACCCCTACACTGCCCGAACACCACCGCACTGCCCTAAACCCTGAAACACCAGCCCCAGCATGACCCCCTACACTGCCCGAACACCACTGCACTGCCCTATACCCTGAAACACCAGCCCCTGTATGACCCACTACACTACCTTAAACCCTGAAACACCACCCCCAGCACGACTCCCTACACTACCGGAACACCACTGCACTGCCCCAAACCCTGAAACATCATCCCAAGCAAGACCCCGTACACTGCCCGAACACTACTGCCCTAAACCCTGAAACATCAGCCCCAGCAAGACACCCTACACTGCCCGAACACCACTGCACTGCCCCTAACCCTGAATCACCAGCCCCAGCAAGACCCCCTACACTGCCCGAACACCACTGCACTGCCCTAAACCCTGAAACACCAGCCCCTGCACGACCCCCTACCCTTCCCGAACACCACTGCACTGCCCTAAACCCTGAAACACGAGCCCCTGCACGACCCCCTACAATGCCCGGACACCACTGCACTGCCCTAAACCCTGAAATACCAGCCCCAGCACGACCCCCTGCACTGCCAGAACACCACTGCACTGCCCTAAACCCTGAAACACGAGCCCCAGCACGACTCCCTACACTGCCCGAACACCACTGCACTGCCCTAAACCCTGAAACACCATGCCCAGCACGACCCCCTACACTGCTGCAACACCGCTGCACTGCCCTAAATCTTGAAACACCACCCCCAGCACGACCCCCTACACTGCCCGAACACCACTGCACTGCCCTAAACCCTGAAACATCATCCCAAGAAAGCCCCCGTACACTGCCCGAACACCACTGCCCTAAACCCTGAAACACCAGCCCAGCACGATCCCTACACTGCCCGAACACCACTGCACTGCCCTAAACCCTGAGACACCACCCCCTGCACGACCCCCTACACTGCCCGAACACCACTGCACTGCCCTAAACCCTGAAACACCAGCCCCTACACAACCCCCTACACTGCCCGAACATCACTGCACTGCCCATAACCCTGAAACACCAGCCCCTGCACGACCCCTACACTGCCCGAACACCACTGCACTGCCCTAAAACCTGAAACACCAGCCCCTGCACGACCCCCTACACTGCCCGGACACCAGTGCACTGCCCTAAACCCTGAAACACCAGCCCCAGCACGACCTCTACACTGCCTGAACACCACTGCACTGCCCTAAACCCTGAAACACCACCCCCAGCACGACCCTCTACACTACCCGAACACCACTGCACTGCCCTAAACCCTGAAACACCAGCCGCAACACGACCCCTACACTGCCCGAACACCACCGCGCTGCCCTAATCCCTGAAACACCAGCTCCAGCACGACCCCCTACACTGCCCGAACACCACCGCACTGCCATAAACCCTGAAACACCAGCCCCTGCAAGATCCCCTACACTGCCTGAACACCACTGCTCTGCCCTAAACCCTGAAACACCAGCCCCAACACGACCCCTACACTGCCCGAACACCACCGCACTGCCCTAAACCCTGAAACACCAGCCCCAGCATGACCCCCTACACTGCCCGAACACCACTGCACTGCCCTATACCCTGAAACACCAGCCCCTGTATGACCCACTACACTACCCTAAACCCTGAAACACCACCCCCAGCATGACTCCCTACACTACCGGAACACCACTGCACTGCCCCAAACCCTGAAACATCATCCCAAGCAAGACCCCGTACACTGCCCGAACACTACTGCCCTAAACCCTGAAACACCAGCCCCAGCAAGACACCCTACACTGCCCGAACACCACTGCACTGCCCCTAACCCTGAATCACCAGCCCCAGCAAGACCCCCTACACTGCCCGAACACCACTGCACTGCCCTAAACCCTGAAACACCAGCCCCTGCACGACCCCCTACCCTGCCCGAACACCACTGCACTGCCCTAAACCCTGAAACACCAGCCCCTGCACGACCCCCTACACTGCCCAAACACCACTGCACTGCCCTAAACCCTGAAACACCAGCCCCTGCACGACCCCCTACAATGCCTGGACACCACTGCACTGCCCTAAACCCTGAAATACCAGCCCCAGCACGACCCCCTGCACTGCCAGAACACCACTGCACTGCCCTAAACCCTGAAAGACGAGCCCCAGCATGACTCCCTACACTGCCCGAACACCACTGCACTGCCCTAAACCCTGAAACACCATGCCCAGCACGACCCCCTACACTGCTGCAACACCGCTGCACTGCCCTAAATCTTGAAACACCACCCCCAGCACGACCCCCTACACTGCCCGAACACCACTGCACTGCCCTAAACCCTGAAACATCATCCCAAGAAAGCCCCCGTACACTGCCCAAACACCACTGCCCTAAACCCTGAAACACCAGCCCAGCACGATCCCTACACTGACCGATCACCACTGCACTGCCATAAACCCTGAGACACCACCCCCTGCACGACCCCCTACACTGCCCGAACACCACTGCACTGCCCTAAACCCTGAAACACCAGCCCCTACACAACCCCCTACACTGCCTGAACACCACTGCACTGCCCATAACCCTGAAACACCAGCCCCTGCACGACCCCTACACTGCCCGAACACCACTGCACTGCCCTAAAACCTGAAACACCAGCCCCTGCACGACCCCCTACACTGCCCGGACACCAGTGCACTGCCCTAAACCCTGAAACACCAGCCCCAGCACGACCTCTACACTGCCTGAACACCACTGCACTGCCCTAAACCCTGAAACACCACCCCCCAGCACGACCCTCTACACTACCCGAACACCACTGCACTTCCCTAAACCCTGAAACACCAGCCGCAACACGACCCCTACACTGCCCGAACACCACCGCGCTGCCCTAATCCCTGAAACACCAGCTCCAGCACGGCCCCCTACACTGCCCGAACACCACCGCACTGCCCTAAACCCTGAAACACCAGCCCCTGCAAGATCCCCTACACTGCGTGAAAACCACTGCACTGCCCTATACCCTGAAACACCAGCCCCTGTACGACCCCCTACACTACCCTAATCCCTGAAACACCACCCCCAGCATGACCCCCTACACTGCCGGAACACCACTGCACTGCCCTAAACCCAGACACATCATCCCAAGCAAGATCCCGTACACTGCCCGAACACTACTGCCCTAAACCCTGAAACACCAGCCCCAGCAAGACCCCCTACACTGCCCGAACACTACTGCACTGCCCTAAATCCTGAAACACCAGCCCCTGCATGACCCCCTACACTGTCTGAACACCACTGCACTGCCCTAAACCCTGAAACACCAGCCGCAGCACGACCCCCTACACTGCCCGAACACTACTGCCCTAAACCCGGAAACACCAGCCCCTGGAAGACCCCCTAGACTGCCCTAAACCCTGAAACACCACCCCCAGCATGACCCCCTACACTGCCGGAACACCACTGCACTGCCCTAAACCCTGAAACACCACCCCCATCACGACCCCCTACACTGCCCAAACACCACTGCACTTCCCTAAACCCTGAAACATCATCCCAAGCCAGCACCCGTACACTGCCCGAACACCACTGCCCTAAACTCTGAAACACCAGCCCCTTCACGACCCCCTACAATGCCCGAACACCACTGCACTGCCCTGAACCCTGAAACACCAGACCCTGCATGACCCCCTACACTGCCCGAACACCACTGCACTGCACTAAACCCTGAAACACCAGCCCCAGCACGACCCCTACACTTCCCGAACACCAATGCACTACCCTAAAGCCTGAAACACCAGCCCTAGCACGACCCCCTACACTGCCCGAACACCACTGCACTGCCTAAACCCTGAACCACCCCCAGCACAACCCCCTACACTGCCCGAACCCCACTGCACTGCCCTAAACCCTAAAACATCAGCCCCAGCAAGACCCACTACACTGCCCGAACACCACTGCACAGACCTAAACCCTAAAACACAAGCCCCAGCAAGACCCCCTACACTGCCCGAACACCACTGCACTGCCCTAAACCCTGATTCATCACCCCGAGCACGACCCCTACACTGCCCTAAACCCTGAAACATCACCCCCAGCAAGAGCATCTACACTGCCCGAAAACCACTGCACTGCCCTAAACCCTGAAACATCATCCCAAGCAAGACCCCGTACACTGCCCGAACACTACTGCCCTAAACCCTGAAACACCACCCCCAGCACGACCCCCTACACTGCCCGAACAACACTGTACTGCCCTAAACCCTGAAACACCAGCCCCAGCAAGACCCCCTACACTGCCCGAACACCACTGCACTTCCCTAAACCCTGAAACACCAGCCCCAGCACGACCCCCTACACTGCCCGAACACCACTTCACTGCCCTAAACCCTGAAACACCAGCCCCTGCACGACCCCCTACACTGCCCGAACACCACTTCACTGCCCTAAACCCTGAAACACCAGCTCCTGCACGACCCCCTACACTCCCCGAACACCACTGCTCTGCCCTAAACCCTGAAACACCAGCCCCAACACGACCCCTACACTGCCCGAACACCACCGCACTGCCCTAAACCCTGAAACACCAGCCCCAGCATGACCCCCTACACTGCCCGAACACCACTGCACTGCCCTATACCCTGAAACACCAGCCCCTGTATGACCCACTACACTACCTTAAACCCTGAAACACCACCCCCAGCACGACTCCCTACACTACCGGAACACCACTGCACTGCCCCAAACCCTGAAACATCATCCCAAGCAAGACCCCGTACACTGCCCGAACACTACTGCCCTAAACCCTGAAACATCAGCCCCAGCAAGACACCCTACACTGCCCGAACACCACTGCACTGCCCCTAACCCTGAATCACCAGCCCCAGCAAGACCCCCTACACTGCCCGAACACCACTGCACTGCCCTAAACCCTGAAACACCAGCCCCAGCAAGACCCCCTACACTGCCCGAACACCACTGCACTGCCCTAAACCCTGAAACACCAGCCCCAGCACGACCCCCTACACTGCCCGAACACCACTGCCCTAAACCCAGAAACACCAGCCCCTGGAAGACCCCCTAGACTGCCCTAAACCCTGAAACACCACCCCCAGCATGACCCCCTACACTGCCGGAACACCACTGCACTGCCCTAAACCCTGAAACACCACCCCCATCACGACCCCCTACACTGCCCAAACACCACTGCACTTCCCTAAACCCTGAAACATCATCCCAAGCCAGCACCCGTACACTGCCCGAACACCACTGCCCTAAACTCTGAAACACCAGCCCCTTCACGACCCCCTACAATGCCCGAACACCACTGCACTGCCCTGAACCCTGAAACACCAGACCCTGCATGACCCCCTACACTGCCCGAACACCACTGCACTGCACTAAACCCTGAAACACCAGCCCCAGCACGACCCCTACACTTCCCGAACACCAATGCACTACCCTAAAGCCTGAAACACCAGCCCTAGCACGACCCCCTACACTGCCCGAACACCACTGCACTGCCTAAACCCTGAACCACCCCCAGCACAACCCCCTACACTGCCCGAACCCCACTGCACTGCCCTAAACCCTAAAACATCAGCCCCAGCAAGACCCACTACACTGCCCGAACACCACTGCACAGACCTAAACCCTAAAACACAAGCCCCAGCAAGACCCCCTACTCTGCCCGAACACCACTGCACTGCCCTAAACCCTGATTCATCACCCCGAGCACGACCCCTACACTGCCCTAAACCCTGAAACATCACCCCCAGCAAGAGCATCTACACTGCCCGAAAACCACTGCACTGCCCTAAACCCTGAAACATCATCCCAAGCAAGACCCCGTACACTGCCCGAACACTACTGCCCTAAACCCTGAAACACCACCCCCAGCACGACCCCCTACACTGCCCGAACAACACTGTACTGCCCTAAACCCTGAAACACCAGCCCCAGCAAGACCCCCTACACTGCCCGAACACCACTGCACTTCCCTAAACCCTGAAACACCAGCCCCAGCACGACCCCCTACACTGCCCGAACACCACTTCACTGCCCTAAACCCTGAAACACCAGCCCCTGCACGACCCCCTACACTGCCCGAACACCACTTCACTGCCCTAAACCCTGAAACACCAGCTCCTGCACGACCCCCTACACTCCCCGAACACCACTGCTCTGCCCTAAACCCTGAAACACCAGCCCCAACACGACCCCTACACTGCCCGAACACCACCGCACTGCCCTAAACCCTGAAACACCAGCCCCAGCATGACCCCCTACACTGCCCGAACACCACTGCACTGCCCTATACCCTGAAACACCAGCCCCTGTATGACCCACTACACTACCTTAAACCCTGAAACACCACCCCCAGCACGACTCCCTACACTACCGGAACACCACTGCACTGCCCCAAACCCTGAAACATCATCCCAAGCAAGACCCCGTACACTGCCCGAACACTACTGCCCTAAACCCTGAAACATCAGCCCCAGCAAGACACCCTACACTGCCCGAACACCACTGCACTGCCCCTAACCCTGAATCACCAGCCCCAGCAAGACCCCCTACACTGCCCGAACACCACTGCACTGCCCTAAACCCTGAAACACCAGCCCCTGCACGACCCCCTACCCTTCCCGAACACCACTGCACTGCCCTAAACCCTGAAACACGAGCCCCTGCACGACCCCCTACAATGCCCGGACACCACTGCACTGCCCTAAACCCTGAAATACCAGCCCCAGCACGACCCCCTGCACTGCCAGAACACCACTGCACTGCCCTAAACCCTGAAACACGAGCCCCAGCACGACTCCCTACACTGCCCGAACACCACTGCACTGCCCTAAACCCTGAAACACCATGCCCAGCACGATCCCCTACACTGCTGCAACACCGCTGCACTGCCCTAAATCTTGAAACACCACCCCCAGCACGACCCCCTACACTGCCCGAACACCACTGCACTGCCCTAAACCCTGAAACATCATCCCAAGAAAGCCCCCGTACACTGCCCGAACACCACTGCCCTAAACCCTGAAACACCAGCCCAGCACGATCCCTACACTGCCCGAACACCATTGCACTGCCATAAACCCTGAGACACCACCCCCTGCACGACCCCCTACACTGCCCGAACACCACTGCACTGCCCTAAACCCTGAAACACCAGCCCCTACACAACCCCCTACACTGCCTGAACACCACTGCACTGCCCATAACCCTGAAACACCAGCCCCTGCACGACCCCTACACTGCCCGAACACCACTGCACTGCCCTAAAACCTGAAACACCAGCCCCTGCACGACCCCCTACACTGCCCGGACACCAGTGCACTGCCCTAAACCCTGAAACACCAGCCCCAGCACGACCTCTACACTGCCTGAACACCACTGCACTGCCCTAAACCCTGAAACACCACCCCCCAGCACGACCCTCTACACTACCCGAACACCACTGCACTTCCCTAAACCCTGAAACACCAGCCGCAACACGACCCCTACACTGCCCGAACACCACCGCGCTGCCCTAATCCCTGAAACACCAGCTCCAGCACGGCCCCCTACACTGCCCGAACACCACCGCACTGCCCTAAACCCTGAAACACCAGCCCCTGCAAGATCCCCTACACTGCGTGAAAACCACTGCACTGCCCTATACCCTGAAACACCAGCCCCTGTACGACCCCCTACACTACCCTAATCCCTGAAACACCACCCCCAGCATGACCCCCTACACTGCCGGAACACCACTGCACTGCCCTAAACCCAGACACATCATCCCAAGCAAGATCCCGTACACTGCCCGAACACTACTGCCCTAAACCCTGAAACACCAGCCCCAGCAAGACCCCCTACACTGCTCGAACACCACTGCACTGCCCTAAACCCTGAAACACCAGCCCCAGCAAGACCCCTTACACTGCCCGAACACTACTGCACTGCCCTAAATCCTGACACATCATCCCAAGCAAGACCCCGTACACTGCCCGAACACTACTGCCCTAAACCCTGAAACACCAGCCCCAGCAAGACCCCCTACACTGCTCGAACACCACTGCACTGCCCTAAACCCTTAAACACCAGCCCCAGCAAGACCCCTTACACTGCCCGAACACCACTGCACTCCCCTAAACCCTGAAACACCAGCCGCAGCACGACCCCCTACACTGCCCGAACACCACTGCCCTAAACCCGGAAACACCAGCCCCTGGAAGACCCCCTAGACTGCCCTAAACCCTGAAACACCACCCCCAGCATGACCCCCTACACTGCCGCAACACCACTGCACTGCCCTAAACCCTGAAACACCACAAGAACGGGAGCGCTAGGTGGCGCACTGCAAGATGGCCGCACTGATGTGAGGCTCCCGATGCTCGACCCCTCGCATCCGGAATTTATCCGTTTTCCGCTGTCCTAGCAGCGCCCCGGAGGTCCCTACCTGCTGCGGGACCGGGGCACTACAATTGGTGGCACTCTTGGCCGTTCACCTGCTCCAGGGCCCGAGTTCTGCCGACTGTCGCTTACCGGCCGCAGGGGACGCGGCTGGCTGGGTCTGTGGCCAGCGCTGGGGGCTACGCGAGGCCGCGGCGCCCAAGGGAAACACGGGCCGTGTGGCTGGCGGCGGCCGGCCGTACAGTGCGGGACCCGCGGAAGAGGGTCCCGGACCTGCCCGGAGCCGGAGAATCCTGATACCGGCTTGGAGGGGTGCCTGCTGTGCCCGCGGGACGCCCGGGACCTGCAGAGACCCAGAGACGCTGCCGCTCGGAGGAGAGAGGCGCGCACCTGCGTGATCGGCCCCGTGGGGCCGGGCCTGGACACAGACTCCTTCCTCGTGGCGGCCGAGAACTGGCACGGACAGCGCCCAGGCGGCGACCTTGTGGAGGGTCCACAACAGGTACTGGCATAGGCGGTTGGCGGCGGGGGCTCATCGCCACACGAGGGTCCTTGACCTCCCCTCCCCCGTCACTGCCTGTGGGAGTCGGCCTCTGCGGGGCAGAGAGGGACCCTATTTCCTCCCCCCTCCTTGGGGGGTTCGGTTGACATTCGTGGTGGGGAGCGCCGGCGGAGTGTGCCCGGGAGCCCGCTGTGGGGGCTTGATCGGATACGGGCCCCGTGCTTGAGAAAACGGTGGGACTGGACCACGCTGGATTGCCCCTTTGAAGCGGGGCTGCGGCACCCCCGGTGGGCTCCTGGCCCTCCGCAGCGGGGGGAGGGCATCACTCCTGCCTCTCACTCCCCCTCGACTCCGGCCCCGCACCGGCTGGCTGCTTGGACAGTGGGACGGCGAGCCACACAGCGCCTGGGCACCGGCGCGCGCGTCCCGTGGGCAGTCATGGGCAAGGACAGGGGTGCCAAGTCGACAGCCGCGCCCCACCAGACCAAGATTGATCGTTTCACGACCTCCGATCCCCCGGGCGTTGGGGGGGAGACGGCGCCGACTCCCGGCGCGGACCTTGCCGCCATTCTGCAGGCCATCACCGCCTCCCGCACGTCCTTGGAGGGGATGGTCGGGGAGGTGAAGGTGGACGTGGCGCTCCTACGACAAGATCTCCGCAATGCCACGGCCCTCATCACTGAGACGGAGTCCCGAATTTCGACTGCGGAGGACGACATCCGGCAGCTCCAAGACCAGGTCCGGGAGCTCACGACCCATTCCAAGGAGTTGCACCGGCGGGCGGAGGATGCCGAAAACCGGGCCCGCCGCAACAACCTCCGCCTGGTGGGCTTTCCGGAGGGGGTCGAATCTGGCCGCACCGACGACTTCCTGGAGAAGTGGTTTAAGTCCTGGATGCCGGCGGCCAGCTTGTCCACCTGGTTTGTAGTGGAAAGAGCGCATCGGTCGTTGGCCGCCAAGCCTCCGGTGGGGGCCCCCCCGCGCCCCTTCATCCTGCAGATCCTTAACTTCAGAGACAGAGACGCTATTCTGAAGGAGGCGCGGGTGCAGTCTCCCTTGTCCTTCAACAACCACACCATCATGGTTTTCCCCGACTACACCCGGGAGGGTCAGGAGCAACGCCGCTCATACCTAGAGGTGAAACACAAGATGCGCTCCTTGGGCCTTCGCTACCAACTTCAATTCCCGGCCCGCCTCCGCGTGGTCTTTCAGGATAAGACCCTGTTTTTCGACCCTCCCCGGGCGGCCTGGACTTGGCTCACTGAGGAACGACCCCTGCGCCAGTCTGGGCGGGCGTCCCCGGCTTGGCGGCCTTCGGATCAAGATACAACCAGGCCCCCTCGCCCACGCCGCAGGAGGCGCACACAGTCCCGGCGGCCCCGGGGGGGGTTGGCGGCTGGGCCTCGCTCCACGAGCATGTCGGGCAGAAGGCCAAGGGACTTGTCTGCCTCATCCGGGACATCCTCTCAGGCGGCTGGGGGCCTCCGGCGCCGGTCGCCGCGTCCGCCGGACCCGTCCCTGACCCCCCTCCTCGGGCCTGTGGACCTTTCTGATCTCTCCCACAGCCCGGCCATTTGACTTTGGGTGGTCTTCTGTCTTGGCAGCAGCTCTGGCGGCCCGGTCCTGCGGCTGGGGCCTCCACCACGGACCTGGACTCAGCGGATTTCCGCTCATGTGTAGTAGTCTAGGCCGGAACACTTGCATCCGTACTTCTGGAGGGGTCCACCACGCTCTTGACACCCGAGCGCTTCGCTTGGGGCTTTTGTAGTAGTTGTTGAAGTTAGGGCGACAGATGCTTCAGTTCTCGAAGTGTAGGGTGGGGGGTTGGGGGTTGGGGGGTGGGTTTTGTTGGATGTTCCTCCTAGGGAGGGTGGTTCTTTTAGTTTGGGTCTGGTTCTTCTTGGGTGCGCCGCATAGCAGCTTCCTGCGAGCGTTACTGCAAAGCTCCGCGCTGGCTCACGCACACGATCTGCTGCCGCCCGCTCCCAGCCTGGCACCCCTTAGCTGCTTCCTGCGAGCGTTACTGCAAAGCTCCGCGCTGGCTCACACACACGATCTGCTGCCGCCCGCTCCCAGCCTGGCACCTCTAGTCCCCTTTTGTCTGTCCCCTGCTCTCCCCATGGGACCTGGGCGATCCTCCTTCCCTCCCTGCGCACCAGCGCGGCATGATGTCCTCCTGGCGCCCCTGGGGTGGCTCCGATCCCGCGGCGTCCCAATGCACCCGTTGTTTCCATGGCTGACGTAGCCCCCAGGGCGCAGCTGCGTATCCTGTCCTGGAATGTGAACGGCCTGCTGGATAGGCTTAAGCGCACGGCAGTCCTTAAGTATGCTCAACGCGTTGGGGCCGACGTCCTCCTCCTTCAGGAGACCCATCTCCTCGGGGAAAAATGCCCCTTCTTGGCGCGTTATGGGTACGACCGGGTGTGGCACTCTGGGTTTTCCCGGGGTTCCCGCGGGGTGGCGGTCCTGCTGCGTCGTTCCTTTCCCTTTGTCCTTCAGAGGGTGGCCCGTGCTCCCCATGGAATCGGGATTGCTATTTGCGGTACGCTGGAGGGTCGACCGGTCAGCTTCCTTTCGCTCTATGTGCCTCCCTCGGGACTGTCGCAGGCTTTATCCCACGCCGCCTCGTTGTTGGAATCTCTCCCCGTGGGCGCTGTTGTGCTTGGGGGAGACTTTAACGCTGTCTTGGCCCCACAGCTGGATTCGTCGGGACCGATTTCAGATTCCCGCGCCGTGCGAGCGAGACAGCTGGCGGGATGGGCCGAGGCCCAGGGCCTCTGTGACGCCTGGAGGCTTTGGCACCCTCACGAGCGTCAGTACACCCACACTTCGGCCGCTCACCATTCTCACGCCCGTATTGATGTGATTTTTGTCCCCCCCACCGAGTGCGGAAGCGTCCAGGATGTCCGCATCCTTCCCAGGGGCATTTCGGACCACTCGCCGGTCCTCCTGGGTCTGGGCCCCCCGCCTCACGTGGCTAGGCCGGTGTGGAGGTTCAGCGCCTGGTTCCTCCAGGATAAGACATTGCGTGAGGCGGTGGGCACTGAGCTTACTCAATATTATGGCGCCAACGAGGGCTCGGTTTCATCGGCGGGCACCCTTTGGGAGGCTTGCAAGGCAACCATCAGGGGGGCGGCCAAGGCACATGTGGTGCGGCACCGCCAGACACAGCTGCGGCAGCTCACTGCTTGCGAAGCCCGGGCGTTGCGGCTGGAGCGGTCGCTCTCTGCACATGAAGACCCGGCGGTGGACCGGCAGCTGCGGCTCCTTCGTCAGGAGATTTGTCAGCGGTCCCTCGAGGCGGCCAAGCTTCTTTGGCAGTCCTCGGTGGCGAGGGTGTATGGTTGGGGTGACAAGAACGGCGCGCTGTTGCACCGCCTGGCCACCTACCCCAGGGCGTCGCGCATCATTCCGGCGATTACCGACTCTTCGGGGGTGCTCCAGTCCTCCTCCGTGGCGATGGCGGCGGCATTTGCCCAGTTCTACTATCAGCTCTACCGAGCGCGTGCAACAGACCTTTCTCTGGACGCCCTGCTCGCGTCTGGTAACGCCTGCCTGGCCCGGCTTCGGCCGGACGAAATGGAGAGCCTGGAAGCCCCCATCTCCATCGAAGAAATTGGGGAGGCAATCGGGCGCACATCAGCGGGGAAGACACCGGGACCGGACGGCTTTCCCCAAGAATTCTTTGCGGCCTACAGGGACACCCTGGTCCCGCGGTTGAGAGCTCACTATGTGGAGGCGCTTGAGAGGGGTTCCTTCCCCCCGGAGACTGACCTGGCCACGATTGTGGTTTTGCCCAAATCCACGCCGCCGTCCACTGATAGAGCTGCCTATCGCCCAATTTCGCTCATCAACACCGATGTCAAGCTCTATGCGGCGGTCCTGGCCCAACGGCTCAGGCCCCTGTTGTCGACCTTGGTCCACCCGGATCAATGTGGCTTCATGCCCGCTCGGGGCACGCGTCACTGTCTGCGCCGTCTCCATGTGGCCTTGGCCCACCGCCATCGTCTGACCCCGTACCTCGCTCTACTCCTCGTCGACTTCGAAAAGGCTTTCGATTCGGTGGGGTGGATCTACCTATTCGACGTCCTGACCCGCATGGGCTTTGGCCCTCGGTTCGTGGGGATGGTGCGAGTCCTCTATGCCCAGCCCCGCACCAGAGTATTGGTTAACGGTGCGTTGTCGAGGCCCTTTCGGATCGGCCGGGGGACAAGGCAGGGTTGCCCACTGTCGCCCCTTCTCTTCGCTCTTGCAATGGAACCTCTGGCCGCCCTGATTAGATCTGACCCCCTCCTTCGGGGCTGGGAGTGGCCTGGCCTGGAAGCTGACAAAATCGCCCTTTATGCGGATGATGTCCTACTGTACCTTGGGGACCCAGCGCGCTCCGGGCCACGTGCACTATCCATTCTGAGCCGTTTCGGCCGGGCGTCAGGTCTCTCCCTCAACCCGCGGAAATCGGTCCTGGTTCCGTTGCACCCCTCCAGGGAATGCTTTGACTGGCAGGAGACCATCCCTCTGCGCCGCCTATCATTTCAATACCTGGGCATCTGGGTCTCCCTCCTCCCGGAGCTGAGCTGGGCGCTCAACGTCGCCCCCCTGGTCAAGAGAGCCAAGGTAGACTTGGCGCGATGGCAACAGCTGCCCCTCAACCCGCTAGGGAGGGTTGCCCTCTACAAAATGATGATTCTTCCCCGGTTTTTATACGTGTTGCAAAACACCCCCCTCTCCTTTCCGAGACCGTGGTTCCGCGAACTGGACGGGATGGCGACGAGATTTCTCTGGGGCGATGGGAGGCGGCGGCTGGCTCTGTCGACGTGCCGCATACCCACCTTTGACGGGGGCCTGGGCATGTCTGATCTCTACCTCTACTATATGGCCACCCGCCTTCTGGTCATTCATGACTGGTTCGGGGGGGGGTTGGTCCGATCCGGCCTACAGGGTGGAACTTGACGGCTTGGGTTTCTCCGATATCCAAGATCGCCTGTACGGCGCCCCCATCCCTGCTTCTTGCCCGGACATCACCAGGGCTGTATTCCTGTCCTGGCGAGTGGCGCTCCGCCTCACCCGATGGACGGGACGGTTGACCCGGGTCACTCCCCTGTGGCACGGGACGTGGTTGCGGGAGGTCACGAAGCTGGAAGGCTTCAAATCATGGGATCTCATTGGCATTTCCCAGCTTGGGGATGTCTGGCGGGGAGGGCGGATGTGTTCCTTTTCAGAGCTGCAGGCGCGTTTTTCCCTCCACTCCTCTCAATTCTATAGGTACCTCCAGCTGCGCCACGCCATACGCACCTACACCCCGCTTGACGTCCGGCTGCCGGACCACAGCCCCCCGGAGGCTCAGGTCCTGCTGGGCAACCTGGGGAGGGGGGGCATTTCCAGGATTTACCGCTCCCTCGTCAACTGCACCCCTACGTCCCTTGCGGGCCTTAAGGAGCGCTGGGAGGGGTGGGTGCTCCCCCTGGATGAGGCCGACTGGCGGGACGCCCTTATGGCCCCCGCTTGGTGACGGCCTCCGCTAAGCTGCGACTCATCCAAATTTACTATCTTCATGCGGCTTACCTCACACCGGCTCGCCTTCACCGTGCGGGCCTCTCCGGGGACGCGGCTTGCTCCCGATGTGGTTCCGAACCGGCAGACTTCCTGCATATGGTGTGGTCCTGCCCTGACCTGGAGGGGTTCTGGAGGGGCATTGAGACCGAGCTTACGGAGGTCCTGGGGTGGGAGGTGCCGCACGACCCTCGACACTCCCTGCTGGGCATCACAGATGGCTTGGATGGCACGCGTTCAGAGCAGCTGTTTCTCATGACGGCCTTGATGGTGGCCAAGCGCGACATTGCAGCGGCATGGAAACAACCACTGCCGCCAAGTGTGGCTAAGTGGGGTGCTGGGGTGGACTGGTGCGCGGCGCAGGAGCGGACTCTCTATCGGGCACGAGGTTGCCCCAAGAAATACCGGAAAGTTTGGGGGAAATGGCTAGGCAACATACTTTAGTAGGGCGGTTCGGGGGGTGGAGGAGAGCTTTTGCGGGCGGGGGGAACGGGGTGTGTTTTCTAATGTATTGCTGTGTGGTACTGCTTCAGAATGCCAGACTGTTTCTGTTGTTGTACTGTTTAAAACAATAAAAACTTGTTTATCAAAAAAAAAAACTGAAACACCAACCCCAGCACGGCCCCCTACACTGCCCAAACACCACTGCACTTCCCTAAACCCTGAAACATCATCCCAAGCCAGCCCCCGTACACTGCCCGAACACCACTGCCCTAAACTCTGAAACACCAGCCCCTTCACGACCCCCTACAATGCCCCAACACCACTGCACTGCCCTAAACCCTGAAACACCAGCCCCTGCATGACCCCCTACACTGCCCGAACACCACTGCACTGCACTAAACCCTGAAACACCAGCCCCAGCACAACCCCTACACTGCCCGAACACCAATGCACTACCCTAAAGCCTGAAACACCAGCCCTAGCACGACCCCCTACACTGCTCGAACACCACTGCACTGTCCTAAACCCTGAAACACCACCCCCAGCACATCCGCCTACACTGCCCGAACACCACTGCACTGCCTAAACCCTGAACCACCCCCAGCACAACCCCCTACACTGCCCGAACCCCACTGCACTGCCCTAAACCCTAAAACATCAGCCCCAGCAAGACCCACTACACTGCCCGAACACCACTGCACAGACCTAAACCCTAAAACACAAGCCCCAGCAAGACCCCCTACACTGCCCGAACACCACTGCACTGCCCTAAACCATGATTCATCATCCCGAGCACGACCCCTACACTGCCCTAAACCCTGAAACATCACCCCCAGCAAGAGCATCTACACTGCCCGAAAACCACTGCACTGCCCTAAACCCTGAAACATCATCCCAAGCAAGACCCCGTACACTGCCCGAACACTACTGCCCTAAACCCTGAAACACCACCCCCAGCACGACCCCCTACACTGCCCGAACACCACTGCACTGCCCTAAACCCTGAAACACCAGCCCCAGCAAGACCCCCTACACTGCCGGAACACCACTGCACTTCCCTAAACCCTGAAACACCAGCCCCAGCAAGACCCCCTACACTGCCCGAACACCAATTCACTGCCCTAAACCCTGAAACACCAGCCCCTGCACGACCCCCTACACTGCCCGAACACCACTGCACTGCTCTAAACCCTGAAACACCAGCTCCTGCACGACCCCCTACACTCACCGAACACCACTGCTCTGCCCTAAACCCTGAAACACCAGCCCCATCACGACCCCTACACTGCCCGAACACCACCGGACTGCCCTAAACCCTGAAACACCAGCCCCAGCATGACCCCCTACACTGCCCGAACACCACTGCTCTGCCCTATACCCTGAAACACCAGCCCCTGTATGACCCCCTACACTACCCTAAACCCTGAAACACCACCCCCAGCACGACTCCCTACACTACCGGAACACCACTGCACTGCCCCAAACCCTGAATCATCATCCCAAGCAAGACCCCGTACACTGCCCGAACACTACTGCCCTAAACCCTAAAACACCAGCCCCAGCAAGACACCCTACACTGCCCGAACACCACTGCACTGCCCCTAACCCTGAATCACCAGCCCCAGCAAGACCCCCTTCACTGCCCGAACACCACTGCACTGCCCTAAACCCTGAAACACCAGCCCCTGCACGACCCCCTACCCTGCCCAAACACCACTGCACTGCCCTAAACCCTGAAACACCAGCCCCTGCACGACCCCCTACACTGCCCGAACACCACTGCACAGACCTAAACCCTAAAACACAAGCCCCAGCAAGACCCCCTACACTGCCCGAACACCACTGCACTGCCCTAAACCCTGATTCATCACTCCGAGCACGACCCCTACACTGCCCTAAACCCTGAAACATCACCCCCAGCAAGAGCATCTACACTGCCCGAAAACCACTGCACTGCCCTAAACCCTGAAACATCATCCCAAGCAAGACCCCGTACACTGCCCGAACACTACTGCCCTAAACCCTGAAACACCACCCCCAGCACGACCCCCTACACTGCCCGAACACCACTGCACTGCCCTAAACCCTGAAACACCAGCCCCAGCAAGACCCCCTACACTGCCGGAACACCACTGCACTTCACTAAACCCTCAAACACCAGCCCCAGCACGACCCCCTACACTGCCCGAACACCAATTCACTGCCCTAAACCCTGAAACACCAGCCCCTGCACGACCCCCTACACTGCCCGAACACCACTGCACTGCTCTAAACCCTGAAACACCAGCTCCTGCACGACCCCCTACACTCCCCGAACACCACTGCTCTGCCCTAAACCCTGAAACACCAGCCCCATCACGACCCCTACACTGCCCGAACACCACCGGACTGCCCTAAACCCTGAAACACCAGCCCCAGCATGACCCCCTACACTGCCCGAACACCACTGCTCTGCCCTATACCCTGAAACACCAGCCCCTGTATGACCCCCTACACTACCCTAAACCCTGAAACACCACCCCCAGCACGACTCCCTACACTACCGGAACACCACTGCACTGCCCCAAACCCTGAATCATCATCCCAAGCAAGACCCCGTACACTGCCCGAACACTACTGCCCTAAACCCTGAAACACCAGCCCCAGCAAGACACCCTACACTGCCCGAACACCACTGCACTGCCCCTAACCCTGAATCACCAGCCCCAGCAAGACCCCCTTCACTGCCCGAACACCACTGCACTGCCCTAAACCCTGAAACACCAGCCCCTGCACGACCCCCTACCCTGCCCGAACACCACTGCACTGCCCTAAACCCTGAAACACCAGCCCCTGCACGACCCCCTACACTGCCCGAACACCACTGCACTGCCCTAAACCCTGAAACACCAGCCCCTGCACGACCCCCTACAATGCCCGGACACCACTGCACTACCCTAAACCCTGAAACACCAGCCCCAGCACGACCCCCTGCACTGCCAGAACACCACTGCACTGCCCTAAACCCTGAAACACGAGCCCCAGCACGACTCCCTACACTGCCCGAACACCACTGCACTGCCCTAAACCCTGAAACACCAGCCCCTGCACGGCCCCCTAGACTGCCCTAAACCCTTAAACACCACCCCCAGCACGACCCCCTACACTGCCCGAACACCACTGCACTGCCCTAAACCCTGAAACACCACCCCCAGCACGACCCCCTACACTGCCCGAACACCACTGCACTGCCCTAAACCCTGAAACATCATCCCAAGCATAAACCTTACACTGACCGAACACCACGCACCGCCCTACACCCTGAAACATCATCCCCAGCAAGACCCCCTACCTTGCACGAACACCACTACCCTAAACCCTGAAACACCACCCCCAGCACGACCCCCTACACTGCCCGAACACCACTGCACTGCCCTAAACCCTGAAATACCAGCTCCTGCACGACCCCCTACACTCCCCAAACACCACTGCTCTGCCCTAAACCCTGAAACACCAGCCCCAACACGACCCCTACACTGCCCGAACACCACCGCACTGCCCTAAACCCTGAAACACAAGCCCCAGCATGACCCCCTACACTGCCCGAAAACCACTGCACTGCCCTAAACCCTGAAACATCATCCCAAGCATGACCCCCTACACTGACCGAATACCACGCACCGCCCTACACCCTGAAACATTATCCACAGCAAGACCCCCTACCTTGCACGAACACCACTGCCCTAAACCCTGAAACACCAGCCCCTGCACGACCCCCTACACTGCCCGAACACCACTGCACTGCCCTAAATCCTGAAACACCAGCTCCTGCACGACCCCCTACACTCCCCGAACACCACTGCTCTGCCCTAAACCCTGAAACACCAGCCCCAACATGACCCCTACACTGCCCGAACACCGTCCGCACTGCCCTAAACCCTGAAACACCAGCCCCAGCATGACCCCCTACACTGCCCGAACACCACTGCACTGCCCTATACCCTGAAACACCAGCCCCTGTATGACCCCCTACACTACCCTAAACCCTGAAACACCACCCCCAGCACGACCCCCTACACTACCGGAACACCACTGCACTGCCCCAAACCCTGAAACATCATCCCAAGCAAGACCCCGCACACTGCCCAAACACTACTGCCCTAAACCCTGAAACACCAGCCCCAACAAGACACCCTACACTGCCCGAACACCACTGCACTGCCCCTAACCCTGAATCACCAGCCCCAGCAAGACCCCCTACACTGCCCGAACACCACTGCACTGCCCTAAACCCTGAAAAACCAGCCCCTGCACGACCCCCTACCCTGGCCGAACGCCACTGCACTGCCCTAAACCCTGAAACATCATCCCAAGCATGACCCCCTACACTGACCGAACACCACGCACCGCCCTACACCCTGAAACATTATCCCCAGCAAGACCCCCTACCTTGCACGAACACCACTGCCCTAAACCCTGAAACACCAGCCCCTGCACGACCCCCTACACTGCCCGAACACCACTGCACTGCCCTAAATCCTGAAACACCAGCTCCTGCACGATCCCCTACACTCCCCGAACACCACTGCTCTGCCCTAAACCCTGAAACACCAGCCCCAACACGAACCCTACACTGCCCGAACACCACCGTACTGCCCTAAACCCTGAAACACCAGCCCCAGCATGACCCCCTACACTGCCCGAACACCACTGCACTGCCCTATACCCTGAAACACCAGCCCCTCTATGACCCCCTACACTACCCTAAACCCTGAAACACCACCCCCAGCACGACTTCCTACACTACCGGAACACCACTGCACTGCCCCAAACCCTGAAACATCATCCCAAGCAAGACCCCGTACACTGCCCGAACACTACTGCCCTAAACCCTGAAACACCAGCCCCAGCAAGACACCCTACACTGCCCGAACACCACTGCACTGCCCCTAACCCTGAATCACCAGCCCCAGCAAGACCCCCTACACTGCCCGAACACCACTGCACTGCCCTAAACCCTGAAACACCAGCCCCTGCACGACCCCCTACCCTGCCCGAACACCACTGCACTGCCCTAAACCCTGAAACACCAGCCCCTGCACGACCCCCTACACTGCCCGAACACCACTGCACTGCCCTAAACCCTGAAACACCAGCCCCTGCACAACCCCCTACAATGCCCGGACACCACTGCACTGCCCTAAACCCTGAAACACCAACCCCAGCACGAACCCCTGCACTGCCAGAACACCACTGCACTGCCCTAAACCCTGAAACACGAGCCCCAGCACGACTCCCTACACTGCCCGAACACCACTGCACTGCACTAAACCCTGAAACACCACGCCCAGCACGACCCCCTACACTGCTGCAACACCGCTGCACTGCCCTAAATCTTGAAACACCACCCCCCGCACGACCCCCTACACTGCCCGAACACCACTGCACTGCCCTAAACCCTGAAACATCATCCCAAGAAAGCCCCCGTACACTGCCCGAACACCACTGCCCTAAACCCTGAAACACCAGCCCAGCACGATCCCTACACTGCCCGAACACCACTGCACTGCCCCTAACCCTGAATCACCAGCCCCAGCAAGACCCCCTACACTGCCCGAACACCACTGCACTGCCCTAAACCCTGAAACACCAGCCCCTGCACGACCCCCTACCCTGCCCGAACACCACTGCACTGCCCTAAACCCTGAAACACCAGCCCCAGCACGACCCCTACACTGCCCGAACACCACTGCACTGCCCTAAAACCTGAAACACCAGCCCCTGCACGACCCCCACACTGCCCGGACACCAATGCACTGCCCTAAACCCTGAAACACCAGCCCCAGCACGACCTCTACACTGCCTGAACACCACTGCACTGCCCTAAACCCTGAAACACCACCCCCAGCACGACCCTCTACACTACCCGAACACCACTGCACTGCCCTAAACCCTGAAACACCAGCCGCAACACGACCCCTACACTGCCCGAACACCACCGCGCTGCCCTAATCCCTGAAACACCAGCTCCAGCACGACCCCCTACACTGCCCGAACACCACTGCACTGCCCTAAACCCTGAAACACCAGCCCCTGCAAGATCCCCTACACTGCCTGAACACCACTGCACTGCCCTATACCCTGAAACACCAGCCCCTGTACGACCCCCTACACTACCCTAAACCCTGAAACACCACCCCCAGCATGACAACCTACACTGCCGGAACACCACTGCACTGCCCTAAACCCTGACACATCATCCCAAGCAAGACCCCGTACACTGCCCGAACACTACTGCCCTAAACCCTGAAACACCAGCCCCAGCAAGACCCCCTACACTGCTCGAACACCACTGCACTGCCCTAAACCCTGAAACACCAGCCCCAGCATGACCCCTTACACTGCCCGAACACCACTGCACTTCCCTAAACCCTGAAACACCAGCCCCAGCACGACCCCCTACACTGCCCGAACACCACTGCACTGCCCTAAACCCTGAAACACTAGCCCCTGCATTACCCCCTACACTGCCCAAACACCACTGCACTGCCCTAAACCCTGAAACACCAGCCCCAGCACGACCCCCTACACTGCCCGAACACCACTGCCCTAAACCCAGAAACACCAGCCCCTGGAAGACCCCCTAGACTGCCCTAAACCCTGAAACACCACCCCCAGCACGACCCCCTACACTGCCGGAACACCACTGCACTGCCCTAAACCCTGAAACACCACCCCCAGCACGACCCCCTACACTGCCCAAACACCACTGCACTTCCCTAAACCCTGAAACATCATCCCAAGCCAGCCCCCGTACACTGCCCGAACACCACTGCCCTAAACTCTGAAACACCAGCCCCTGCACGACCCCCTACAATGCCCGAACACCACTGCACTGCACTAAACCCTGAAACACCAGCCCCAGCACGACCCCTACACTGCCCGAACACCAATGCACTACCCTAAACCCTGAAACACCAGCCCTAGCACGACCCCCTACACTGCCCGAACACCACTGCACTGCCCTAAACCCTGAAACACCAGCCCCAACACGACCCCTACACTGCCCGAACACCACCGCACTGCCCTAAACCCTGAAACACCAGCCCCAGCATGACCCCCTACACTGCCCGAACACCACTGCACTGCCCTATACCCTGAAACACCAGCCCCTGTATGACCCACTACACTACCCTAAACCCTGAAACACCACCCCCAGCACGACTCCCTACACTACCGGAACACCACTGCACTGCCCCAAACCCTGAAACATCATCCCAAGCAAGACCCCGTACACTGCCCGAACACTACTGCCCTAAACCCTGAAACACCAGCCCCAGCAAGACACCCTACACTGCCCGAACACCAATGCACTGCCCCTAACCCTGAATCACCAGCCCCAGCAAGACCCCCTACACTGCCCGAACACCACTGCACTGCCCTAAACCCTGAAACACCAGCCCCTGCACGACCCCCTACCCTGCCCGAACACCACTGCACTGCCCTAAACCCTGAAACACCAGCCCCTGCACGACCCCCTACACTGCCTGAACACCACTGCACTGCCCTAAACCCTGAAACACCAGCCCCTGCACGACCCCCTACAATGCCCGGACACCACTGCACTGCCCTAAACCCTGAAATACCAGCCCCAGCACGACCCCCTGGACTGCCAGAAAACCACTGCACTGCCCTAAACCCTGAAAGACGAGCCCCAGCACGACTCCCTACACTGCCCGAACACCACTGCACTGCCCTAAACCCTGAAACACCATGCCCAGCACGACCCCCTACACTGCTGCAACACCGCTGCACTGCCCTAAATCTTGAAACACCACCCCCAGCACGACCCCCTACACTGCCCGAACACCACTGCACTGCCCTAAACCCTGAAACATCATCCCAAGAAAGCCCCCGTACATTGCCCGAACACCACTGCCCTAAACCCTGAAACACCAGCCCAGCACGATCCCTACACTGCCCGAACACCACTGCACTGCCATAAACCCTCAGACACCACCCCCTGCACGACCCCCTACACTGCCCGAACAGCACTGCACTGCCCTAAACCCTGAAACACCAGCCCCTACACAACCCCCTACACTGCCTGAACACCACTGCACTGCCCATAACCCTGAAACACCAGCCCCTGCACGACTCCTACACTGCCCGAACACCGCTGCACTGCCCTAAAACCTGAAACACCAGCCCCTGCACGACCCCCTACACTGCCCGGACACCAGTGCACTGCCCTAAAACCTGAAACACCAGCCCCTGCACGACCCCCTACACTGCCCGGACACCAGTGCACTGCCCTCAACCCTGAAACACCAGCCCCAGCACGACCTCTACACTGCCTGAACACCACTGCACTGCCCTAAACCCTGAAACACCACCCCCAGCACGACCCTCTACACTACCCGAACACCACTGCACTGCCCTAAACCCTGAAACACCAGCCGCAACACGACCCCGTACACTGCCCGAACACCACTGCCCTAAACCCTGAAACACCAGCCCAGCACGATCCCTACACTGCCCGAACACCACTGCACTGCCATAAACCCTGAGACACCACCCCCTGCACGACCCCCTACACTGCCCGAACACCACTGCACTGCCCTAAACCCTGAAACACCAGCCCCTACACAACCCCCTACACTGCCTGAACACCACTGCACTGCCCATAACCCTGAAACACCAGCCCCTGCACGACCCCTACACTGCCCGAACACCACTGCACTGCCCTAAAACCTGAAACACCAGCCCCTGCACGACCCCCTACACTGCCCGGACACCAGTGCACTGCCCTAAACCCTGAAACACCAGCCCCAGCACGACCTCTACACTGCCTGAACACCACTGCACTGCCCTAAACCCTGAAACACCACCCCAGCACGACCCTCTACACTACCCGAACACCACTGCACTGCCCTAAACCCTGAAACACCAGCCGCAACACGACCCCTACACTGCCCGAACACCACCGCGCTGCCCTAATTCCTGAAACACCAGCTCCAGCACGACCCCCTACACTGCCCGAACACCACCGCACTGCCCTAAACCCTGAAACACCAGCCCCTGCAAGATCCCCTACACTGCGTGAAAACCACTGCACTGCCCTATACCCTGAAACACCAGCCCCTGTACGACCCCCTACACTACCCTAATCCCTGAAACACCACCCCCAGCATGACCCCCTACACTGCCGGAACACCACTGCACTGCCCTAAACCCTGACACATCATCCCAAGCAAGACCCCGTACACTGCCCGAACACTACTGCCCTAAACCCTGAAACACCAGCCCCAGCAAGACCCCCTACACTGCTCGAACACCACTGCACTGCCCTAAACCCTGAAACACCAGCCCCAGCAAGACCCCTTACACTGCCCGAACACCAATGCACTGCCCTAAATCCTGAAACACCGGCCCCTGCATGACCCCCTACACTGCCTGAACACCACTGCACTGCCCTAAACCCTGAAACACCAGCCGCAGCACAACCCCCTACACTGGCCGAACACTACTGCCCTAAACCCGGAAACACCAGCCCCTGGAAGACCCCCTAGACTGCCCTAAACCCTGAAACACCACCCCCAGCACGACCCCCTACACTGCCGGAAAACCACTGCACTGCCCTAAACCCTGAAACACCACCCCCAGCACGACCCCCTACACTGCCCAAACACCACTGCACTTCCCTAAACCCTGAAACATCATCCCAAGCCAGCACCCGTACACTGCCCGAACACCACTGCCCTAAACTCTGAAACACCAGCCCCTTCACGACCCCCTACAATGCCCGAACACCACTGCACTGCCCTAAACCCTGAAACACCAGCCCCTGCATGACCCCCTACACTGCCCGAACACCACTGCACTGCACTAAACCCTGAAACACCAGCCTCAGCACGACCCCTACACTGCCCGAACACCAATGCACTACCCTAAAGCCTGAAACACCAGCCCTAGCACGACCCCCTACACTGCCCGAACACCACTGCACTGTCCTAAACCCTGAAACACCACCCCCAGCACATCCGCCTACACTGCCCGAACCCCACTGCACTGCCTAAACCCTGAACCACCCCCAGCACAACCCCCTACACTGCCCGAACCCCACTGCACTGCCCTAAACCCTAAAACATCAGCCCCAGCAAGACCCACTACACTGCCCGAACACCACTGCACAGACCTAAACCCTAAAACACAAGCCCCAGCAAGACCCCCTACACTGCCCGAACACCACTGCACTGCCCTAGACCCTGATTCATCACCCCGAGCACGACCCCTACACTGCCCTAAACCCTGAAACATCACCCCCAGCAAGAGCATCTACACTGCCCGAAAACCACTGCACTACCCTAAACCCTGAAACATTATCCCAAGCAAGACCCCGTACACTGCCCGAACACTACTGCCCTAAACCCTGAAACACCAACCCCAGCACGACCCCCTACACTGCCCGAACACCACTGCACTGCCCTAAACCCTGAAACACCAGCCCCAGCACGACCCCCTACACTGCCCGAACACCACTTCACTGCCCTAAACCCTGAAACACCAGCCCCTGCACGACCCCCTACACTGCCCGAACAACACTGCACTGCCCTAAACCCTGAAACACCAGCCCCTGCACGACTCCCTACACTGCCCGAACACCACTGCCCTAAACCCTGAAACACCAGCTCCTGCACGACCCCCTACACTCCCCGAACACCACTGCTCTGCCCTAAACCCTGAAACACCAGCCCCAACACGACCCCTACACTGCCCAAACACCACCGCACTGCCCTAAACCCTGAAACACCAGCCCCAGCATGACCCCCTACACTGCCCGAACACCACTGCACTGCCCTATACCCTGAAACACCAGCCCCTGTATGACCCACTACACTACCCTAAACCCTGAAACACCACCCCCAGCACGACTCCCTACACTACCGGAACACCACTGCACTGCCCCAAACCCTGAAACATCATCCCAAGCAAGACCCCGTACACTGCCCGAACACTACTGCCCTAAACCCTGAAACATCAGCCCCAGCAAGACACCCTACACTGCCCGAACACCACTGCACTGCCCCTAACCCTGAATCACCAGCCCCAGCAAGACCCCCTACACTGCCCGAACACCACTGCACTGCCCTAAACCCTGAAACACCAGCCCCTGCACGACCCCCTACCCTTCCCGAACACCACTGGACTGCCCTAAACCCTGAAACACCAGCCCCTGCACGACCCCCTACAATGCCCGGACACCACTGCACTGCCCTAAACCCTGAAATACCAGCCCCAGCACGACCCCTGCACTGCCAGAACACCACTGCACTGCCCTAAACCCTGAAACACGAGCCCCAGCACGACTCCCTACACTGCCTGAACACCACTGCACTGCCCTAAACCCTGAAACACCATGCCCAGCACGACCCCCTACACTGCTGCAACACCGCTGCACTGCCCTAAATCTTGAAACACCACCCCCAGCACGACCCCTACACTGCCCGAACACCACTGCACTGCCCTAAACCCTGAAACATCATCCCAAGAAAGACCCCGTACACTGCCCGAACACCACTGCCCTAAACCCTGAAACACCAGCCCAGCACGATCCCTACACTGCCCGAACACCACTGCACTGCCTAAACCCTGAACCACCCCCAGCACAACCCCCTACACTGCCCGAACCCCACTGCACTGCCCTAAACCCTAAAACATCAGCCCCAGCAAGACCCACTACACTGCCCGAACACCACTGCACAGACCTAAACCCTAAAACACAAGCCCCAGCAAGACCCCCTACACTGCCCGAACACCACTGCACTGCCCTAAACCCTGATTCATCACCCCGAGCACGACCCCTACACTGCCCTAAACCCTGAAACATCACCCCCAGCAAGAGCATCTACACTGCCCGAAAACCACTGCACTACCCTAAACCCTGAAACATCATCCCAAGCAAGACCCCGTACACTGCCCGAACACTACTGCCCTAAACCCTGAAACACCACCCCCAGCACGACCCCCTACACTGCCCAAACAACACTGTACTGCCCTAAACCCTGAAACACCAGCCCCAGCAAGACCCCCTACACTGCCCGAACACCACTGCACTTCCCTAAACCCTGAAACACCAGCCCCAGCACGACCCCCTACACTGCCCGAACACCACTTCACTGCCCTAAACCCTGAAACACCAGCCCCTGCACGACCCCCTACACTGCCCGAACACCACTGCACTGCCCTAAACCCTGAAACACCAGCTCCTGCACGACCCCCTACACTCCCCGAACACCACTGCTCTGCCCTAAACCCTGAAACACCAGCCCCAACACGACCCCTACACTGCCCGAACACCACTGCACTGCCCTAAACCCTGAAACACCATGCCCAGCACGACCCCCTACACTGCTGCAACACCGCTGCACTGCCGTAAATCTTGAAACACCACCCCCAGCACGACCCCCTACACTGCCCGAACACCACTGCACTGCCCTAAACCCTGAAACATCATCCCAAGAAAGACCCCGTACACTGCCCGAACACCACTGCCCTAAACCCTGAAACACCAGCCCAGCACGATCCTTACACTGCCCGAACACCACTGCACTGCCCTAAACCCTGAGACACCACCCCCTGCACGACCCCCTACACTGCCCGAACACCACTGCACTGCCCTAAACCCTGAAACACCAGCCCCTACACAACCCCCTACACTGCCCGAACACCACTGCACTGCCCATAACCCTGAAACACCAGCCCCTGCACGACCCCTACACTGCCCGAACACCACTGCACTGCCCTAAAACCTGAAACACCAGCCCCTGCACGACCCCCTACACTGCCCGGACACCAGTGCACTGCCCTAAACCCTGAAACACCAGCCCCAGCACGACCTCTACACTGCCTGAACACCACTGCACTGCCCTAAACCCTGAAACACCACCCCCAGCACGACCCTCTACACTACCCGAACACCACTGCACTGCCCTAAACCCTGAAACACCAGCCGCAACACGACCCCTACACTGCCAGAACACCACCGCGCTGCCCTAATCCCTGAAACACCAGCTCCAGCACTACTCCCTACACTGCCCGAACACCACCGCACTGCCCTAAACCCTGAAACACCAGCCCCTGCAAGATCCCCTACACTGCGTGAAAACCACTGCACTGCCCTATACCCTGAAACACCAGCCCCTGTACGACCCCCTACACTACCCTAAACCCTGAAACACCACCCCCAGCATGACCCCCTACACTGCCGGAACACCACTGCACTACCCTAAACCCTGACACATCATCCCAAGCAAGACCCCGTACACTGCCCGAACACTACTGCCCTAAACCCTGAAACACCAGCCCCAGCAAGACCCCCTACACTGCTCGAACACCACTGCACTGCCCTAAACCCTGAAACACCAGCGCCAGCAAGACCCCTTACACTGCCCGAACACCACTGCACTTCCCTAAACCCTGAAACACCAGCCCCAGCACGACCCCTACACTGCCCGAACACCACTGCACTGCCCTAAACCCTGAAACACCAGCCCCTGCACGACCCCTACGCTGCCCGAACACCACTGCACTGCCCTAAACCCTGAAACACCAGCCCCTGCACGACCCCCTACAATGCCCGGACACCACTGCACTGCCCTAAACCCTGAAACACCAGCCCCAGCACGACCCCCTGCACTGCCAGAACACCACTGCACTGCCCTAAACCCTGAAACACGAGCCCTAGCACGACTCCCTACACTGCCCGAACACCACTGCACTGCCCTAAACCCTGAAACACCATGCCCAGCACGACCCCCTACACTGCTGCAACACCGCTGCATTGCCCTAAATCTTGAAACACCACCCCCCGCACGACCCCCTACACTGCCCGAACACTACTGCACTGCCCTAAACCCTGAAACATCATCCCAAGAAATCCCCCGTACAATGCCCAAACACCACTGCCCTAAACCCTGAAACACCAGCCCAGCACGATCCCTACACTGCCCGAACACCACTGCACTGCCCCTAACCCTGAATCACCAGCCCCAGCAAGACCCCCTACACTGCCCGAACACCACTGCACTGCCCTAAACCCTGAAACACCAGCCCCTGCACGACCCCCTACCCTGCCCGAACACCACTGCACTGCCCTAAACCCTGACACATCATCCCAAGCAAGACCCCGTACACTGCCCGTACACTACTGCCCTAAACCCTGAAACACCAGCCCCAGCAAGACCCCCTACACTGCTCGAACACCACTGCACTGCCCTAAACCCTGAAACACCAGCCCCAGCACGACCCCCTACACTGCCCGAACACCACTGCCCTAAACCCGGAAACACAAGCCCCTGGAAGACCCCCTAGACTGCCCTAAACCCTGAAACACCACCCCCAGCACGACCCCCTACACTGCCAGAAGACCACTGCACTGCCCTAAACCCTGAAACACCACCCCCAGCACGACCCCCTACACTGCCCAAACACCACTGCACTTCCCTAAACCCTGAAACATCATCCCAAGCCAGCCCCCGTACACTGCCCGAACACCACTGCCCTAAACTCTGAAACACCAGCCCCTGCACGACCCCATACAATGCCCGAACACCACTGCACTGCCCTAAACCCTGAAACACCAGCCCCTGCATGACCCCCTACACTGCCCGAACACCACTGCACTGCACTAAACCCTGAAACACCAGCCCCAACACGACCCCTACACTGCCCGAACACCACCGCACTGCCCTAAACCCTGAAACACCAGCCCCAGCATGACCCCCTACACTGCCCGAACACCACTGCACTGCCCTATACCCTGAGACACCAGCCCCTGTATGACCCACTACACTACCCTAAACCCTGAAACACCACCCCCAGCACGACTCCCTACACTACCGGAACACCACTGCACTGCCCCAAACCCTGAAACATCATCCCAAGCAAGACCCCGTACACTGCCCGAACACTACTGCCCTAAACCCTGAAACACCAGCCCCAGCAAGACACCCTACACTGCCCGAACACCACTGCACTGCCCCTAACCCTGAATCACCAGCCCCAGCAAGACCCCCTACACTGCCCGAACACCATTGCACTGCCCTAAACCCTGAAACACCAGCCCCTGCACGACCCCCTACCCTGCCCGAACACCACTGCACTGCCCTAAACCCTGAAACACCAGCCCCTGCACGACCCCCTACACTGCCCGTACACCACTGCACTGCCCTAAACCCTGAAACACCAGCCCCTGCACGACCCCCTACAATGCCCGGACACCACTGCACTGCCCTAAACCCTGAAATACCAGCCCAGCACGACCCCCTGCACAGCCAGAACACCACTGCACTGCCCTAAACCCTGAAAGACGAGCCCCAGCACGACTCCCTACACTGCCCGAACACCACTGCACTGCCCTAAACCCTGAAACACCATGCCCAGCACGACCCCCTACACTGCTGCAACACCGCTGCACTGCCCTAAATCTTGAAACACCACCCCCAGCACGAC
Source organism: Triturus cristatus (assembly GCF_964204655.1). NCBI lineage: Eukaryota > Metazoa > Chordata > Amphibia > Caudata > Salamandridae > Triturus > Triturus cristatus. The sequence continues at coordinate 209,080 of NW_028188172.1, read as the reverse complement.
CCCCTACACTGCCCGAAAACCACTGCACTGCCCTAAACCCTGAAACATCATCCCAAGAAAGCCTCCGTACACTGCCCGAACACCACTGCCCTAAACCCTGAAACACCAGCCCAGCACGATCCCTACACTGCCCGAACACCACTGCACTGCCATAACCCCTCAGACACCACCCCCTGCACGACCCCCTTCACTGCCCGGACACCAGTGCACTGCCTTAAAACCTGAAACACCAGCCCCTGCACGACCCCCTACACTGCCCGGACACCAGTGCACCGCCCTAAACCCTGAAACACCAGCCCCAGCACGACCTCTACACTGCCTGAACACCACTGCACTGCCCTAAACCCTGAAACACCACCCCCAGCACGACCCTCTACACTACCCGAACACCACTGCACTGCCCTAAACCCTGAAACACCAGCCGCAACACGACCCCTACACTGCCCGAACACCACCGCGCTGCCCTAATCCCTGAAACACCAGCTCCAGCACGACCCACTACACTGCCCGAACACCACCGCACTGCCCTAAACCCTGAAACACCAGCCCCTGCAAGATCCCCTACACTGCGTGAAAACCACTGCACTGCCCTATACCCTGAAACACCAGCCCCTGTACGACCCCTTACACTACCCTAATCCCTGAAACACCACCCCCAGCATGACCCCCTACACTGCCGGAACACCACTGCACTGCCCTAAACCCTGACACATCATCCCAAGCAAGACCCCGTACACTGCCCGAACACTACTGCCCTAAACCCTGAAACACCAGCCCCAGCAAGACCCCCTACACTGCTCGAACACCACTGCACTGCCCTAAACCCTGAAACACCAGCCCCAGCAATACCCCTTACACTGCCCGAACACCACTGCACTGCCCTAAATCCTGAAACACCAGCCCCTGCATGACCCCCTACACTGCCTGAACACCACTGCACTGCCCTAAACCCTGAAACACCAGCCGTAGCACGACCCCCTACACTGCCCGAACACTACTGCCCTAAACCCGGAAACACCAGCCCCTGGAAGACCCCCTAGACTGCCCTAAACCCTGAAACACCACCCCCAGCACGACCCCCTACACTGCCGGAACACCACTGCACTGCCCCTAACCCTGAATCACCAGCCCCAGCAAGACCCCCTACACTGCCCGAACACCACTGCACTGCCCTAAACCCTGAAACACCAGCCCCTGCACGACCCCCTACCCTGCCCGAACACCACTGCACTGCCCTAAACCCTGACACATCATCCCAAGCAAGACCCCGTACACTGCCCGTACACTACTGCCCTAAACCCTGAAACACCAGCCCCAGCAAGACCCCCTACACTGCTCGAACACCACTGCACTGCCCTAAACCCTGAAACACCAGCCCCAGCATGACCCCCTACACTGCCCGAACACCACTGCCCTAAACCCGGAAACACAAGCCCCTGGAAGACCCCCTAGACTGCCCTAAACCCTGAAACACCACCCACAGCACGACCCCCTACACTGCCAGAACACCACTGCATTGCCCTAAACCCTGAAACACCACCCCCAGCACGACCCCCTACACTGCCCAAACACCACTGCACTTCCCTAAACCCTGAAACATCATCCCAAGCCAGCCCCCGTACACTGCCCGAACACCACTGCCCTAAACTCTGAAACACCAGCCCCTGCACGACCCCCTACAATGCCCGAACACCACTGCACTGCCCTAAACCCTGAAACACCAGCCCCTGCATGACCCCCTACACTGCCCGAACACCACTGCACTGCACTAAACCCTGAAACACCAGCCCCAGCACGACCCCTACACTGCCCGAACACCAATGCACTACCCTAAACCCAGAAACACCAGCCCTAGCACGACCCCCTACACTGCCCGAACACCACTGTACTGCCCTAAACCCTGAAACACCAGCCCCAACACGACCCCTACACTGCCCGAACACCACCGCACTGCCCTAAACCCTGAAACACCAGCCCCAGCATGACCCCCTACACTGCCCGAACACCACTGCACTGCCCTATACCCTGAGACACCAGCCCCTGTATGACCCACTACACTACCCTAAACCCTGAAACACCACCCCCAGCACGACTCCCTACACTACCGGAACACCACTGCACTGCCCCAAACCCTGAAACATCATCCCAAGCAAGACCCCGTACACTGCCCCAACACTACTGCCCTAAACCCTGAAACACCAGCCCCAGCAAGACACCCTACACTGCCCGAACACCACTGCACTGCCCCTAACCCTGAATCACCAGCCCCAGCAAGACCCCCTACACTGCCCGAACACCACTGCACTGCCCTAAACCCTGAAACACCAGCCCCTGCACGACCCCCTACCCTGCCCGAACACCACTGCACTGCCCTAAACCCTGAAACACCAGCCCCTGCACGACCCCCTACACTGCCAGTACACCACTGCACTGCCCTAAACCCTGAAACACCAGCCCCTGCACGACCCCCTACAATGCCCGGACACCACTGCACTGCCCTAAACCCTGAAATACCAGCCCCAGCACGACCCCCTGCACTGCCAGAACACCACTGCACTGCCCTAAACCCTGAAAGACGAGCCCCAGCACGACTCCCTACACTGCCCGAACACCACTGCACTGCCCTAAACCCTGAAACACCATGCCCAGCACGACCCCCTACACTGCTGCAACACCGCTGCACTGCCCTAAATCTTGAAACACCACCCCCAGCACGACCCCCTACACTGCCCGAACACCACTGCACTGCCCTAAACCCTGAAACATCATCCCAAGAAAGCCCCCGTACATTGCCCGAACACCACTGCCCTAAACCCTGAAACACCAGCCCAGCACGATCCCTACACTGCCCGAACACCACTGCACTGCCATAAACCCTCAGACACCACCCCCTGCACGACCCCCTACACTGCCCGAACAGCACTGCACTGCCCTAAACCCTGAAACACCAGCCCCTACACAACCCCCTACACTGCCTGAACACCACTGCACTGCCCATAACCCTGAAACACCAGCCCCTGCACGACTCCTACACTGCCCGAACACCGCTGCACTGCCCTAAAACCTGAAACACCAGCCCCTGCACGACCCCCTACACTGCCCGGACACCAGTGCACTGCCCTAAAACCTGAAACACCAGCCCCTGCACGACCCCCTACACTGCCCGGACACCAGTGCACTGCCCTCAACCCTGAAACACCAGCCCCAGCACGACCTCTACACTGCCTGAACACCACTGCACTGCCCTAAACCCTGAAACACCACCCCCAGCACGACCCTCTACACTACCCGAACACCACTGCACTGCCCTAAACCCTGAAACACCAGCCGCAACACGACCCCTACACTGCCCGAACACCACCGCGCTGCCCTAATCCCTGAAACACCAGCTCCAGCACGACCCCCTACACTGCCCGAACACCACCGCACTACCCTAAACCCTGAAACACCAGCCCCTGCAAGATCCCCTACACTGCATGAAAACCACTGCACTGCCCTATACCCTGAAACACCAGCCCCTGTACGACCCCCTACACTACCCTAATCCTTGAAACACCACCCCCAGCATGACCCCCTACACTGCCGGAACACCACTGCACTGCCCTAAACCCTGACACATCATCCCAAGCAAGACCCCGTACACTGCCCGAACACTACTGCCCTAATCCCTGAAACACCAGCCCCAGCAATACCCCTTACACTGCCCGAACACCACTGCACTGCCCTAAATCCTGAAACACCAGCCCCTGCATGACCCCCTACACTGCCTGAACACCACTGCACTGCCCTAAACCCTGAAACACCAGCCGCAGCACGACCCCCTACACTGCCCGAACACTACTGCCCTAAACCTGGAAACACCAGCCCCTGGAAGACCCCCTAGACTGCCCTAAACCCTGAAACACCACCCCCAGCACGACCCCCTACACTGCCGGAACACCACTGCACTGCCCTAAACCCTGAAACACCACCCCCAGCACGACCCCCTACACTGCCCAAACACCACTGCACTTCCCTAAACCCTGAAACATCATCCCAAGCCAGCACCCGTACACTGCCCGAACACCACTGCCCTAAACTCTGAAACACCACCCCTTCACGACCCCCTACAATGCCCGAACACCACTGCACTGCCCTAAACCCTGAAACACCAGCCCCTGCATGACCCCCTACACTGCCCGAACACCACTGCACTGCACTAAACCCTGAAACACCAGCCCCAGCACGACCCCTACACTGCCCGAACACCAATGCACTACCCTAAACCCTGAAACACCAGCCCTAGCACGACCCCCTACACTGCCCGAACACCACTGCACTGTCCTAAACCCTGAAACACCACCCCCAGCACATCCGCCTACACTGCCCGAACACCACTGCACTGCCTAAACCCTGAACCACCCCCAGCACAACCCCCTACACTGCCCGAACCCCACTGCACTGCCCTAAACCCTAAAACATCAGCCCCAGCAAGACCCACTACACTGCCCGAACACCACTGCACAGACCTAAACCCTAAAACACAAGCCCCAGCAAGACCCCCTACACTGCCCGAACACCACTGCACTGCCCTAAACCCTGAAACATCACCCCCAGCAAGAGCATCTACACTGCCCGAAAACCACTGCACTGCCCTAAACCCTGAAACATCATCCCAAGCAAGACCCCGTACACTGCCCGAACACTACTGCCCTAAACCCTGAAACACCACCCCCAGCACGACCCCCTACACTGCCCGAACAACACTGTACTGCCCTAAACCCTGAAAAACCAGCCCCAGCAAGACCCCCTACACTGCCCGAACACCACTGCACTTACCTAAACCCTGAAACACCAGCCCCAGCACGACCCCCTACACTGCCTGAACACCACTTCACTGCCCTAAACCCTCAAACACCAGCCCCTGCACGACCCCCTACACTGCCCGAACACCACTGCACTGCCCTAAACCCTGAAACACCAGCTCCTGCACGACCCCCTACACTCCCCGAACACCACTGCTCTGCCCTAAACCCTGAAACACCAGCCCCAACACGACCCCTACACTGCCCGAACACCACTGCACTGCCCTAAACCCTGAAACACCAGCCGCAGCACGACCCCCTACACTGCCCGAACACTACTGCCCTAAACCCGGAAACACCAGCCCCTGGAAGACCCCCTAGACTGCCCTAAACCCTGAAACACCACCCCCAGCACGACCCCCTACACTGCCGGAACACCACTGCACTGCCCTAAACCCTGAAACACCACCCCCAGCACGACCCCCTACACTGCCCAAACACCACTGCAATTTCCTAAACCCTGAAACATCATCCCAAGCCAGCCCCCGTACACTGCCCGAACACCACTGCCCTAAACTCTGAAACACCAGCCCTTCACGACCCCCTACAATGCCCGAACACCACTGCACTGCCCTAAACCCTGAAACACCAGCCCCTGCATGACCCCCTACACTGCCCGAACACCACTGCACTGCACTAAACCCTGAAACACCAGCCCCAGCACGACCCCTACACTGCCCAAACACCAATGCACTACCCTAAAGCCTGAAACACCAGCCCTAGCACGACCCCCTACACTGCCCGAACACCACTGCACTGTCCTAAACCCTGAAACACCACCCCCAGCACATCCGCCTACACTGCCCAAACACCACTGCACTGCCTAAACCCTGAACCACCCCCAGCACAACCCCCTACACTGCCCGAACCCCACTGCACTGCCCTAAACCCTAAAACATCAGCCCCAGCAAGACCCACTACACTGCCCGAACACCACTGCACAGACCTAAACCCTAAAACACAAGCCCCAGCAAGACCCCCTACACTGCCCGAACACCACTGCACTGCCCTAAACCCTGATTCATCACCCCGAGCACGACCCCTACACTGCTCTAAACCCTGAAACATCACCCCCAGCAAGAGCATCTACACTGCCCGAAAACCACTGCACTGCCCTAAACCCTGAAACATCATCCCAAGCAAGACCCCGTACACTGCCCGAACACTACTGCCCTAAACCCTGAAACACCACCCCCAGCACGACCCCCTACACTGCCCGAACAACACTGTACTGCCCTAAACCCTGAAAAACCAGCCCCAGCAAGACCCCCTACACTGCCCGAACACCACTGCACTTACCTAAACCCTGAAACACCAGCCCCAGCACGACCCCCTACACTGCCCGAACACCACTTCACTGCCCTAAACCCTCAAACACCAGCCCCTGCACGACCCCCTACACTGCCCGAACACCACTGCACTGCCCTAAACCCTGAAACACCAGCTCCTGCACGACCCCCTACACTCCCCGAACACCACTGCTCTGCCCTAAACCCTGAAACACCAGCCCCAACACGACCCCTACACTGCCCGAACACCACTGCACTGCCCTAAACCCTGAAACACCAGCCGCAGCACGACCCCCTACACTGCCCGAACACTACTGCCCTAAACCCGGAAACACCAGCCCCTGGAAGACCCCCTAGACTGCCCTAAACCCTGAAACACCACCCCCAGCACGACCCCCTACACTGCCGGAACACCACTGCACTGCCCTAAACCCTGAAACACCACCCCCAGCACGACCCCCTACACTGCCCAAACACCACTGCAATTCCCTAAACCCTGAAACATCATCCCAAGCCAGCCCCCGTACACTGCCCGAACACCACTGCCCTAAACTCTGAAACACCACCCCTTCACGACCCCCTACAATGCCCGAACACCACTGCACTGCCCTAAACCCTGAAACACCAGCCCCTGCATGACCCCCTACACTGCCCGAACACCACTGCACTGCACTAAACCCTGAAACACCAGCCCCAGCACGACCCCTACACTGCCCGAACACCAATGCACTACCCTAAAGCCTGAAACACCAGCCCTAGCACGACCCCCTACACTGCCCGAACACCACTGCACTGTCCTAAACCCTGAAACACCACCCCCAGCACATCCGCCTACACTGCCCGAACACCACTGCACTGCCTAAACCCTGAACCACCCCCAGCACAACCCCCTATACTGCCCGAACCCCACTGCACTGCCCTAAACCCTAAAACATCAGCCCCAGCAAGACCCACTACACTGCCCGAACACCACTGCACAGACCTAAACCCTAAAACACAAGCCCCAGCAAGACCCCCTACACTGCCCGAACACCACTGCACTGCGCTAAACCCTGATTCATCACCCCGAGCACGACCCCTACACTGCCCTAAACCCTGAAACATCACCCCCAGCAAGACCATCTACACTGCCCGAAAACCACTGCACTGCCCTAAACCCTGAAACATCATCCCAAGCAAGACCCCGTACACTGCCCGAACACTACTGCCCTAAACCCTGAAACACCACCCCCAGCACGACCCCCTACACTGCCCGAACAACACTGTACTGCCCTAAACCCTGAAACACCAGCCCCAGCAAGACCCCCTACACTGCCCGAACACCACTGCACTTACCTAAACCCTGAAACACCAGCCCCAGCACGACCCCCTACACTGCCCGAACACCACTTCACTGCCCTAAACCCTCAAACACCAGCCCCTGCACGACCCCCTACACTGCCCGAACACCACTGCACTGCCCTAAACCCTGAAACACCAGCTCCTGCACGACCCCCTACACTCCCCGAACACCACTGCTCTGCCCTAAACCCTGAAACACCAGCCCCAACACGACCCCTACACTGCCCGAACACCACCGCACTGCCCTAAACCCTGAAACACCAGCCCCAGCATGACCCCCTACACTGCCCAAACACCACTGCACTGCCCTATACCCTGAAACACCAGCCCCTGTATGACCCACTACACTACCCTAAACCCTGAAACACCACCCCCAGCACGACTCCCTACACTACCGGAACACCACTGCACTGCCCCAAACCCTGAAACATCATCCCAAGCAAGACCCCGTACACTGCCCGAACACTACTGCCCTAAACCCTGAAACATCAGCCCCAGCAAGACACCCTACACTGCCCGAACACCACTGCACTGCCCCTAACCCTGAATCACCAGCCCCAGCAAGACCCCCTACACTGCCCGAACACCACTGCACTGCCCTAAAACCTGAAACACCAGCCCCTGCACGACCCCCTACCCTTCCCGAACACCACTGCACTGCCCTAAACCCTGAAACACCAGCCCCTGCATGACCCCCTACAATGCCCGGACACCACTGCACTGCCCTAAACCCTGAAATACCAGCCCCAGCACGACCCCCTGCACTGCCAGAACACCACTGCACTGCCCTAAACCCTGAAACACGAGCCCCAGCACGACTCCCTACACTGCCCGAACACCACTGCCCTAAACCCTGAAACACCAGCCCCTGCAAGTTCCCCTACACTGCGTGAAAACCACTGCACTGCCCTATACCCTGAAACACCAGCCCCTGTACGACCCCGTACACTACCCTAAACCCTGAAACACCACCCCCAGCATGACCCCCTACACTGCCGGAACACCACTGCACTACCCTAAACCCTGACACATCATCCCAAGCAAGACCCCGTACACTGCCCGAACACTACTGCCCTAAACCCTGAAACACCAGCCCCAGCAAGACCCCCTACACTGCTCGAACACCACTGCACTGCCCTAAACCCTGAAACACCAGCCCCAGCAAGACCCCTTACACTGCCCGAACACCACTGCACTTCCCTAAACCCTGAAACACCAGCCCCAGCACGACCCCTACACTGCCCGAACACCACTGCACTGCCCTATACCCTGAAACACCAGCCCCTGCATGACCCCCTACACTGCCCGAACACCACTGCACTGCCCTAAACCCTGAAACACCAGCCGCAGCACGACCCCCTATACTGCCCGAACACCACTGCCCTAACCCGGAAACACCAGCCCCTGGAAGACCCCCTAGACTGCCCTAAACCTGAAACACCACCCCCAGCACGACCCCCTACACTGCCGGAACACCACTGCACTGCCCTAAACCCTAAAACATCAGCCCCAGCAAGACCCACTACACTGCCCGAACACCACTGCACAGACCTAAACCCTAAAACACAAGCCCCAGCAAGACCCCCTACACTGCCCGAACACCACTGCACTGCCCTAAACCCTGATTCATCATCCTGAGCACGACCCCTACACTGCCCTAAACCCTGAAACATCACCCCCAGCAAGAGCATCTACACTGCCCGAAAACCACTGCACTGCCCTAAACCCTGAAACATCATCCCAAGCAAGACCCCGTACACTGCCCGAACACTACTGCCCTAAACCCTGAAACACCACCCCCAGCATGACCCCCTACACTGCCCGAACACCACTGCACTGCCCTAAACCCTGAAACACCAGCCCAAGCAAGACCCCCTACACTGCCGGAACACCACTGCACTTCCCTAAACCCTGAAACACCAGCCCCAGCACGACCCCCTACACTGCCCGAACACCAATTCACTGCCCTAAACCCTGAAACACCAGCCCCTGCACGACCCCCTACAGTGCCCGAACACCACTGCACTGCTCTAAACCCTGAAACACCAGCTCCTGCACGACCCCCTACCCTGCCCGAACACCACTGCACTGCCCTAAACCCTGAAACACCAGCCCCTGCACGACCCCCTACACTGCCAGTACACCACTGCACTGCCCTAAACCCTGAAACACCAGCCCCTGCACGACCCCCTACAATGCCCGGACACCACTGCACTGCCCTAAACCCTGAAATACCAGCCCCAGCACGACCCCCTGCACTGCCAGAACACCACTGCACTGCCCTAAACCCTGAAAGACGAGCCCCAGCACGACTCCCTACACTGCCCGAACACCACTGCACTGCCCTAAACCCTGAAACACCATGCCCAGCACGACCCCCTACACTGCTGCAACACCGCTGCACTGCCCTAAATCTTGAAACACCACCCCCAGCACGACCCCCTACACTGCCCGAACACCACTGCACTGCCCTAAACCCTGAAACATCATCCCAAGAAAGCCCCCGTACATTGCCCGAACACCACTGCCCTAAACCCTGAAACACCAGCCCAGCACGATCCCTACACTGCCCGAACACCACTGCACTGCCATAAACCCTCAGACACCACCCCCTGCACGACCCCCTACACTGCCCGAACAGCACTGCACTGCCCTAAACCCTGAAACACCAGCCCCTACACAACCCCCTACACTGCCTGAACACCACTGCACTGCCCATAACCCTGAAACACCAGCCCCTGCACGACTCCTACACTGCCCGAACACCGCTGCACTGCCCTAAAACCTGAAACACCAGCCCCTGCACGACCCCCTACACTGCCCGGACACCAGTGCACTGCCCTAAAACCTGAAACACCAGCCCCTGCACGACCCCCTACACTGCCCGGACACCAGTGCACTGCCCTCAACCCTGAAACACCAGCCCCAGCACGACCTCTACACTGCCTGAACACCACTGCACTGCCCTAAACCCTGAAACACCACCCCCAGCACGACCCTCTACACTACCCGAACACCACTGCACTGCCCTAAACCCTGAAACACCAGCCGCAACACGACCCCTACACTGCCCGAACACCACCGCGCTGCCCTAATCCCTGAAACACCAGCTCCAGCACGACCCCCTACACTGCCCGAACACCACCGCACTACCCTAAACCCTGAAACACCAGCTCCTGCACGACCCCCTACACTCCCCGAACACCACTGCTCTGCCCTAAACCCTGAAACACCAGCCCCAACACGACCCCTACACTGCCCGAACACCACCGCACTGCCCTAAACCCTGAAACACCAGCCCCAGCATGACCCCCTACACTGCCCGAACACCACTGCACTGCCCTAAACCCTGAAACATCATCCCAAGCATGACCCCCTACACTGACCGAACACCACGCACCACCCTACACCCTGAAACATCATCCCCAGCAAGACCCCCTACCTTGCACGAACACCACTACCCTAAACCCTGAAACACCACCCCCAGCACGACCCCCTACACTGCCCGAACAACACTGCACTGCCCTAAACCCTGAAACACCAGCTCCTGCACGACCCCCTACACTCCCCGAACACCACTGCTCTGCCCTAAACCCTGAAACACCAGCCCCAACACGACCCCTACACTGCCCGAACACCACCGCACTGCCCTAAACCCTGAAACACCAGCCCCAGCATGACCCCCTACACTGCCCGAACACCACTGCACTGCCCTAAACCCTGAAACATCATCCCAAGCATGACCCCCTACACTGACCGAACACCACGCACCACCCTACACCCTGAAACATTATCCCCAGCAAGACCCCCTACCTTGCACGAACACCACTGCCCTAAACCCTGAAACACCAGCCCCTGCACGACCCCCTACACTGCCCGAACACCACTGCACTGCCCTATACCCTGAAACACCAGCCCCTGTATGACCCCCTACACTACCCTAAACCCTGAAACACCACCCCCAGCACGACCCCCTACACTGCCCGAACACCACTGCACTGCCTAAACCCTGAACCACCCCCAGCACAACCCCCTACACTGCCCGAACCCCACTGCACTGCCCTAAACCCTAAAACATCAGCCCCAGCAAGACCCACTATACTGCCCGAACACCACTGCACAGACCTAAACCCTAAAACACAAGCCCCAGCAAGACCCCCTACACTGCCCGAACACCACTGCACTGCCCTAAACCCTGATTCATCACCCCGAGCACGACCCCTACACTGCCCTAAACCCTGAAACATCACCCCCAGCAAGAGCATCTACACTGCCCGAAAACCACTGCACTGCCCTAAACCCTGAAACATCATCCCAAGCAAGAACCCGTACACTGCCCGAACACTACTGCCCTAAACCCTGAAACACCACCCCCAGCATGACCCCCTACACTGCCCGAACACCACTGCACTGCCCTAAACCCTGAAACACCAGCCCCAGCAAGACCCCCTACACTGCCGGAACACCACTGCACTTCCCTAAACCCTGAAACACCAGCCCCTGCACGACCCCCTACACTGCCTGAACACCACTGCACTGCCCTAAACACTGAAACATCATCCTCAGCATGACCCCCTACACTGACCGAACACCACGCACCGCCCTATTCCCTGAAACATCATCCCCAGCAAGACCCCCTACCTTGCACGAACACCACTGCCCTAAACCCTGAAACACCACCCCCAGCACGACCCCCTACACTGCCCGAACACCACAGCCCTAAACCCTGAAACACCACCCCAGCACAACCCCCTACACTGCCTGAACACAACTACACTGCCCTAAACCCTGAAACACCACCCCCAGCAAGACCCCCTACACTGCCCGAACACCACTGCACTGCCCTAAACCCTGAAACACCATCCCCTGCATGACCCTTTACATTGCCCGAACACCACTGCACTGCCCTAAACCCTGAAACATCATCCCCAGCAAGACCCCCTACACTGCCCGAACACCACTGCCCTAAACCCTGAAAAACCATCCCCAGCACGACCCCCTACACTGCCTGAACACCAATGCACTGCCCTAAACCCTGAAACACCAGCCCCAGCAAGACCCCCTACACTGCCTAACACCACTGCACTGCCCTAAACCCTGAAACACCACCCCCTGCATGACCCTCTACACTGCCCGAACACCACTGCACTGCCCTTGACCCTGAAACACCACCCCCTGCACAACCCCCTACACTGCCCGAACACCACTGCACTGCCCTCAACCCTGAAACACCAGCCCCAGCAAGACCCCCTACACTGCCCGAACACCACTGCACTGCCCTAAACCCTGAAACACCAGCCCCTGCACGAGCCCCTACACTGCCCGAACACCATTGCACTGCCCTAAACCCTGAAACACCAGCCCCTGCACGACCCCCTACACTGCCCGAACACCACTGAACTGCCCTAAACCCTGAAACACCAGCCCCTGCACGACCCCCTACAATGCCCGGACACCACTGCACTGCCCTAAACCCTGAAACACCAGCCCCAGCACGACACCCTGCACTGCCAGAACACCACTGCACTGCCCTAAACCCTGAAACACGAGCCCCAGCACAACTCCCTACACTGCCCGAACACTACTGCACTGCCCTAAACCCTGAAACACCAGCCCCTGCACGGCCCCCTAGACTGCCCTAAACCCTGAAACACCACCCCCAGCATGAACCCCTACACTGCCCGAGCACTACTGCACTGCCCTAAACCCTAAAACACCACCCCGAGCACGACCCCCTACACTGCCCGAACACCACTGCACTGCCCTAAACCCTGAAACACCAGCCCCAGCACGACTCCCTACACTGCCCGAATACCACTGCACTGCCCTAAACCACCAGCCCCTGCACGGCCCCCTAGACTGCCCTAAACCCTGAAACACCACCCCCAGCACGACCACCTACACTGCCCGAACACCACTGCACTGCCCTAAACCCTGAAACACCAGCCCCCACATGACCCCCTACACTGCCCGAACACCACGCACCGCCCTACACCCTGAAACATCATCCCCAGCAAGACCCCCTACCTTGCACGAACACCACTACCCTAAACCCTGAAACACCACCCCCAGCACGACCCCCTACACTGCCCGAACAACACTGCACTGCCCTAAACCCTGAAACACCAGCTCCTGCACGACCCCCTACACTCCCCGAACACCACTGCTCTGCCCTAAACCCTGAAACACCAGCCCCAACACGACCCCTACACTGCCCGAACACCACCGCACTGCCCTAAACCCTGAAACACCAGCCCCAGCATGACCCCCTACACTGCCCGAACACCACTGCACTGCCCTAAACCCTGAAACATCATCCCAAGCATGACCCCCTACACTGACCGAACACCACGCACCACCCTACACCCTGAAACATTATCCACAGCAAGACCCCCTACCTTGCACGAACACCACTGCCCTAAACCCTGAAACACCAGCCCCTGCACGACCCCCTACACTGCCCGAACACCACTGCACTGCCCTATACCCTGAAACACCAGCCCCTGTATGACCCCCTACACTACCCTAAACCCTGAAACACCACCCCCAGCACGACCCCCTACACTGCCCGAACACCACTGCACTGCCTAAACCCTGAACCACCCCCAGCACAACCCCCTACACTGCCCGAACCCCACTGCACTGCCCTAAACCCTAAAACATCAGCCCCAGCAAGACCCACTACACTGCCCGAACACCACTGCACAGACCTAAACCCTAAAACACAAGCCCCAGCAAGACCCCCTACACTGCCCGAACACCACTGCACTGCCCTAAACCCTGATTCATCACCCCGAGCACGACCCCTACACTGCCCTAAACCCTGAAACATCACCCCCAGCAAGAGCATCTACACTGCCCGAAAACCACTGCACTGCCCTAAACCCTGAAACATCATCCCAAGCAAGAACCCGTACACTGCCCGAACACTACTGCCCTAAACCCTGAAACACCACCCCCAGCATGACCCCCTACACTGCCCGAACACCACTGCACTGCCCTAAACCCTGAAACACCAGCCCCAGCAAGACCCCCTACACTGCCGGAACACCACTGCACTTCCCTAAACCCTGAAACACCAGCCCCTGCACGACCCCCTACACTGCCCGAACACCACTGCACTGCTCTAAACCCTGAAACACCAGCCCAGCACGATCCCTACACTGCCCGAACACCACTGCACTGCCCCTAACCCTGAATCACCAGCCCCAGCAAGACCCCCTACACTGCCCGAACACCACTGCACTGCCCTAAACCCTGAAACACCAGCCCCTGCACGACCCCCTACCCTGCCCGAACACCACTGCACTGCCCTAAACCCTGAAACACCAGCCCCTGCACGACCCCTACACTGCCCGAACACCACTGCACTGCCCTAAAACCTGAAACACCAGCCCCTGCACGACCCCCTACACTGCCCGGACACCAATGCACTGCCCTAAACCCTGAAACACCAGCCCCAGCACGACCTCTACACTGCCTGAACACCACTGCATTGCCCTAAACCCTGAAACACCACCCCCAGCACGACCCTCTACACTACCCGAACACCACTGCACTGCCCTAAACCCTGAAACACCAGCCGCAACACGACCCCTACACTGCCCGAACACCACGGCGCTGCCCTAATCCCTGAAACACCAGCTCCAGCACGACCCCCTACACTGCCCGAACACCACCGCACTGCCCTAAACCCTGAAACACCAGCCCCTGCAAGATCCCCTACACTGCCTGAACACCACTACACTGCCCTATACCCTGAAACACCAGCCCCTGTACGACCCCCTACACTACCCTAAACCCTGAAACACCACCCCAGCATGACCCCCTACACTGCCGGAACACCACTGCACTGCCCTAAACCCTGACACATCATCCCAAGCAAGACCCCGTACACTGCCCGAACACTACTGCCCTAAACCCTGAAACTCCAGCCCCAGCAAGACCCCCTACACTGCTTGAACACCACTGCACTGCCCTAAACCCTGAAACACCAGCCCCAGCATGACCCCTTACACTGCCCGAACACCACTGCACTTCCCTAAACCCTGAAACACCAGCCCCAGCACGACCCCCTACACTGCCCGAACACCACTGCACTGCCCTAAACCCTGAAACACCAGCCCCTGCATGACCCCCTACACTGCCCAAACACCACTGCACTGCCCTAAACCCTGAAACACCAGCCCCAGCACGACCCCCTACACTGCCCGAACACCACTGCCCTAAACCCGGAAACACCAGCCCCTGGAAGACCCCCTAGACTGCCCTAAACCCAGAAACACCACCCCCAGCACGACCCCCTACACTGCCGGAACACCACTGCACTGCCCTAAACGCTGAAACACCACCCCCAGCACGACCCCCTACACTGCCCAAACACCACTGCACTTCCCTAAACCCTGAAACATCATCCCAAGCCAGCCCCCGTACACTGCCCGAACACCACTGCCCTAAACTCTGAAACACCAGCCCCTGCACGACCCCCTACAATGCCCGAACACCACTGCACTGCCCTAAACCCTGAAACACCAGCCCCTGCATGACCCCCTACACTGCCAGAACACCACTGCGCTGCACTAAACCCTGAAACACCAGCCCCAGCACGACCCCTACACTGCCCGAACACCAATGCACTACCCTAAACCCTGAAACACCAGCCCTAGCATGACCCCCTACACTGCCCGAACACCACTGCACTGCCCTAATCCCTGAAACACCTGCCCCAGCACAACCCCCTACACTGCACTAACACCACTACACTGCCCTAAACCCTGAAACACCACCCCCAGCACATCCGCCTACACTGCCCGAACACTACTGCACTGCCCTAAACCCTGAAACACCAACCCCTGCACGACCCCCTACACTGCCCGAACACCACTGCACTGCCTAAACCCTGAACCACCCCAGCACAACCCCTACACTGCCCGAACCCCACTGCACTGCCCTAAACCGTAAAACATCAGCCCCAGCAAGACCCACTACACTGCCCGAACACCACTGCACAGACCTAAACCCTAAAACACAAGCCCCAGCATGACCCCCTACACTGCCCGAACACCACTGCACTGCCCTAAACCCTGATTCATCACCCCGAGCATGACCCCTACACTGCCCTAAACCCTGAAACATCACCCCCAGCAAGAGCATCTACACTGCCCGAAAACCACTGCACTGCCCTAAACCCTGAAACATCATCCCAAGCAAGACCCCGTACACTGCCCGAACACTACTGCCCTAAACCCTGAAACACCACCCCCAGCACGACCCCCTACACTGCCCGCACACCACTGCACTGCCCTAAACCCTGAAACACCAGCCCCAGCAAGACCCCCTAAACTGCCCGAACACCACTGCACTTCCCTAAACCCTGAAACACCAGCCCCAGCACGACCCCCTACACTGCCTGAACACCACTTCACTGCCCTAAACCCTGAAACACCAGCCCCTGCACGACCCCCTACACTGCCCGAACACAACTGCACTGCCCTAAGCCCTGAAACACCAGCTCCTGCACGACCCCCTACACTCCCCGAACACCACTGCTCTGCCCTAAACCCTGAAACACCAGCCCCAACACGACCCCTACACTGCCCGAACACCACCGCACTGCCCTAAACCCTGAAACACCAGCCCCAGCATGACCCCCTACACTGCCCGAACACCACTGCACTGCCGTATACCCTGAAACACCAGCCCCTGTATGACCCCCTACACTATCCTAAACCCTGAAACACCACCCCCAGCACGACTCCCTACACTACCGGAACACCACTGCACTGCCCCAAACCCTGAAACACCAGCCCCTGCACGACCCCCTACACTGCCCGAACACCACTGCACTGCCCTAAACCCTCAAACACCATCCCCTGCACGACCCCCTACCCTGCCCGAACACCACTGCACTGCCCTAAACCCTGAAACACCAGCCCCTGCACGACCCCCTACACTGCCCGAACACCACTGCACTGCCCTAAACCCTGAAACACCAGCCCCTGCACGACCCCCTACAATGCCCGGACACCACTGCACTGCCCTAAACCCTGAAACACCAGCCCCAGCAAGACCCCCTGCACTGCCAGAACACCACTGCACTGCCCTAAACCCTGAAACACGAGCCCCAGCACGACTCCCTACACTGCCCGAACACCACTGCACTGCCCTAAACCCTGAAACACCAGCCCCTGCACGGCCCCCTAGACTGCCCTAAACCCTGAAACACCACCCCAGCACGACCCCCTACACTGCCCGAACACCACTGCACTGCCCTAAACCCTGAAACACCACCCCCAGCATGACCCCCTACACTGCCCGAACACCACTGCACTGCCCTAAACCCTGAAACACCAGCCCCAGCATGACCCCCTACACTGCCCGAACACCACTGCACTGCCCTAAACCCTGAAACATCATCCCAAGCATGACCCCCTACACTGACCGAACACCACGCACCGCCCTACACCCTGAAACATTATCCCCAGCAAGACCCCCTACCTTGCACGAACACCACTGCCCTAAACCCTGAAACACCAGCCCCTGCACGACCCCCTACACTGCCCGATCACCACTGCACTGCCCTAAATCCTGAAACACCAGCTCCTGCACGACCCCCTACACTCCCCGAACACCACTGCTCTGCCCTAAACCCTGAAACACCAGCCCCAACATGACCCCTACACTGCCCGAACACCACCGCACTGCCCTAAACCCTGAAACACCAGCCCCAGCACGACCCCCTACACTGCCCGAACACCACTGCACTGCCTTATACCCTGAAACACCAGCCCCTGTATGACCCCCTACACTACCCTAAACCCTGAAACACCACCCCCAGCACGACCCCCTACACTACCGGAACACCACTGAACTGCCCCAAACCCTAAAACATCATCCCTAGCAAGACCCCGTACACTGCTCGAACACTACTGCCCTAAACCCTGAAACACCAGCCCCAGCAAGACACCCTACACTGCCCGAACACCACTGCACTGCCCCTAACCCTGAATCACCAGCCCCAGCAAGACCCCCTACACTGCCCGAACACCCCTGCACTGCCCTAAACCCTGAAACACCAGCCCCTGCACGACCCCCTACACTGCCCGAACACCACTGCACTGCCCTAAACCCTGAAACACCAGCCCCTGCATGACCCCTACACTGCCCGAACACCACCGCACTGCCCTAAACCCTGAAACACCAGCCCCAGCACGACCCCCTACACTGCCCGAACACCACTGCACTGCCTTATACCCTGAAACACCAGCCCCTGTATGACCCCCTACACTACCCTAAACCCTGAAACACCACCCCCAGCACGACCCCCTACACTACCGGAACACCACTGAACTGCCCCAAACCCTAAAACATCATCCCTAGCAAGACCCCGTACACTGCTCGAACACTACTGCCCTAAACCCTGAAACACCAGCCCCAGCAAGACACCCTACACTGCCCGAACACCACTGCACTGCCCCTAACCCTGAATCACCAGCCCCAGCAAGACCCCCTACACTGCCCGAACACCCCTGCACTGCCCTAAACCCTGAAACACCAGCCCCTGCACGACCCCCTACACTGCCCGAACACCACTGCACTGCCCTAAACCCTGAAACACCAGCCCCTGCATGACCCCTACACTGCCCGAACACCACTGCACTGCCCTAAACCCTGAAACACCAGCCCCTGCACGACCCCCTACAATGCCCGGACCCCACTGCACTGCCCTAAACCCTGAAACACTAGCCCCAGCACGACCCCCTGCACTGCCAGAACACCACTGCACTGCCCTAAACCCTGAAACACGAGCCCCAGCACGACTCCCTACACTGCCCGAACACCACTGCACTGCCCTAAACCCTGAAACACCAGCCCCTGCACGGCCCTCTAGACTGCCCTAAACCCTGAAACACCACCCCCAGCACGACCCCCTACACTGCCCGAACACCACTGCACTGCCCTAAACCCTGAAACACCACCCCGAGCACGACCCCCTACACTGCCTGAACACCACTGCACTGCCCTAAACACTGAAACATCATCCTCAGCATGACCCCCTACACTGACCGAACACCACGCACCGCCCTATTCCCTGAAACATCATCCCCAGCAAGACCCCTTACCTTGCACGAACACCACTGCCCTAAACCCTGAAACACCACCCCCAGCACGACCCCCTACACTGCCCGAACACCACAGCCCTAAACCCTGAAACACCACCCCAGCACAACCCCCTACACTGCCTGAACACAACTACACTGCCCTAAACCCTGAAACACCAGCCCCAGCAAGACCCCCTACACTGCCCAAACACCACTGCACAAACCTATACCCTGAAACACCACCCCCAGCAAGACCCCCTACACTGCCCGAACACCACTGCACTGCCCTAAACCCTGAAACACCATCCCCTGCATGACCCTTTACACTGCCCGAACACCACTGCACTGCCCTAAACCCTGAAACATCATCCCCAGCAAGACCCCCTACACTGCCCGAACACCACTGCCCTAAACCCTGAAAAACCATCCCAGCACGACCCCCTACACTGCCTGAACACCAATGCACTGCCCTAAACCCTGAAACACCAGCCCCAGCAAGACCCCCTACACTGCCTAACACCACTGCACTGCCCTAAACCCTGAAACACCACCCCCTGCATGACCCTCTACACTGCCCGAACACCACTGCACTGCCCTTGACCCTGAAACACCACCCCCTGCACAACCCCCTACACTGCCCGAACACCACTGCACTGCCCTAAACCCTGAAACACCAGCCCCAGCAAGACCCCCTACACTGCCCGAACACCACTGCACTGCCCTAAACCCTGAAACACCAGCCCCTGCACGAGCCCCTACACTGCCCGAACACCACTGCACTGCCCTAAACCCTGAAACACCAGCCCCTGCACGACCCCCTACACTGCCCGAACACCACTGCACTGCCCTAAACCCTGAAACACCAGCCCCTGCACGACCCCCTACAATGCCCGGACACCACTGCACTGCCCTAAACCCTGAAACACCAGCCCCAGCACGACACCCTGCACTGCCAGAACACCACTGCACTGCCCTAAACCCTGAAACACGAGCCCCAGCACAACTCCCTACACTGCCCGAACACTACTGCACTGCCCTAAACCCTGAAACACCAGCCCCTGCACGGCCCCCTAGACTGCCCTAAACCCTGAAACACCACCCCCAGCACGAACCCCTACACTGCCCGAGCACTACTGCACTGCCCTAAACCCTAAAACACCACCCCGAGCACGACCCCCTACACTGCCCGAACACCACTGCACTGCCCTAAACCCTGAAACACCAGCCCCAGCACGACTCCCTACACTGCCCGAATACCACTGCACTGCCCTAAACCACCAGCCCCTGCACGGCCCCCTAGACTGCCCTAAACCCTGAAACACCACCCCCAGCACGACCACCTACACTGCCCGAACACCACTGCACTGCCCTAAACCCTGAAACACCAGCCCCCACATGACCCCCTACACTGCCCGAACACCACGCACCGCCCTACACCCTGAAACATCATCCCCAGCAAGACCCCCTACCTTGCACGAACACCACTACCCTAAACCCTGAAACACCACCCCCAGCACGACCCCCTACACTGCCCGAACAACACTGCACTGCCCTAAACCCTGAAACACCAGCTCCTGCACGACCCCCTACACTCCCCGAACACCACTGCTCTGCCCTAAACCCTGAAACACCAGCCCCAACACGACCCCTACACTGCCCGAACACCACCGCACTGCCCTAAACCCTGAAACACCAGCCCCAGCATGACCCCTACACTGCCCGAACACCACTGCACTGCCCTAAACCCTGAAACATCATCCCAAGCATGACCCCCTACACTGACCGAACACCACGCACCACCCTACACCCTGAAACATTATCCCCAGCAAGACCCCCTACCTTGCACGAACACCACTGCCCTAAACCCTGAAACACCAGCCCCTGCACGACCCCCTACACTGCCCGAACACCACTGCACTGCCCTATACCCTGAAACACCAGCCCCTGTATGACCCCCTACACTACCCTAAACCCTGAAACACCACCCCCAGCACGACCCCCTACACTGCCCGAACACCACTGCACTGCCTAAACCCTGAACCACCCCCAGCACAACCCCCTACACTGCCCGAACCCCACTGCACTGCCCTAAACCCTAAAACATCAGCCCCAGCAAGACCCACTACACTGCCCGAACACCACTGCACAGACCTAAACCCTAAAACACAAGCCCCAGCAAGACCCCCTACACTGCCCGAACACCACTGCACTGCCCTAAACCCTGATTCATCACCCCGAGCACGACCCCTACACTGCCCTAAACCCTGAAACATCACCCCCAGCAAGAGCATCTACACTGCCCGAAAACCACTGCACTGCCCTAAACCCTGAAACATCATCCCAAGCAAGAACCCGTACACTGCCCGAACACTACTGCCCTAAACCCTGAAACACCACCCCCAGCATGACCCCCTACACTGCCCGAACACCACTGCACTGCCCTAAACCCTGAAACACCAGCCCCAGCAAGACCCCCTACACTGCCGGAACACCACTGCACTTCCCTAAACCCTGAAACACCAGCCCCTGCACGACCCCCTACACTGCCTGAACACCACTGCACTGCCCTAAACACTGAAACATCATCCTCAGCATGACCCCCTACACTGACCGAACACCACGCACCGCCCTATTCCCTGAAACATCATCCCCAGCAAGACCCCCTACCTTGCACGAACACCACTGCCCTAAACCCTGAATCACCACCCCCAGCACGACCCCCTACACTGCCCGAACACCACAGCCCTAAACCCTGAAACACCACCCCAGCACAACCCCCTACACTGCCTGAACACAACTACACTGCCCTAAACCCTGAAACACCAGCCCCAGCAAGACCCCCTACACTGCCCAAACACCACTGCACAAACCTATACCCTGAAACACCACCCCCAGCAAGACCCCCTACACTGCCCGAACACCACTGCACTGCCCTAAACCCTGAAACACCATCCCCTGCATGACCCTTTACACTGCCCGAACACCACTGCACTGCCCTAAACCCTGAAACATCATCCCCAGCAAGGCCCCCTACACTGCCCGAACACCACTGCCCTAAACCCTGAAAAACCATCCCCAGCACGACCCCCTACACTGCCTGAACACCAATGCACTGCCCTAAACCCTGAAACACCAGCCCCAGCAAGACCCCCTACGCTGCCTAACACCACTGCACTGCCCTAAACCCTGAAACACCACCCCCTGCATGACCCTCTACACTGCCCGAACACCACTGCACTGCCCTTGACCCTGAAACACCACCCCCTGCACAACCCCCTACACTGCCCGAACACCACTGCACTGCCCTAAACCCTGAAACACCAGCCCCAGCAAGACCCCCTACACTGCCCGAACACCACTGCACTGCCCTAAACCCTGAAACACCAGCCCCTGCACGAGCCCCTACACTGCCCGAACACCACTGCACTGCCCTAAACCCTGAAACACCAGCCCCTGCACGACCCCCTACACTGCCCGAACACCACTGCACTGCCCTAAACCCTGAAACACCAGCCCCTGCACGACCCCCTACAATGCCCGGACACCACTGCACTGCCCTAAACCCTGAAACACCAGCCCCAGCACGACACCCTGCACTGCCAGAACACCACTGCACTGCCCTAAACCCTGAAACACGAGCCCCAGCACAACTCCCTACACTGCCCGAACACTACTGCACTGCCCTAAACCCTGAAACACCAGCCCCTGCACGGCCCCCTAGACTGCCCTAAACCCTGAAACACCACCCCCAGCACGAACCCCTACACTGCCCGAGCACTACTGCACTGCCCTAAACCCTAAAACACCACCCCGAGCACGACCCCCTACACTGCCCGAACACCACTGCACTGCCCTAAACCCTGAAACACCAGCCCCAGCACGACTCCCTACACTGCCCGAATACCACTGCACTGCCCTAAACCACCAGCCCCTGCACGGCCCCCTAGACTGCCCTAAACCCTGAAACACCACCCCCAGCACGACCACCTACACTGCCCGAACACCACTGCACTGCCCTAAACCCTGAAACACCAGCCCCCACATGACCCCCTACACTGCCCGAACACCACGCACCGCCCTACACCCTGAAACATCATCCCCAGCAAGACCCCCTACCTTGCACGAACACCACTACCCTAAACCCTGAAACACCACCCCCAGCACGACCCCCTACACTGCCCGAACAACACTGCACTGCCCTAAACCCTGAAACACCAGCTCCTGCACGACCCCCTACACTCCCCGAACACCACTGCTCTGCCCTAAACCCTGAAACACCAGCCCCAACACGACCCCTACACTGCCCGAACACCACCGCACTGCCCTAAACCCTGAAACACCAGCCCCAGCATGACCCCCTACACTGCCCGAACACCACTGCACTGCCCTAAACCCTGAAACATCATCCCAAGCATGACCCCCTACACTGACCGAACACCACGCACCACCCTACACCCTGAAACATTATCCCCAGCAAGACCCCCTACCTTGCACGAACACCACTGCCCTAAACCCTGAAACACCAGCCCCTGCACGACCCACTACACTGCTCGAACACCACTGCACAGACCTAAACCCTAAAACACAAGCCCCAGCAAGACCCCCTACACTGCCCGAACACCACTGCACTGCCCTAAACCCTGATTCATCACCCCGAGCACGACCCCTACACTGCCCTAAACCCTGAAACATCACCCCCAGCAAGAGCATCTACACTGCCCGAAAACCACTGCACTGCCCTAAACCCTGAAACATCATCCCAAGCAAGAACCCGTACACTGCCCGAACACTACTGCCCTAAACCCTGAAACACCACCACCAGCATGACCCCCTACACTGCCCGAACACCACTGCACTGCCCTAAACCCTGAAACACCAGCCCCAGCAAGACCCCCTACACTGCCGGAACACCACTGCACTTCCCTAAACCCTGAAACACCAGCCCCTGCACGACCCCCTACACTGCCTGAACACCACTGCACTGCCCTAAACACTGAAACATCATCCTCAGCATGACCCCCTACACTGACCGAACACCACGCACCGCCCTATTCCCTGAAACATCATCCCCAGCAAGACCCCCTACCTTGCACGAACACCACTGCCCTAAACCCTGAATCACCACCCCCAGCACGACCCCCTACACTGCCCGAACACCACAGCCCTAAACCCTGAAACACCACCCCAGCACAACCCCCTACACTGCCTGAACACAACTACACTGCCCTAAACCCTGAAACACCAGCCCCAGCAAGACCCCCTACACTGCCCAAACACCACTGCACAAACCTATACCCTGAAACACCACCCCCAGCAAGACCCCCTACACTGCCCGAACACCACTGCACTGCCCTAAACCCTGAAACACCATCCCCTGCATGACCCTTTACACTGCCCGAACACCACTGCACTGCCCTAAACCCTGAAACATCATCCCCAGCAAGGCCCCCTACACTGCCCGAACACCACTGCCCTAAACCCTGAAAAACCATCCCCAGCACGACCCCCTACACTGCCTGAACACCAATGCACTGCCCTAAACCCTGAAACACCAGCCCCAGCAAGACCCCCTACGCTGCCTAACACCACTGCACTGCCCTAAACCCTGAAACACCACCCCCTGCATGACCCTCTACACTGCCCGAACACCACTGCACTGCCCTTGACCCTGAAACACCACCCCCTGCACAACCCCCTACACTGCCCGAACACCACTGCACTGCCCTAAACCCTGAAACACCAGCCCCAGCAAGACCCCCTACACTGCCCGAACACCACTGCACTGCCCTAAACCCTGAAACACCAGCCCCTGCACGAGCCCCTACACTGCCCGAACACCACTGCACTGCCCTAAACCCTGAAACACCAGCCCCTGCACGACCCCCTACACTGCCCGAACACCACTGCACTGCCCTAAACCCTGAAACACCAGCCCCTGCACGACCCCCTACAATGCCCGGACACCACTGCACTGCCCTAAACCCTGAAACACCAGCCCCAGCACGACACCCTGCACTGCCAGAACACCACTGCACTGCCCTAAACCCTGAAACACGAGCCCCAGCACAACTCCCTACACTGCCCGAACACTACTGCACTGCCCTAAACCCTGAAACACCAGCCCCTGCACGGCCCCCTAGACTGCCCTAAACCCTGAAACACCACCCCCAGCACGAACCCCTACACTGCCCGAGCACTACTGCACTGCCCTAAACCCTAAAACACCACCCCGAGCACGACCCCCTACACTGCCCGAACACCACTGCACTGCCCTAAACCCTGAAACACCAGCCCCAGCACGACTCCCTACACTGCCCGAATACCACTGCACTGCCCTAAACCACCAGCCCCTGCACGGCCCCCTAGACTGCCCTAAACCCTGAAACACCACCCCCAGCACGACCACCTACACTGCCCGAACACCACTGCACTGCCCTAAACCCTGAAACACCAGCCCCCACATGACCCCCTACACTGCCCGAACACCACGCACCGCCCTACACCCTGAAACATCATCCCCAGCAAGACCCCCTACCTTGCACGAACACCACTACCCTAAACCCTGAAACACCACCCCCAGCACGACCCCCTACACTGCCCGAACAACACTGCACTGCCCTAAACCCTGAAACACCAGCTCCTGCACGACCCCCTACACTCCCCGAACACCACTGCTCTGCCCTAAACCCTGAAACACCAGCCCCAACACGACCCCTACACTGCCCGAACACCACCGCACTGCCCTAAACCCTGAAACACCAGCCCCAGCATGACCCCCTACACTGCCCGAACACCACTGCACTGCCCTAAACCCTGAAACATCATCCCAAGCATGACCCCCTACACTGACCGAACACCACGCACCACCCTACACCCTGAAACATTATCCCCAGCAAGACCCCCTACCTTGCACGAACACCACTGCCCTAAACCCTGAAACACCAGCCCCTGCACGACCCCCTACACTGCCCGAACACCACTGCACTGCCCTATACCCTGAAACACCAGCCCCTGTATGACCCCCTACACTACCCTAAACCCTGAAGCACTACCCCCAGCACGACCCCCTACACTGCCCGAACACCACTGCACTGCCTAAACCCTGAACCACCCCCAGCACAACCCCCTACACTGCCCGAACCCCACTGCACTGCCCTAAACCCTAAAACATCAGCCCCAGCAAGACCCACTACACTGCCCGAACACCACTGCACAGACCTAAACCCTAAAACACAAGCCCCAGCAAGACCCCCTACACTGCCCGAACACCACTGCACTGCCCTAAACCCTGATTCATCACCCCGAGCACGACCCCTACACTGCCCTAAACCCTGAAACATCACCCCCAGCAAGAACATCTACACTGCCCGAAAACCACTGCACTGCCCTAAACCCTGAAACATCATCCCAAGCAAGAACCCGTACACTGCCCGAACACTACTGCCCTAAACCCTGAAACACCACCCCCAGCATGACCCCCTACACTGCCCGAACACCA
Organism: Triturus cristatus; assembly: GCF_964204655.1. Lineage (NCBI taxonomy): Eukaryota > Metazoa > Chordata > Amphibia > Caudata > Salamandridae > Triturus > Triturus cristatus. The sequence goes on along the minus strand of NW_028188172.1, from coordinate 182,007 downwards.
CTGCACTGCCCTAAACCCTGAAACACCAGCCCCAGCAAGACCCCCTACACTGCCGGAACACCACTGCACTTCCCTAAACCCTGAAACACCAGCCCCTGCACGACCCCCTACACTGCCCGAACACCACTGCACTGCTCTAAACCCTGAAACACCAGCTCCTGCACGACCCCCTACACTCCCCGAACACCACTGCTCTGCCCTAAACCCTGAAACACCAGCCCCATCACGACCCCTACACTGCCCGAACACCACCGCACTGCCCTAAACCCTGAAACACCAGCCCCAGCATGACCCCCTACACTGCCCGAACACCACTGCTCTGCCCTATACCCTGAAACACCAGCCCCTGTATGACCCCCTACACTACCCTAAACCCTGAAACACCACCCCCAGCACGACTCCCTACACTACCGGAACACCACTGCACTGCCCCAAACCCTGAAACATCATCCCAAGCAAGACCCCGTACACTGCCCGAACACTACTGCCCTAAACCCTGAAACACCAGCCCCAGCAAGACACCCTACACTGCCCGAACACCACTGCACTGCCCCTAACCCTGAATCACCAGCCCCAGCAAGACCCCTTACACTGCCCGAACACCACTGCACTGCCCTAAACCCTGAAACACCAGCCCCTGCACGACCCCCTACCCTGCCCGAACACCACTGCACTGCCCTAAACCCTGAAACACCAGCCCCTGCACGACCCCCTACACTGCCCGAACACCACTGCACTGCCCTAAACCCTGAAACACCAGCCCCTGCAAGACCCCCTACAATGCCCGGACACCACTGCACTGTCCTAAACCCTGAAACACCAGCCCCAGCACGACCCCCTGCACTGCCAGAACACCACTGCACTGCCCTAAACCCTGAAACACGAGCCCCAGCACGACTCCCTACACTGCCCGAACACCACTGCACTGCCCTAAACCCTGAAACACCAGCCCCTGCACGGCCCCCTAGACTGCCCTAAACCCTGAAACACCACCCCCAGCACGACCCCCTACACTGCCCGAACACCACTGCACTGCCCTAAACCCTGAAACACCACCCCCAGCACAACCCCCTACACTGCCCGAACACCACTGCACTGCCCTAAACCCTGAAACATCATCCCAAGCATGAAACCCTACACAGACCGAACACCACGCACCGCCCTACACCCTGAAACATCATCCCCAGCAAGACCCCCTACCTTACACGAACACCACTACCCTAAACCCTGAAACACCACCCCCAGCACGACCCCCTACACTGCCCGAACACAACTGCACTGCCCTAAACCCTGAAACACCAGCTCCTGCACGACCCCCTACACTCCCCGAACACCACTGCTCTGCCCTAAACCCTGAAACACCAGCCCCAACACGACCCCTACACTGCCCGAACACCACCGCACTGCCCTAAACCCTGAAACACAAGCCCCAGCATGACCCCCTACACTGCCCGAACACCACTGCACTGCCCTAAACCCTGAAACATCATCCCAAGCATGACCCCCTACACTGACCGAATACCACGCACCGCCCTACACCCTGAAACATTATCCCCAGCAAGACCCCTTACCTTGCACGAACACCACTGCCCTAAACCCTGAAACACCAGCCCCTGCACGACCCCCTACACTGCCCGAACACCACTGCACTGCCCTAAATCCTGAAACACCAGCTCCTGCACGACCCCCTACACTCCCCGAACACCACTGCTCTGCCCTAAACCCTGAAACACCAGCCCCAACATGACCCCTACACTGCCCGAACACCACCGCACTGCCCTAAACCCTGAAACACCAGCCCCAGCATGACCCCTACACTGCCCGAACACCACTGCACTGCCCTATACCCTGAAACACCAGCCCCTGTATGACCCCCTACACTACCCTAAACCCTGATACACCACCCCCAGCTCGACTCCCTACACTACCGGAACACCACTGCACTGCCTCAAACCCTGAAACATCATCCCAAGCAAGACCCCATACACTGCCCGAACACTACTGCCCTAAACCCTGAAACACCAGCCCCTGCACGACCCCCTACACTGCCCGAACACCACTGCACTGCCCTAAACCCTCAAACACCATCCCCTGCACGACCCCCTACCCTGCCCGAACACCACTGCACTGCCCTAAACCCTGAAACACCAGCCCCTGCGCGACCCCCTACACTGCCCGAACACCACTGCACTGCCCTAAACCCTGAAACACCAGACCCTGCACGACCCCCTACAATGCCCAGACACCACTGCACTGCCCTAAACCCTGAAACACCAGCCCCAGCACGACCCCCTGCACTGCCAGAACACCACTGCACTGCCCTAAACCCTGAAACACGAGCCCCAGAACGACTCCCTACACTGCCCGAACACCACAGCACTGCCCTAAACCCTGAAACACCAGCCCCAGCACGACCCCCTACACTGCCCGAACACCACTGCACTGCCCTAAACCCTGAAACACCACCCCCAGCACGACCCCCTACACTGCCCGAACACCGCTGCACTGCCCTAAACCCTGAAACACCAGCCCCAGCATGACCCCCTACACTGCCCGAACACCACTGCACTGCCCTAAACCCTGAAACATCATCCCAAGCATGACCCCCTACACTGACCGAACACCACGCACCGCCCTACACCCTGAAACACCACCCCCAGCACGACCCCCTACACTGCCCAAACACCACTGCACTTCCCTAAACCCTGAAACATCATCCCAAGCCAGCCCCCGTACACTGCCCGAACACCACTGCCCTAAACTCTGAAACACCAGCCCCTGCACGACCCCCTACAATGCCCGAACACCACTGCACTGCCCTAAACCCTGAAACACCAGCCCCTGCATGACCCCCTACACTGCCAGAACACCACTGCACTGCACTAAACCCTGAAACACCAGCCCCAGCACGACCCCTACACTGCCCGAACACCAATGCACTACCCTAAACCCTGAAACACCAGCCCTAGCACGACCCCCTACACTGCCCGAACACCACTGCACTGCCCTAATCCCTGAAACACCTGCCCCAGCACAACCCCCTACACTGCACTAACACCACTATACTGCCCTAAACCCTGAAACACCACCCCCAGCACATCCGCCTACACTGCCCGAACACTACTGCACTGCCCTAAACCCTGAAACACCAGCCCCTGCACGACCCCCTACACTGCCCGAACACCACTGCACTGCCTAAACCCTGAACCACCCCAGCACAACCCCCTACACTGCCCGAACCCCACTGCACTGCCCTAAACCGTAAAACATCAGCCCCAGCAAGACCCACTACACTGCCCGAACACCACTGCACAGACCTAAACCCTAAAACACAAGCCCCAGCATGACCCCCTACATTGCCCGAACACCACTGCACTGCCCTAAACCCTGATTCATCACCCCGAGCATGACCCCTACACTGCCCTAAACCCTGAAACATCACCCCCAGCAAGAGCATCTACACTGCCCGAAAACCACTGCACTGCCCTAAACCCTGAAACATCATCCTAAGCAAGACCCCGTACACTGCCCGAACACTACTGCCCTAAACCCTGAAACACCACCCCCAGCACGACCCCCTACACTGCCCGTACACCACTGCACTGCCCTAAACCCTGAAACACCAGCCCCAGCAAGACCCCCTAAACTGCCCGAACACCACTGCACTTCCCTAAACCCTGAAACACCAGCCCCAGCACGACCCCCTACACTGCCCGAACACCACTTCACTGCCCTAAACCCTGAAACACCAGCCCCTGCACGACCCCCTACACTGCCCGAACACAACTGCACTACCCTAAGCCCTGAAACACCAGCTCCTGCACGACCCCCTACACTCCCCGAACACCACTGCTCTGCCCTAAACCCTGAAACACCACCCCCAACACGACCCCTTACACTGCCCGAACACCACCGCACTGCCCTAAACCCTGAAACACCAGCCCCAGCATGACCCCCTACACTGCCCGAACACCACTGCACTGCCGTATACCCTGAAACACCAGCCCCTGTATGACCCCCTACACTATCCTAAACCCTGAAACACCATCCCCAGCACAACTCCCTACACTACCGGAACACCACTGCACTGCCCCAAACCCTGAAACACCAGCCCCTGCACGACCCCCTACACTGCCCGAACACCACTGCACTGCCCTAAACCCTCAAACACCATCCCCTGCACGACCCCCTACCCTGCCCGAACACCACTGCACTGCCCTAAACCCTGAAACACCAGCCCCTGCACGACCCCCTACACTGCCCGAACACCACTGCACTGCACTAAACCCTGAAACACCAGCCCCTGCACGACCCCCTACAATGCCCAGACACCACTGCACTGCCCTAAACCCTGAAACACCAGCCCCAGCACGACCCCCTGCACTGCCAGAACACCACTGCACTGCCCTAAACCCTGAAACACGAGCCCCAGCACGACTCCCTACACTGCCCGAACACCACTGCACTGCCCTAAACCCTGAAACACCAGCCCCTGCACGGCCCCCTAGACTGCCCTAAACCCTGAAACACCACCCCAGCACGACCCCCTACACTGCCCGAACACCACTGCACTGCCCTAAACCCTGAAACACCACCCCCAGCACGACCCCCTACACTGCCCGAACACCACTGCACTGCCCTAAACCCTGAAACACCAGCCCAAGCATGACCCCCTACACTGCCCGAACACCACTGCACTGCCCTAAACCCTGAAACATCATCCCAAGCATGACCCCCTACACTGACCGAACACCACGCACCGCCCTACACCCTGAAACATTATCCCCAGCAAGACCCCCTACCTTGCACGAACACCACTGCCCTAAACCCTGAAACACCAGCCCCTGCACGACCCCCTACACTGCCCGAACACCACTGCACTGCCCTAACTCCTGAAACACCAGCTCCTGCACGACCCCCTACACTCCCCGAACACCACTGCTCTGCCCTAAACCCTGAAACACCAGACCCAGCATGACCCCCTACACTGCCCGAACACCACCGCACTGCCCTAAACCCTGAAACACCAGACCCAGCATGACCCCCTACACTGCCCGAACACCACTGCACTGCCTTATACCCTGAAACACCAGCCCCTGTATGACCCCCTACACTACCCTAAACCCTGAAACACCACCCCCAGCACGACCCCCTACACTACCGGAACACCACTGCACTGCCCCAAACCCTAAAACATCATCCCTAGCAAGACCCCGTACACTGCTCGAACACTACTGCCCTAAACCCTGAAACACCAGCCCCAGCAAGACACCCTACACTGCCCGAACACCACTGCACTGCCCCTAACCCTGAATCACCAGCCCCAGCAAGACCCCCTACACTGCCCGAACACCCCTGCACTGCCCTAAACCCTGAAACACCAGCCCCTGCACGACCCCCTACACTGCCCGAACACCACTGCACTGCCCTAAACCCTGAAACACCAGCCCCTGCATGACCCCTACACTGCCCGAACACCACTGCACTGCCCTAAACCCTGAAACACCAGCCCCTGCACGACCCCCTACAATGCCCGGACCCCACTGCACTGCCCTAAACCCTGAAACACCAGCCCCAGCACGACCCCCTGCACTGCCAGAACACCACTGCACTGCCCTAAACCCTGAAACACGAGCCCCAGCACGACTCCCTACACTGCCCGAACACCACTGCACTGCCCTAAACCCTGAAACACCAGCCCCTGCACGGCCCTCTAGACTGCCCTAAACCCTGAAACACCACCCCCAGCACGACCCCCTACACTGCCCGAACACCACTGCACTGCCCTAAACCCTGAAACACCACCCCGAGCACGACCCCCTACACTGCCTGAACACCACTGCACTGCCCTAAACACTGAAACATCATCCTCAGCATGACCCCCTACACTGACCGAACACCACGCACCGCCCTATTCCCTGAAACATCATCCCCAGCAAGACCCCCTACCTTGCACGAACACCACTGCCCTAAACCCTGAAACACCACCCCCAGCACGACCCCCTACACTGCCCGAACACCACAGCCCTAAACCCTGAAACACCACCCCAGCACAACCCCCTACACTGCCCGAACACAACTACACTGCCCTAAACCCTGAAACACCAGCCCCAGCAAGACCCCCTACACTGCCCAAACACCACTGCACAAACCTATACCCTGAAACACCAGCCCGAGCAAGACCCCCTACACTGCCCGAACACCACTGCACTGAACCCTGAAACACCACCCCCAGCAAGACCCCCTACACTGCCCGAACACCACTGCACTGCCCTAAACCCTGAAACACCATCCCCTGCATGACCCTTTACACTGCCCGAACACCACTGCACTGCCCTAAACCCTGAAACATCATCCCCAGCAAGACCCCCTACACTGCCCGAACACCACTGCCCTAAACCCTGAAAAACCATCCCCAGCACGACCCCCTACACTGCCTGAACACCAATGCACTGCCCTAAACCCTGAAACACCAGCCCCAGCAAGACCCCCTACACTGCCTAACACCACTGCACTGCCCTAAACCCTGAAACACCACCCCCTGCATGACCCTCTACACTGCCCGAACACCACTGCACTGCCCTTGACCCTGAAACACCACCCCCTGCACAACCCCCTACACTGCCCGAACACCACTGCACTGCCCTAAACCCTGAAACACCAGCCCCAGCAAGACCCCCTACACTGCCCGAACACCACTGCACTGCCCTAAACCCTGAAACACCAGCCCCTGCACAAGCCCCTACACTGCCCGAACACCACTGCACTGCCCTAAACCCTGAAACACCAGCCCCTGCACGACCCCCTACACTGCCCGAACACCACTGCACTGCCCTAAACCCTGAAACACCAGCCCCTGCACGACCCCCTACAATGCCCGGACACCACTGCACTGCCCTAAACCCTGAAACACCAGCCCCAGCACGACACCCTGCACTGCCAGAACACCACTGCACTGCCCTAAACCCTGAAACACGAGCCCTAGCACAACTCCCTACACTGCCCGAACACCACTGCACTGCCCTAAACCCTGAAACACCAGCCCCTGCACGGCCCCCTAGACTGCCCTAAACCCTGAAACACCACCCCCAGCACGAACCCCTACACTGCCCGAGCACTACTGCACTGCCCTAAACCCTAAAACACCACCCCGAGCACGACCCCCTACACTGCCCGAACACCACTGCACTGCCCTAAACCCTGAAACACCAGCCCCAGCACGACTCCCTACACTGCCCGAATACCACTGCACTGCCCTAAACCACCAGCCCCTGCACGGCCCCCTAGACTGCCCTAAACCCTGAAACACCACCCCCAGCACGACCACCTACACTGCCCGAACACCACTGCACTGCCCTAAACCCTGAAACACCAGCCCCCACATGACCCCCTACACTGCCCAAACACCACGCACCGCCCTACACCCTGAAACATCATCCCCAGCAAGACCCCCTACCTTGCACGAACACCACTACCCTAAACCCTGAAACACCACCCCCAGCACGACCCACTACACTGCCCGAACACCACTGCACTGCCCTAAACCCTGAAACACCAGCTCCTGCACGACCCCCTACACTCCCCGAACACCACTGCTCTGCCCTAAACCCTGAAACACCAGCCCCAACACGACCCCTACACTGCCCGAACACCACCGCACTGCCCTAAACCCTGAAACACCAGCCCCAGCATGACCCCCTACACTGCCCGAACACCACTGCACTGCCCTAAACCCTGAAACATCATCCCAAGCATGACCCCTACACTGACCGAACACCACGCACCACCCTACACCCTGAAACATTATCCCCAGCAAGACCCCCTACCTTGCACGAACACCACTGCCCTAAACCCTGAAACACCAGCCCCTGCACGACCCCCTACACTGCCCGAACACCACTGCACTGCCCTATACCCTGAAACACCAGCCCCTGTATGACCCCCTACACTACCCTAAACCCTGAAACACCACCCCCAGCACGACCCCCTACACTACCGGAACACCACTGCACTGCCCCAAACCCTGAAACATCATCCCAAGCCAGACCCCGTACACTGCCCTAACACTACTGCCCTAAACCCTGAAACACCAGCCCCAGCAAGACACCCTACACTGCCCGAACACCACTGCACTGCCCCTAACCCTGAATCACCAGCCCCAGCAAGACTCCCTTACTGCCCGAACACCACTGCACTGCCCTAAACCCTGAAACACCAGCCCCTGCACGACCCCCTACACTGCCCGAACACTACTGCACTGCCCTAAACCCTGAAACACCAGCCCCTGCATGACCCCCTACACTGCCCGAACACCACTGCACTGCCCTAAACCCTGAAACACCAGCCCCTGCATGACCCCCTACAATGCCCAGACACCACTGCACTGCCCTAAACCCTGAAACACCAGCCCCAGCACGACCCCCTGCACTGCCAGAACACCACTGCACTGCCCTAAACCCTGAAACACGAGCCCCAGCACGACTCCCTACACTGCCCGAACACCACTGCACTGCCCTAAACCCTGAAACACCAGCCCCTGCACGGCCCCCTAGACTGCCCTCAACCCTGAAACACCACCCCAGCACGACCCCCTACACTGCCCGAACACCACTGCACTGCCCTAAACCCTGAAACACCACCCCGAGCACGACCCCCTACACTGCCCGAACACCACTGCACTGCCCTAAACCCTGAAACACCAGCCCCAGCACGACTCCCTACACTGCCCGAATACCACTGCACTGCCCTAAACCACCAGCCCCTGCACGGCCCCCTAGACTGCCCTAAACCCTGAAACACCACCCCCAGCACGACCACCTACACTGCCCGAACACCACTGCACTGCCCTAAACCCTGAAACACCAGCCCCCACATGACCCCCTACACTGCCCAAACACCACGCACCGCCCTACACCCTGAAACATCATCCCCAGCAAGACCCCCTACCTTGCACGAACACCACTACCCTAAACCCTGAAACACCACCCCCAGCACGACCCACTACACTGCCCGAACACCACTGCACTGCCCTAAACCCTGAAACACCAGCTCCTGCACGACCCCCTACACTCCCCGAACACCACTGCTCTGCCCTAAACCCTGAAACACCAGCCCCAACACGACCCCTACACTGCCCGAACACCACCGCACTGCCCTAAACCCTGAAACACCAGCCCCAGCATGACCCCCTACACTGCCCGAACACCACTGCACTGCCCTAAACCCTGAAACATCATCCCAAGCATGACCCCTACACTGACCGAACACCACGCACCACCCTACACCCTGAAACATTATCCCCAGCAAGACCCCCTACCTTGCACGAACACCACTGCCCTAAACCCTGAAACACCAGCCCCTGCACGACCCCCTACACTGCCCGAACACCACTGCACTGCCCTATACCCTGAAACACCAGCCCCTGTATGACCCCCTACACTACCCTAAACCCTGAAACACCACCCCCAGCACGACCCCCTACACTACCGGAACACCACTGCACTGCCCCAAACCCTGAAACATCATCCCAAGCCAGACCCCGTACACTGCCCTAACACTACTGCCCTAAACCCTGAAACACCAGCCCCAGCAAGACACCCTACACTGCCCGAACACCACTGCACTGCCCCTAACCCTGAATCACCAGCCCCAGCAAGACTCCCTTACTGCCCGAACACCACTGCACTGCCCTAAACCCTGAAACACCAGCCCCTGCACGACCCCCTACACTGCCTGAACACTACTGCACTGCCCTAAACCCTGAAACACCAGCCCCTGCATGACCCCCTACACTGCCCGAACACCACTGCACTGCCCTAAACCCTGAAACACCAGCCCCTGCATGACCCCCTACAATGCCCAGACACCACTGCACTGCCCTAAACCCTGAAACACCAGCCCCAGCACAACCCCCTGCACTGCCAGAACACCACTGCACTGCCCTAAACCCTGAAACACGAGCCCCAGCACGACTCCCTACACTGCCCGAACACCACTGCACTGCCCTAAACCCTGAAACACCAGCCCCTGCACGGCCCCCTAGACTGCCCTCAACCCTGAAACACCACCCCAGCACGACCCCCTACACTGCCCGAACACCACTGCACTGCCCTAAACCCTGAAACACCACCCCGAGCACGACCCCCTACACTGCCCGAACACCACGCACCACCCTATTCCCTGAAACATCATCCCCAGCAAGACCCCCTACCTTGCACGAACACCACTGCCCTAAACCCTGAAACACCACCCCCAGCACGAACCCCTACACTGCCCGAACACAACTGCACTGCCCTAAACCCTGAAACACCAGCCCCAGCAAGACCCCCGACACTGCCCAAACACCACTGTACTGCCCTAAACCATGAAACATCATCCCCAGCAACACCCCCTACACTGCCCGAAAACCATAGCCCTAAACCCTGAAACACCACCCCAGCACAACCCCCTACACTGCCCGAACACAACTACACTGCCCTAAACCCTGAAACACCAGCCCCAGCAAGACCCCTACACTGCCCGAACACCACTGAACTCCCCTAAACCCTGAAACACCAGCCCCAACAAGACCCCCTACACTGCCCAAACACCACTGCACAAACCTATACCCTGAAACACCAGCCCCAGCAAGACCCCTACACTGCCCGAACACCACTGCACTAAACCCTGAAACACCACCCCCAGCAAAACCCCCTACACTGCCCGAACACCACTGCACTGCCCTAAACCCTGAAACACTATACCCTGCATGACCCTTTACACTGCCCGAACACCACTGCACTGCCCTAAACCCTGAAACATCATCCCCAGCAAGACCCCCTACACTGCCCGAAAACCACAGCCCTAAACCCTGAAACACCACCCCAGCACAACCCCCTACACTGCCCGAACACAACTACACTGCCCTAAACCCTGAAACACCAGCCCCAGCAAGACCCCTACACTGCCCGAACACGACTGAACTCCCCTAAACCCTGAAACACCAGCCCCAACAAGACCCCCTACACTGCCCAAACACCACTGCACTAAACCCTGAAACACCACCCCCAGCAAAACCCCCTACACTGCCCGAACACTTCTGCACTGCCCTAAACCCTGAAACACTATCCCCTGCATGACCCTTTACACTGCCCGAGCACCACTGCACTGCCCTAAACCATGAAACATCATCCCCAGCAAGACCCCCTACACTGCCCGAAAACCACAGCCCTAAACCCTGAAACACCACCCCAGCACAACCCCCTACACTGCCCGAACACAACTACACAGCCCTAAACCCTGAAACACCAGCCCCAGCAAGACCCCTACACTGCCCGAACACCACTGCACTGCCCTAAACCCTGAAACACCACCCCGAGCACAACCCCCTACACTGCCCGAACACCACGCACCACCCTATTCCCTGAAACATCATCCCCAGCAAGACCCCCTACCTTGCACGAACACCACTGCCCTAAACCCTGAAACACCACCCCCAGCACGAACCCCTACACTGCCCGAACACAACTGCACTGCCCTAAACCCTGAAACACCGGCCCCAGCAAGACCCCCGACACTGCCCGAACACCACTGGACTGCCCTAAACCCTGAAACACCAGCCCCAGCACAAGCCCCTACACTGCCCAAACACCACTGCACTGCCCTAAACCCTGAAACACCACCCCTGCACGACCCTCTACACTGCCCGAACACCACTGCACTGCCCTAATCCCTGAAACACCACCCCTGCACGACCCCCTACACTGCCCGAACACCACTGTACTGCCCTAAACCATGAAACATCATCCCCAGCAAGACCCCCTACACTGCCCGAAAACCACAGCCCTAAACCCTGAAACACCACCCCAGCACAACCCCCTACACTGCCCGAACACAACTACACTGCCCTAAACCCTGAAACACCAGCCCCAGCAAGACCCCTACACTGCCCGAACACCACTGAACTCCCCTAAACCCTGAAACACCAGCCCCAACAAGACCCCCTACACTGCCCAAACAGCACTGCACAGACCTATACCCTGAAACACCACCCCCAGCAAAACCCCCTACACTGCCCGAACACCACTGCACTGCCCTAAACCCTGAAACACTATCCCCTGCATGACCCTTTACACTGCCCGAACACCACTGCACTGCCCTAAACCCTGAAACATCATCCCCAGCAAAACCCCCTACACTGCCCGAACACCACTGCCCTAAACCCTGAAAAACCATCCCCAGCACGACCCCCTACACTGCCTGAACACCAATGCACTGCCTTAAACCCTGAAACACCAGCCCCAGCAAGACCCCCTACACTGCCTAACACCACTGCACTAAATCCTAAAACACCACACCCAGCAAGACCGCCTAGACTGCCCGAACACCACTGCACTGCCCTAAACCCTGAAACACCACCCCCTCACGACCCTCTACACTGCCCGAACACCACTGCACTGCCCTTGACCTTAAAACACCACCCCCTGCACAACCCCCTACACTGCCCGAACACCACTGCACTGCCCTAAGCCCTGAAACACCAGCCCCAGCAAGACCCCCTACACTGCCTGAACACCACTGCACTAACACTACTGCACTAAACCCTGAAACACCACCCCCAGCAAGACCCCTACACTGCCCGAACGCCACTGCACTGCCCTAAACCCTGAAAAACCAGCCCCAGCACGACCCCCTACACTGTCCAAACACCACTGCACTGTCCAAAACCCTGAAACACCAGCCCCAGCTGGACGCGCTACACTGCTCGAACACTACTGCACTGCCCTAAACCCTGAAACACCAGCCCCAGCACGACCCCCTACACTGCCCGAACACCACTGCAGTGCCCTAAACCCTGAAACACCAGCCACAGCCCGACTCCTATACTGCCCGAACACCACCGCACTCCACTAAACCCTGAAACACCGGCCCCAGCATGACCTCTACACTGCCTGAACACCACCGCACTGCCCTAAACCCTGAAATACCAGCCCCTGTACGACCCCCTACACTGCCCTAAACCCTGAAACACCACCCCCAGCACGACCCCCTACACTTCCGAAAGAGCACTGCACTGTCCTAAACCCTAAAACTCCACCCCCAGCACGACCCCCTACACTGCCCGAACACCACTGCACTGCCCTAAACCCTGAAACATCATCCCAAGCAAGACCCCGTACACTGCCTGAACACCACTGCCCTAAACCCTGAAACACCACCCCCAGCACGACCCCCTACACTGCCCGAACACAACTGCACTGCCCTAAACCCTAAAACACCAGCCCCAGCAAGACCCCTGACACTGCCCGAACAACACTGCACTGCCCTAAACCCTGAAACACCAGCTGCAGAAAGACCCCCTACACTGCCCGAACATCACTGCACTGCCCTAAACCCTGAAACACCAGCCCCAGCAAGACCCCAAACACTGCCCGAACACCACTGCACTACCCTAAAGCCTGAAACACCAGCCCCTGCATGACACCCTACACTGCCCGAACACCACTGCACTGCCCTAAACCCTGAATCACCAGCCCCAGCGTGACCCCCTACACTGCCCGAACACCACTGCACTGCCCTAAACCCGGAAACACCAGCCCCTGGAAGACCCCCTACACTGCCCGAACACCACTGCACTGCCCTACACTCTGAAACACCAGCCCCTGCACGACCCCCTACACTGCCTGAACACCACTGCACTGCCCTAGACCCTGAAACACCAGCCCCTGCATGACCCCCTACACTGCCCGAACACCACTGCACTTCCCTAAACCCTGAAACACCAGCCCCAGCACGACCCCTACACTGCCCGAACACCAATGCACTGCCCTTAATCCTGAAACACCAGCCCCAGCATGACCCCCTACACTGCCCGAACACCACTGCACTGCCCTAAACCCTGAAACACCAGCCCCAGCACAACCCCCTACACTGCCCTAACACCACTATACTGCCCTAAACCCTGAAACACCACCCCAGCACATCCACCTACACTGCCCGAACACTACTGCACTGCCCTAAACCCTGAAACACCAGCCCCAGCACGACCCCCTACACTGCCCGAACACCACTGCACTGCCTAAACCCTGAAACACCACCCCCAGCACAACCCCCTACACTGCCCGAACCCCACTGCACTGCCCTAAACCCTAAAAAATCAGCCCCAGCAAGACCCCCTACACTGCCCGAACACCACTGCACAGACCTAAACCCTAAAACACAAGCCCCAGCAAGACCCCCTACACTGCCCGAACAGCACTGCACTGCCCTAAACCCTGAATCATCAGCCCCTGCATGACCCCTACACTGCCCGAATACCACTGCACTGCGCTAAACCCTGAAACACCAGCCCCAGCAAGACCCCCTACACTGCCTGAACATCACTGCACTAACACCACTGCACTAAACCCTGAAACACCACCCCCAGCAAGACCCCTACACTGCCCGAACACCACTGCACTGCCCTAAACCCTGAAACACCAGCCCCAGCACGACCCCCTACACTGCCCGAACACCACTGCAGTGCCCTAAACCCTGAAACACCAGCCACAGCCCGACTCCTATACTGCCCGAACACCACCGCACTCCACTAAACCCTGAAACACCGGCCCCAGCATGACCTCTACACTGCCTGAACACCACCGCACTGCCCTAAACCCTGAAATACCAGCCCCTGTACGACCCCCTACACTGCCCTAAACCCTGAAACACCACCCCCAGCACGACCCCCTACACTGCCGAAAGAGCACTGCACTGTCCTAAACCCTGAAACTCCACCCCCAGCACGACCCCCTACACTGCCCGAACACCACTGCACTGCCCTAAACCCTGAAACATCATCCCAAGCAAGACCCCGTACACTGCCTGAACACCACTGCCCTAAACCCTGAAACACCACCCCCAGCACGACCCCCTACACTGCCCGAACACAACTGCACTGCCCTAAACCCTAAAACACCAGCCCCAGCAAGACCCCTGACACTGCCCGAACAACACTGCACTGCCCTAAACCCTGAAACACCAGCTGCAGCAAGACCCCCTACACTGCCCGAACATCACTGCACTGCCCTAAACCCTGAAACACCAGCCCCAGCAAGACCCCAAACACTGCCCGAACACCACTGCACTACCCTAAACCCTGAAACACCAGCCCCTGCATGACACCCTACACTGCCCGAACACCACTGCACTGCCCTAAACCCTGAATCACCAGCCCCAGCGTGACCCCCTACACTGCCCAAACACCACTGCACTGCCCTAAACCCGGAAACACCAGCACCTGGAAGACCCCCTACACTGCCCGAACACCACTGCACTGCCCTACACTCTGAAACACCAGCCCCTGCACGACCCCCTACACTGCCTGAACACCACTGCACTGCCCTAGACCCTGAAACACCAGCCCCTGCATGACCCCCTACACTGCCCGAACACCACTGCACTTCCCTAAACCCTGAAACACCAGCCCCAGCACGACCCCTACACTGCCCGAACACCAATGCACTGCCCTTAATCCTGAAACACCAGCCCCAGCATGACCCCCTACACTGCCCGAACACCACTGCACTGCCCTAAACCCTGAAACACCAGCCCCAGCACAACCCCATACACTGCCCTAACACCACTATACTGCCCTAAACCCTGAAACACCACCCCCAGCACATCCACCTACACTGCCCGAACACTACTGCACTGCCCTAAACCCTGAAACACCAGCCCCAGCACGACCCCCTACACTGCCCGAACACCACTGCACTGCCTAAACCCTGAAACACCACCCCCAGCACAACCCCCTACACTGCCCGAAACCCACTGCACTGCCCTAAACCCTAAAAAATCAGCCCCAGCAAGACCCCCTACACTGCCCGAACACCACTGCACAGACCTAAACCCTAAAACACAAGCCCCAGCAAGACCCCCTACACTGCCCGAACAGCACTGCACTGCCCTAAACCCTGAATCATCAGCCCCTGCATGACCCCTACACTGCCCGAATACCACTGCACTGCGCTAAACCCTGAAACACCAGCCCTAGCAAGACCCCCTACACTGCCTGAACATCACTGCACTAACACCACTGCACTAAACCCTGAAACACCACCCCCAGCAAGACCCCTACACTGCCCGAACACCACTGCACTCCCCTAAACCTTGAAACACCACCCCCTGCATGACCCCCTACACTGCCCAAACACCACTGCACTGCCCTAAACCCTGAAACACCACCCCCAGCACGACCCCCTTCACTGCCCAAACACCACTGCACTGCCCAAAACCCTGAAACACCAGCCCCAGCTGGACCCGATACACTGCCCGAACACCACTGCACTGCCCTAAATCCTGAAACACCAGCCCCAGCACGACCCCCTATACTGCCCGAACACCACTGCAGTGCCCTAAACTCTGAAACACCAGCCACAGCACGACCCCTATACTGCCCGAACACCACTGCACTGCCCTAAACCCTGAAACACCAGCCCCTGCATGACCCCCTACACTGCCCGAACACCACTGCACTGCCCTAAACCCTGAAACACCAGCCCCTGCACGACCCCCTACAATGCCCGGACACCACTGCACTGCCCTAAACCCTGAAACACCAGCCCCAGCACGACCCCCTGCACTGCCAGAACACCACTGCACTGCCCTAAACCCTGAAACACGAGCCCCAGCACGACTCCCTACACTGCCCGAACACCACTGCACTGCCCTAAACCCTGAAACACCAGCCCCTGCACGGCCCCCTAGACTGCCCTCAACCCTGAAACACCACCCCCAGCACGACCCCCTACACTGCCTAAACACCACTGCACTGCCCTAAACCCTGAAACACCACCCGAGCACGACCCCCTACACTGCCTGAACACCACTGCACTGCCCTAAACACTGAAACATCATCCTAAGCATGACCCCCTACACTGACCGAACACCACGCACCGCCCTATTCCCTGAAACGTCATCCCCAGCAAGACCCCCTACCTTGCGCGAACACCACTGCCCTAAACCCTGAAACACCACCCCCAGCCCGACCCCCTACACTGCCCGAACACAACGGCACTGCCCTAAACCCTGAAACACCAGCCCCAGCAAGACCCCCGACACTGCCCGAACACCACTGGACTGCCCTAAACCCTGAAACACCAGCCCCCGCACAAGCCCCTACACTGCCCAAACACCACTGCACTGCCCTAAACCCTGAAACACCACCCCTGCACGACCCTCTACACTGCCCGAACACCACTGCACTGCCCTAATCCCTGAAACACCACCCCCTGCACGACCCCCTACACTGCCCGAACACCACTGTACTGCCCTAAACCATGAAACATCATCCCCAGCAAGACCCCCTACACTGCCCGAACACCACAGCCCTAAACCCTGAAACACCACCCCAGCACTACCCCCTACACTGCCCGAACACAACTACACTGCCCTAAACCCTGAAACACCAGCCCCAGCAAGAACCCTACACTGCCCGAACACCACTGAACTCCCCTAAACCCTGAAACACCAGCCCCAGCAAGACCCCCTACAATGCCCAAACACCACTGCACAAACCTATACCCTGAAACACCAGCCACAGCAAGACCCCCTACACTGCCCGAACACCACTGCACTAAACCCTGAAACACCACCCCCAGCAAGACCCCCTACACTGCCCGAACACCACTGCACTGCCCTAAACCCTGAAACACCATCCCCTGCATGACCCTTTACACTGCCCGAACACCACTGCACTGCCCTAAACCCTGAAACATCATCCCCAGCAAGACCCCTTACACTGCTCGAACACCACTGCCCTAAACCCTGAAAAACCATCCCCAGCACGACCCCCTACACTGCCTGAACACCAATGCACTGCCCTAAACCCTGAAACACCAGCCCCAGCAAGACCCCCTACACTGCCTAACACCACTGCACTAAATCCTGAAACACCACACCCAGCAAGACCCCCTAGACTGCCCGAACACCACTGCACTGCCCTAAACCCTGAAACACCACCCCCTGCACGACCCTCTACACTGCCCGAACACCACTGCACTGCCCTTGACCCTGAAACGCCACCCCCTGCACAACCCCCTACACTGCCCGAACACCACTGCACTGCCCTAAACCCTGAAACACCAGCCCCAGCAAGACCCCCTACACTGCCTGAACACCGCTGCACTAACACCACTGCACTAAACCCTGAAACACCACCCCCAGCAAGACCCCTACACTTCCCGAACATCACTGCACTCCCCTAAACCTTGAAACACCACCCCCTGCACGACCCCCTACACTGCCCAAACACCACTGCACTGCCCTAAACCCTGAAACACCACCCCCAGCACGACCCCCTTCACTGCCCAAACACCACTGCACTGTCCAAAACCCTGAAACACCAGCCCCAGCTGGACGCGCTACACTGCTCGAACACCACTGCACTGCCCTAAACCCTGAAACACCAGCCCCAGCACGACCCCCTACACTGCCCGAACACCACTGCAGTGCCCTAAACCCTGAAACACCAGCCACAGCCCGACCCCTATACTGCCCGAACACCACCGCACTCCACTAAACCCTGAAACACCGGCCCCAGCATGACCTCTACACTGCCTGAACACCACCGCACTGCCCTAAACCCTGAAATACCAGCCCCTGTACGACCCCCTACACTGCCCTAAACCCTGAAACACCACCCCCAGCACGACCCCCTACACTGCCGAAAGAGCACTGCACTGTCCTAAACCCTGAAACTCCACCCCCAGCACGACCCCCTACACTGCCCGAACACCACTGCACTGCCCTAAACCCTGAAACATCATCCCAAGAAAGACCCCGTACACTGCCTGAACACCACTGCCCTAAACCCTGAAACACCACCCCCAGCACGACCCCCTACACTGCCCGAACACAACTGCACTGCCCTAAACCCTGAAACACCAGCCCCAGCAAGACCCCTGACACTGCCCGAACAACACTGCACTGCCCTAAACCCTGAAACACCAGCCGCAGCAAGACCCCCTACACTGCCCGAACATCACTGCACTGCCCTAAACCCTGAAACACCAGCCGCAGCAAGACCCCCTACACTGCCCGAACACCACTGCACTACCCTAAACCCTGAAACACCAGCCCCTGCATGACACCCTACACTGCCCGAACACCACTGCACTGCAATAAACCCTGAATCACCAGCCCCAGCGTGACCCCCTACACTGCCCGAACACTACTGCACTGCCCTAAACCCAGAAACACCAGCCCCTGGAAGACCCCCTACACTGCCCGAACACCACTGCACTGCCCTAAACTCTGAAACACCAGCCCCTGCACGACCCCCTACACTGCCCGAACACCACTGCACTGCCCTAGACCCTGAAACACCAGCCCCTGCATGACCCCCTACACTGCCCGAACACCACTGCACTGCCCTAAACCCTGAAACACCAGCCCCAGCACGACCCCTACACTGCCCGAACACCAATGCACTGCCCTTAATCCTGAAACACCAGCCCCAGCACGACCCCCTACACTGCCCGAACACCACTGCACTGCCCTAAACCCTGAAACACCAGCCCCAGCACAACCCCCTACACTGCCCTAACACCACTATACTGCCCTAAACCCTGAAACACCACCCCCAGCACATCCGCCTACACTGCCCGAACACTACTGCACTGCCCTAAACCCTGAAACACCAGCCCCAGCACGACCCCCTACACTGCCCGAACACCACTGCACTGCCTAAACCCTGAAACACCACCACCAGCACAACCCCCTACACTGCCCGAACCCCACTGCACTGCCCTGAACCCTAAAACATCAGCCCCAGCAAGACCCCCTACACTGCCCGAACACCACTGCACTGCCCTAAAACCTGAAACACCAGCCCCTGCATGACCCCCTACACTGCCCGGACACCACTGCACTGCCCTAAACCCTGAAACACCAGCCCCAGCACTACCTCTACACTGCCTGAACACCACTGCACTGCCCTAAACCCTGAAACACCACCCCCAGCACGACCCTCTATACTACCCGAACACCACTGCACTGCCCTAAACCCTGAAACACCAGCCGCAACACGACCCCTACACTGCCCGAACACCACCGCGCTGCCCTAATCCCTGAAACACCAGCTCCAGCACGACCCCCTACACTGCCCGAACACCACCGCACTGCCCTAAACCCTGAAACACCAGACCCTGCAAGATCCCCTACACTGCCTGAACACCACTGCACTGCCCTATACCCTGAAACACCAGCCCCTGTACGACCCCCTACACTACCCTAAACCCTGAAACACCACCCCCAGCATGACCCCTACACTGCCGGAACACCACTGCACTGCCCTAAACCCTGAAACATCATCCCAAGCAAGACCCCGTACACTGCCCGAACACTACTGCCCTAAACCCTGAAACACCAGCCCCAGCAAGACCCCCTACACTGCTCGAACACCACTGCACTTCCCTAAACCCTGAAACACCAGCCCCAGCACGACCCCCTACACTGCCCGAACACCACTGCACTTCCCTAAACCCTGAAACACCAGCCCCAGCACGACCCCCTACACTGCCCGAACACCACTGCACTGCCCTAAACCCTGAAACACCAGCCCCTGCATGTCCCCCTACACTGCCCGAACACCACTGCACTGCCCTAAACCCTGAAACACCAGCCCCAGCACGACCCCCTACACTGCCCGAACACCACTGCCCGAAACCCTGAAACACCAGCCCGTGGAAGACCCTCTAGACTGCCCTAAACCCTGAAACACCACCCCCAGCACGACCCCCTACACTGCCGGAACACCACTGCACTGCCCTAAACCCTGAAACACCACCCCCAGCACGACCCCCTACACTGCCCAAACACCACTGCACTTGCCTAAACCCTGGAACATCATCCCAAGCCAGCCCCCGTACACTGCCCGATCACCACTGCCCTAAACTCTGAAACACCAGCCCCTGCACGACCCCTACAATGCCCGAACACCACTGCACTGCCCTAAACCCTGAAACACCAGCCCCTGCATGACCCCCTACACTGCCCGAACACCACTGCACTGCACTAAACCCTGAAACACCAGCCCCAGCACGACCCCTACACTGCCCGAACACCAATGCACTACCCTAAACCCTAAAACACCAGCCCTAGCACGACCCCCTACACTGCCCGAACACCACTGCACTGCCCTAAACCCTGAAACACCAGCCCCAGCACAACCCCCTACACTGCACTAACACCACTATACTGCCCTAAACCCTGAAACACCACCCCCAGCACATCCGCCTACACTGCCCGAACACTACTGCACTGCCCTAAACCCTGAAACACCAGCCCCTGCACGACCCCCTACACTGCCCGAACACCACTGCACTGCCTAAACCCTGAACCACCCCCAGCACAACACCCTACACTGCCCGAACCCCACTGCACTGCCCTAAACCCTAAAACATCAGCCCCAGCAAGACCCATTACACTGCCATAACAGCACTGCACAGACCTAAACCCTAAAACACAAGCCCCAGCAAGACCCCCTACACTGCCCGAACACCACTGCACTGCCCTAAACCCTGATTCATCACCCCGAGCACGACCCCTATGTTAAATGGTAGCGGCAATTTCAGTCGATAACCCTTCAAGTATTGCCCGGCGGTAATCGCCTCTCATACCACTCGATAATTTACCAATGAAAGAGGCAGGCGCCGGAGACTGGAAGGCAGGAAACAAAGTTTTATTCGGTCGGAGCAGAACACATCAGATCAGACAGCAAGGTATCGTCACGAGGTGCTCTAACTGCATCTCTGAGGCCTGGCCTCTTATACACAGGTTTATTGCTTTATTACACATGGTACATTCTTATTGAGACTTTGATGTACGGAAAGACATTCCTTGGAACCCCCACTTCAAGCTCGTTCCCACACATATCTACAGTAGAAGTCCCCACCCCATCTACAGTAGGAGATGGCTATCACGCAGCTGGACATTCCGCCAATTCCCGGGGGTGTGTGCAACCGGCCGGGTCTCAGGGGGTAGGGGCTTTGATCCACTGTAATCCCTTTGATGTGGGGTGTTTCCCTTACAGT
Organism: Triturus cristatus; assembly: GCF_964204655.1. NCBI lineage: Eukaryota > Metazoa > Chordata > Amphibia > Caudata > Salamandridae > Triturus > Triturus cristatus. Next base: position 159,955 of record NW_028188172.1, on the reverse strand, counting down.
AGGGGCAATAAACTGCATCCGCAGGGCTAGGTGATGGCCTGGGATCAGTTCGGACAATGGGGCGCAGAGGAAGGGGGTTATCAAAGAGATGCGTGACCATAGATGGGATGTCGGTCAGGCGTAGGATGTGGTTTCATGGCAGGGTCGCTCAGAAGGAGAGGGGGTTTATGGCCCGTGTATGAGAGAGCGGGGGTGGCCGGCGCGCGGGGGATGCTTGCAGCGCCAGGGGAACGTGCTGGCGATTGACAATGAGCAGGGGAGAGAGTGGGGTGCCTAAAATGGCTGTCGTGTACTCGCTGTGCGTGGCGCTGAGGAGAGGCAAGATGGCGCAGATAATGTTCATTTTGCAAGCTAAATTTCCACAGTCCTCCCTTTTAACATATCTCGCCAGCTTGCCTGGCCGAAATTTACCTTCGTTAACCTTCAGCTATAATATCGTTAATGTCTTTCGTACATCCCTTAAAGATACAGAGTTTTTAGGGCAGGCAGGAGTAATCTGACACATTTGCACATAGTTACATACAGGTGATAAAGTAGGCGAGAAGGAAGTACATTCAAAATTACATTAGCTGCGCCGCATGTCAGGCCCAGGGATAGGAGGAGGGGAGTTTGTTTGAGCACAAATAGGATACTGTAAAGCAAACAGGATGTTTCTGGCAAAACAAGGGATATTTCGTACATTACATAAGGCCCAGACTTCGTGTGGATCGAAAATAGTCAGTATAGTCGTGTACATGGCTGGTGTTGTATGAATGTCACTATACAAGGTTACATTTTCTTAACTTCTCAGTGTACAGTCGGAAGTGATTGATGCAACATCATGAAAACTTGATAGGAAGATAGTTAATATAAAAAGGTGGTTGGGAGAGGATTTTCAACTTGACATGGGTTCTTCTTTCCAGTGTCCTTTTTTTATAAAGAGCCATCACTGGTAAGCTCTTATTGTTGTTCTTCTTTCGTTGGCACTGTTGAGCACCGGCGGTGGAGCTAAGGTCCAGCTCAAATCCAATTTCTCACGTGGCAGGGTGTGACCATTCACTGTTCTCCGATCACAGTCCTGTTCCTTAACACAGTTCGCCATAGGTACTTTGAGACAGGGTACCTGCTTTCTGTTCTTCTGGAGGTAAGTCAGATTCATAATCCATATAAAAGAGGGAGAGAGAGAGAAGGGCGTGACGTGCTTCGGGATGCCGAGGGAAGAGGGGGTGGAGTGGGATCGGATCAAAAATGTGGACCAAGGGGAGCAGAATCTTCCAGCACTGGGCCCATCAATCGGGCTCGACGGGTTGAGACTTCAGGCACGCTGGTCAGTGAGCAGGGGGGCCTCGATGTAGCCCTTCGCGCTTATCATCCTGATAATGGTGTCTCGTCTCACGCCCTTTTTGCTTCGTAGCTTCCCCCTTGGTCGATGTCATAGATGTTCCATGGTCTGCAGCCAGGCTGTGCGTCACGTCCGACCCCTCCCTTCCGATGGCAGCACGTTATCTTTAAATGAGTACAAGAAACAAAATCTTAGAGAGTTGGCAGGGAAGACATTTACATACTTCATCCTCTCTCCCAACCACCGAGTAGTTGCGGACATGCCTTTATCGGTTGCTGTATGATTGACGTCTGTTAACTCTGATGTTAGTGTGTGTGTTATTAATCTATTAATCATTGCTGTGGTGCAAGTTTCTGTGGGTGTCCCTGTCCATCGTCTGGCCTTCTAGGTGCTGATTCCTGTGCCCGATACTTGTTGCAGGGAGCCTGACATCCGTCAACCTTCTAGTCTATTAAAAATTCAAACCGGCTTCTCCGGTAGAGACTCGTTCATCTCAACACAAGTTTTGGTAATACACATTTTCCTCCGAGGACTACTAAGTTTATGAAAAAGTAAGCGCGAGGTGCTTCTGTCATGCGTTCACGAGTATCCATTTCGGGGAGGAACATAAGCTAAGCATTATTTTTGCTGGGGACAATAGGTAACCCTTTATCAGTTTAGGTGATGTATTATTAGAAAATAGGGTCATCAGCTGTTTCGTTCAAAATACTCTGAGACGGCTAGTATAGGGCTGGGGTTATCTTTGGGAGAACAGGGTGCTTTAGACATTCTATTTCGGGGTAATTGGTCAAGGGTAATTCTGGGTGGTGGAGATGGTGTCTTTAAAAACAAAAACCACTGACATATAGTCCCCGTGTTGAGGGCCAGATTGGGAGACATCAGTCGTCTTACCTGTCCTTTCTTTCTCAGCCGATTAAGCTCAACATTTGCAAAAAGGAGAGGTAGTAACGTGGTAAAGTATGGTCGTTTTGTTTCTGTCAATTTGTTCGAACACCACCGTGTTTCAGGCCAATTATATACTTATCGGAGAGGTATGTGTCGTTAATTTATTCAAAAAGAAAGAGGGAAAGAAAGCCTTTAGTGGGGGAGGGGAGGGGAGAGAGAGAGAGAGAGAGAGAGAGAGAGAGAGAGAGAGAGAGAGAGAGAGAGAGAGATGTGCATCAAGTAGGCTATCTGGCATACGTACGATACAAAACGAGAGAGAGAGAGAGACATGGGTAGGATAATAGGCCACTTGTTGCACATACAACATGGAGTAGCATGGGTTTGTTCGATGTAAGAAAACACAAGCGGGGAAAAGACATAAATTCGGTGATCACGTACACACAAATGTGACAGTACATGCATCATGCGCAGAGACTTAAGACGGAGATTCAGGGCTACGTTGAGTATGGGGACCTCTCCTTTCCTGTTCTTTCCTATGCATGCTGCATATTTTCAGTATTTTGTAGTTTATCTTGGGGGGGGGGTGTCGGACCTTCTACTCTCCTCCCTTTGATCGATGGACGAGCACTTCAATCATACAGTGGCGCTCTCTTCAAGTGACCTAAGCATGAGATGCATACACATTCATACCGTATAATCATAGCACACACGCACAATCATGCCATACAGTTTCTCATGTTCTCAATGGTGGTCTGCACTTCACGCACTATCTCACAACGTTTGTCTATGTTTTCCCTGATATTGAACTCGGTGCGGTCCATGTCCACTTCATTCCTCAGTCGGAGCTTCGTCGTGACCTGTAAAGGGGAAAAAAGAGGGTAGGGGATGTGCAGTATTCAAAAGTACCTTAGCGCGTGTAGACACGAAAAAGTTCTATTTACCTCGTACTAGGCTAGCCGCAGGAGTGGGTAATACCCCAGACTTCTTATTCTTTTTGTCCGAGACGAAGATGCTCTAAGTTATTCATTTCCTAAATTCGTGTTCCCTTGTCATACATGCATTCCTCAATCGGTCGTGTATTAAGGTGCAAGATACCATACCTTGCGTTCGGCATATATCTTAAGCTATGGTTGACCATTGTTTGACAATTCTTGGAAAAAGGTAGGTGTGATGGGTACAAATTCCGTTAATCAAAAATATTCAGGCAAATGGGGACTGCATTATCTGTTTTCTATTGCTTGGGAGTACCAATCATTTATTCAAAAGAAGAAATCTCTATCAACCTATGTGATTAGTCATGACACTGATTCCGTAATTCTTTCAAGAGGCCCTTTATTTAAAACAATGTCAGTATACAAATACGGGCCTACAACCGTTCAGGCCGGCCACGGCTTGAGAGGCGTCGAATATCATGAGTAATACTATTTTAGCATCTAAAAATAAGAACGCTAAGTAAAAATGGGTAAGTCAGCAATCAGTAAGGTTGTACGTACGTTCGGTCAGTACCCTTCCTGTCCCTTCGCTCATCATGTGTGGAAATATCACATACATATCCTTTTAACACAAATGCCACGTGACTGGTATGCCACAAGGAGTTGTAGGCCTCTCCTACATCGCCGCCATTTTGGGGCGAGGTTGGGCCAGTGTACAGTCTAAGTCTTTCCATGAATTAGCTGTTGGACCAGAATTCCTTTCGGTAGTTCGAGAACTTTCGTTAGCGTCAGCTTGCGTCAACATGGCGTCACCGCGGTCCTGTAGCAATGTCGTGGCCCGTTCTTGGGGCGGGGCAGCAGGCGGGTTCTTCCGCCGACGTCTTGAATCAGTCTTTCTAACTGCACCAAGCGGAGGCAAGGTGGCTGCTGTCCGGTGTAAAGGACGATGGCAGCGGTTTGTTCTTACCGGAAGTCCGCGGGAGTCGAGTGCCAATGACTCCCGCAGACCCTGCTGAGGGGGCGTCTTGTCAAGGGTGGGGCCCACGCCCGAGCAGACAAGCTTTCGAGTCCAGAATCACCTCATGGTGGGCTAGGCCTGGATCTGGAGAACCGACCGCCGGAGTCCAGGGGCAGCAGTAGCAGCAGCTCTTCGGTACGGCCATCGGAGAGGAGCCAATAGCAGCAACAACAGCAGTTCAGATGGTATCGCCACCGGAGTGGGTCCAGTAGCAGCAACGACAGCAGTTCGGATGGTATCGCCACCGGAGTGGGTCCCCGATTACTCGGCTGCGGGGGCCCACTCCTCGCATCGGGTGCTAGCGGCAGTCCTGGTGAACCCGTGCTTGGGCGGCTGTCCGGCGGTCGTGTGCAGGGGCGCCAACTCGGCTGGACGGCGAGTGAAATGGTTGGGGTGCCCTCACCTGCTGGCGAGCCTCCACCTGGGGAGGCGGGGGAGGCCCGTCCGCGTCGCCTCCCCCCCTGCCAGGGCACCCTAGCCGTTATTGAAGGAAGAAGAGAATGGGAGGATCCACACGACGTGGCAGGGTGCGACTCAGCAGACCGATGAAAAAGACGGCTGGGGTGTCCTCATCTGCTGGTGAGCCTCCACCTGGGGAGGCGGGGGAGGCCCGTCCGCGTCGCCTCCCCCCTGCCAGGGCACCCTAGCCGTTATTGAAGAAAGAAGAAGAGAATGGGGGGTCCGCACAGCGTGGCAGACTCCGCCTTGGCGCTGCCAGAACTTCGGTGCTTCGTGTAGCCTCCGGCCTATTCGCACAGTCGTCCGCCACTGATGTCAATGGATTTTTGCATGGCTTTTATAGCCCAAAGTCGACTAAAAGGACCGCCCAAAACAGGCCAATGTTGCAATTTCGAGGAAGGAGAGGCGAGGGCGGTGTCACGTAGACGTTAAGGCTTTGGGATGGAGGTTGCAGCAGACTGTCATGTAAATAGTTGTTTAAAAACGTGTTTTAACCTGTTTACCCTGTTGGTGTGTTTGTTATATCTATAAGTTATTAAAATGTTATAACTATACTACTTCGTTGGAGCGTTTGTACATATTTGCAATCTGGCGACGCACACAAGGATGTTACTGCGTAATCGGAAAAATAACATAGCCCAATTGTGCGCGATCTAGCCCTAGTTTGGTGACGTCGATGGTGGGTGTCAGCAGGCTTCCGTTTGTGCAGGATTTTGTCATGCTTATTGGGCGGGGTGAGCAGTGAGGCAGACATGTTTAGGTAGCGAGAGTAATGGAGTCGGGCTACCTCGTGGCCGTCTCGACTGTGAGCTTGGCTCCTTCCCTTGGTTTCATATTTCCCACAAAGGGCTATCTCCTAGCGTTACTTTAGTTTTAGTAAGGTCAAAAAGGATCCCACCAGTGCCTTTACTATTTTGTCGATTCCTGTTCGTTCATCCTTCGTTAGTCGATTCATTCTGGTGGACTCTTTCTTTTTTATCTCAGGGTCATCCAACTTCGTTGCCGACGTTGTGTTCAGTACAAGAGGCTCGGCCGGCGCGGAGGCCGTGAGGACCGAGGCCCCTGTACTGCTTTCGCTCGTGTTTGGGGGTTGTGGGTGTTGCACTACCGATCGGGAGGGTGCGTATGGAGGGGGCATGTAAATGATCGGGGGACCTAACAGTAATTCATCATTCGTTCGTTGCTTAGAGGACAACTCAGGGTAGAGCATAGAGGGGGTCCTAACAGCGTACTGGCCTGAGGTTTCGGGCTCCTGTCTTAGTTTAGTTTCCCTTCTCTCCTTTATTTCTTCTTCTAACTTTCTAGCGGCAAGGTGAGCTGCCTTTCGTAATTCCTTTTCTGCTTTTACTTCTACCCTCTTTTTCCGTTGCGTTGCTTCTTTGCGCCACATGCCGATACTGTCAAGCATAGTAGGCGTCGTCTTATTGCTACGCAGAGCCATTTCTAGCACTTCTATCTTATGGTCGTCGAAGGATCCCATCAGTGGCCACTGACTCTCGGGGTCCTTCTTTGTATATTTATGCCATAGCTTGGTATAAGCTACGGCGACTAGTCCATATTTAGTGAACATGTCCTTATTAGGGGTGCCTTCCAGTGGAGCCGGATGGTCCACCTCTAATAAGCGGTCCGGGCAGAACCAACTACCAATCAGTGGGGAGAAGATAGGCATGACGGGTTTCAATGGGGACAAAAGTCAGCACTACCTATATTTTCACTGCTTGCAAAGACTAGACAGAATATCTCTATTCCTCGTTATTTGTAAGCAGAGAATACCTCCAAAAGAACCAATATCGAACAACTAGTGTTCGGACAATCAATCAATCAATCAATGGGGAGATAAAGATAGGCACGACGGGTTACAACGGGGACAAAAGTCTGCGTTACCTACCCTTCACTATTTGCAAAGACTAGACAGAATATTTCTATTCTACGTTATTTGCAAACAGAGAATATCTCAAAGATCGTTGCAGTCGTTCACTCTGTCGTCAGGACCTCTCCCACTGGATCCACGTGTCTCTGATGGGCCCCACGCTTGGGACGCCAATTGTTAAATGGTAGCGGCAATTTCAGTCGCTAACCCTTCAAGTATTGCCCGGCGGTAATCGCCTCTCATACCACTCGATAATTTACCAATGAAAGAGGCAGGCGCCGGAGACTGGAAGGCAGGAAACAAAGTTTTATTCCGTCGGAGCAGAACACATCAGATCAGACAGCAAGGTATCGTCACGAGGTGCTCTAACTGCATCTCTGAGGCCTGGCCTCTTATACACAGGTTTATTGCTTTATTACACATGGTACATTCTTATTGAGACTTTGATGTACGGAAAGACATTCCTTGGAACCCCCACTTCAAGCTCGTTCCCACACATATCTACAGTAGAAGTCCCCACCCCATCTACAGTAGGAGATGGCTATCACGCAGCTGGACATTCCGCCAATTCCCGGGGGTGTGTGCAACCGGCCGGGTCTCAGGGGGTAGGGGCTTTGATCCACTGTAATCCCTTTGATGTGGGGTGTTTCCCTTACAGTAGGGGCAATAAACTGCATCCGCAGGGCTAGGTGATGGCCTGGGATCAGTTCGGACAATGGGGCGCAGAGGAAGGGGGTTATCAAAGAGATGCGTGACCATATATGGGATGTCGGTCAGGCGTAGGATGTGGTTTCATGGCAGGGTCGCGCAGAAGGAGAGGGGGTTTATGGCCCGTGTATGAGAGAGCGGGGGTGGCCGGCGCGCGGGGGATGCTTGCAGCGCCAGGGGAACGTGCTGGCGATTGACAATGAGCAGGGGAGAGAGTGGGGTGCCTAAAATGGCTGTCGTGTACTCGCTGTGCGTGGCGCTGAGGAGAGGCAAGATGGCGCAGATAATGTTCAGTTTGCAAGCTAAATTTCCACACCTACACTGCCCTAAACCCTGAAACATCATCCCCAGCAAGAGCATCTACTCTGCCCGAAAACCACAGCACTGCCCTAAACCCTGAAACATCATCCCAAGCAAGACCCCGTACACTGCCCGAACACTACTGCCCTAAACCCTGAAACACCACCCCCAGCACGACCCCCTACACTGCCCGAACACCACTGCACTGCCCTAAACCCTGAAACACCAGCCCCAGCAAGACCACCTACACTGCTCGAACACCACTGCACTTCTCTAAACCCTGAAACACCAGCCCCAGCACGACCCCCTACACTGCCCGAACACCACTTCACTGCCCTAAACCCTGAAACACCAGCCCCTGCACGACCCCCTACACTGCCCGAACACCACTGCACTGCCCTAAACCCTGAAACACCAGCTCCTGCATGACCCCCTACACTCCCCGAACACCACTGCTCTGCCCTAAACCCTGAAACACCAGCCCCAACACGACCCCTACACTGCCCGAACACCACCGTACTGCCCTAAACCCTGAAATACCAGCCCCAGCATGACCCCCTACACTGCCCGAACACCACTGCACTGCCCTATACCCTGAAACACCAGCCCCTGTATGACCCCCCAAACTACCCTAAACCCTGAAACACCACCCCCAGCACGACTCCCTACACTACCGGAACACCACTGCACTGCCCCAAACCCTGAAACATCATCCCAAGCAAGACCCCGTACACTGCCCGAACACTACTGCCCTAAACCCTGAAACACCAGCCCCAGCAAGACACCCTACACTGCCCGAACACCACTGCACTGCCCCTAACCCTGAATCACCAGTCCCAGCAAGACCCCCTACACTGCCCGAACACCACCGCACTGAACTAAACCCTGAAACACCAGCCCCTGCACGACCCCCTACCCTGCCCGAACACCACTGCACTGCCCTACACCCTGAAACACGAGCCCCTGCACGACCCCCTACACTGCCTGAACACCACTGCACTGCCCTAAACCCTGAAACACCAGCCCCTGCACGACCCCCTACAATGCCCGGACACCACTGCACTGCCCTAAACCCTGAAACACCAGCCCCAGCACGACCCCCTGCACTGCCAGAACACCACTGCACTGCCCTAAACCCTGAAACACGAGCCCCAGCATGACTCCCTTCACTGCCCGAACACCACTGCACTGCCCTAAACCCTGAAACACCAGCCCCTGCACGGTCCCCTAGACTGCCCTAAACCCTGAAACACCACCCCCAGCACGACACCCTACACTGCCCGAACACCACTGCACTGCCCTAAACCCTGAAACATCATCCCAAGCATGACCCCCTACACTGACCGAACACCACGCACCGCCCTACACCCTGAAACATCATCCCCAGCAAGACCCCCTACCTTGCACAAACACCACTACCCTAAACCCTGAAACACCACCCCCAGCACGACCCCTACACTGCCCGAACACCACTGCACTGCCCTAAACCCTGAAACACCAGCTCCTGCACGACCCCCTACACTCCCCGAACACCACTGCTCTGCCCTAAACCCTAAAACACCAGCCCCAACACGACCCCTACACTGCCCGAACACCACCGCACTGCCCTAAACCCTGAAACACCAGCCCCAGCATGACCCCCTACACTGCCCGAACAACACTGCACTGCCCTAAACCCTGAAACATCATCCCAAGCATGACCCCCTACACTGACCGAACACCACGCACCGCCCTACACCCTGAAACATTATCCCCAGCAAGACCCCCTACCTTGCACGAACACCACTGCCCTAAACCCTGAAACACCAGCTCTTGCACGACCCCCTACACTCCCCGAACACCACTGCTCTGCCCTAAACCCTGAAACACCAGCCCCAACACGACCCCTACACTGCCCGAACACCACCGCACTGCCCTAAACCCTGAAACACCAGCCCCAGCATGACCCCCTACACTGCCCGAACACCACTGCACTGCCCTATACCCTGAAACACCAGCCCCTGTATAACCCCCTACACTACCCTAAACCCTGAAACACCACCCCCAGCACGACCCCCTACACTACCGGAACACCACTGCACTGCCCCAAACCCTGAAACATCATCCCAAGCAAGACCCCGTACACTGCCCGAACACTACTGCCCTAAACCCTGAAACACCAGCCCCGGCAATGCACCCTACACTGCCCGAACACCACTGCACTGCCCCTAACCCTGAATCACCAGCCCCAGCAAGACCCCCTACACTGCCCGAACACCACTGCACTGCCCTAAACCCTGAAACACCAGCCCCTGCACAACCCCCTACACTGCCCGAACACCACTGCACTGCCCTAAACCCTCAAACACCAGCCCCTGCACGACCCCCTACACTGCCCGAACACCACTGCACTGCCCTAAACCCTGAAACACCAGCCCCTGCACGGCCCCCTAGACTGCCCTAAACCCTGAAACACCACCCCCAGCACGACCCCCTACACTGCCCGAACACCACTGCACTGCCCTAATCCCTGAAACACCACCCCGAGCACGACCCCCTACACTGCCCGAACACCACTGCACTGCCCTAAACACTGAAACATCATCCTAAGCATGACCCTCTACACTGACCGAACACCACGCACCGCCCTACACCCTGAAACGTCATCCCCAGCAAGACCCCCTACCTTGCACAAACACCACTGCCCTAAACCCTGAAACACCACCCCCAGCACGACCCCCTACACTGCCCGAACACAACTGCACTGCCCTAAACCCTGAAACACCAGCCCCAGCAAGACCCCCGACACTGCCCGAACACCACTGGACTGCCCTAAACCCTGAAACACCAGCCCCAGCACAAGCCCCTACACTGCCCAAACACCACTGCACTGCCCTAAACCCTGAAACACCACCCCTGCACGACCCTCTACACTGCCCGAACACCACTGCACTGCCCTAATCCCTGAAACACCCCCCCTGCACGACCCCCTACACTGCCCGAACACCACTGTACTGCCCTAAACCATGAAACATCATCCCCAGCAAGACCCCCTACACTGCCCGAACACCACAGCCCTAAACCCTGAAACACCACCCCAGCACAACCCCCTACACTGCCCGAACACCACTGCACTGCCCTAAACCCTGAAACACCATCCCCTGCATGACCCTTTACACTGCCCGAACACCACTGAACTCCCCTAAACCCTGAAACACCAGCCCCAGCAAGACCCCGTACACTGCCCAAACACCACTGCACAAACCTATACCCTGAAACACCAGCCCCAGCAAGACCCGCTACAATGCCCGAACACCACTGCACTAAACCTGAAACACCACCCCCAGCAAGACCCCCTACACTGCCCGAACACCACTGCACTGCCCTAAACCCTGAAACACCATCCCCTGCATGACCCTTTACACTGCCCGAACACCACTGCACTGCCCTAAACCCTGAAACATCATCCCCAGCAAGACCCCCTACACGGCCGAACACCACTGCCCTAAACCCTGAAAAACCATCCCCAGCATGACCCCCTACACTGTCTGAACACCAATGAACTGCCCTAAACCCTTAAACACCAGCCCCAGCAAGACCCCCTACACTGCCTAACACCACTGCACTAAATCCTGAAACACCACACCCAGCAAGACCCACTAGACTACCCGAACACCACTGCACTGCCCTAAACCCTGAAACACCACCCCCTGCATGACCCTCTACACTGCCCGAACACCACTGCACTGCCCTTGACCCTGAAACACCACCCCCTGCACAACCCCCTACACTGCCCTAACACCACTGCACTGCCCTAAACCCTGAAACACCAGCTCCAGCAAGACCCCCTACACTGCCCTAACACCACTGCACTGCCCTAAACCCTGAAACTCCGGCCCCAGCATGACCTCTACACTGCCTGAACACCACCGCACTGCCCTAAACCCTGAAATACCAGCCCCTGTACGACCCCCTGCACTGCCCTAAACCCTGAAACACCAACCCCAGCACGACCTCCTACACTGCCGAAAGAGCACTGCACTGTCCTAAACCCTGAAACTCCACCCCCAGCACGACCCCCTACACTGCCCGAACAACACTGCACTGCCCTAAACCCTGAAACACCAGCCGCAGCAAGACCCCCTACACTGCCCGAACATCACTGCACTGCCCTAAACCCTGTAACACCAGCCCCAGCAAGACCCCCTACACTGCCCGAACACCACTGCACTACCCTTAACCCTGAAACACCAGCCCCTGCATGACACCCTACACTGCCCGAACACCACTGCACTGCCCTAAACCCTGAATCACCAGCCCCAGCGTGACCCCCTACACTGCCCGAACACCACTGCACTGCCCTAAACCCGGAAACACCAGCCCATGGAAGACCCCCTACACTGCCCGAACACCACTGCACTGCCCTAAACTCTGAAACACCAGCCCCTGCACGACCCCCTACACTGCCAAAACACCACTGCACTGCCCTAGACCCTGAAACACCAGCCCCTGCATGACCCCCTACACTGCCCGAACACCACTGCACTGCCCTAAACACTGAAACACCAGCCCCAGCACGACCCCTACACTGCCCGAACACCAATGCACTGCCCTTAATCCTGAAACACCAGCCCCAGCACGACCCCCTACACTGCCCGAACACCACTGCACTGCCCTAAACCCTGAAACACGAGCCCCTGCACGACCCCCTACACTGCCTGAACACCACTGCACTGCCCTAAACCCTGAAACACCAGCCCCTGCACGACCCCCTACAATGCCCGGACACCACTGCACTGCCCTAAACCCTGAAACACCAGCCCCAGCACGACCCCCTGCACTGCCAGAACACCACTGCACTGCCCTAAACCCTGAAACACGAGCCCCAGCATGACTCCCTTCACTGCCCGAACACCACTGCACTGCCCTAAACCCTGAAACACCAGCCCCTGCACGGTCCCCTAGACTGCCCTAAACCCTGAAACACCACCCCCAGCACGACACCCTACACTGCCCGAACACCACTGCACTGCCCTAAACCCTGAAACATCATCCCAAGCATGACCCCCTACACTGACCGAACACCACGCACCGCCCTACACCCTGAAACATCATCCCCAGCAAGACCCCCTACCTTGCACAAACACCACTACCCTAAACCCTGAAACACCACCCCCAGCACGACCCCTACACTGCCCGAACACCACTGCACTGCCCTAAACCCTGAAACACCAGCTCCTGCACGACCCCCTACACTCCCCGAACACCACTGCTCTGCCCTAAAACACCAGCCCCAACACGACCCCTACACTGCCCGAACACCACCGCACTGCCCTAAACCCTGAAACACCAGCCCCAGCATGACCCCCTACACTGCCCGAACAACACTGCACTGCCCTAAACCCTGAAACATCATCCCAAGCATGACCCCCTACACTGACCGAACACCACGCACCGCCCTACACCCTGAAACATTATCCCCAGCAAGACCCCCTACCTTGCACGAACACCACTGCCCTAAACCCTGAAACACCAGCTCTTGCACGACCCCCTACACTCCCCGAACACCACTGCTCTGCCCTAAACCCTGAAACACCAGCCCCAACACGACCCCTACACTGCCCGAACACCACCGCACTGCCCTAAACCCTGAAACACCAGCCCCAGCATGACCCCCTACACTGCCCGAACACCACTGCACTGCCCTATACCCTGAAACACCAGCCCCTGTATAACCCCCTACACTACCCTAAACCCTGAAACACCACCCCCAGCACGACCCCCTACACTACCGGAACACCACTGCACTGCCCCAAACCCTGAAACATCATCCCAAGCAAGACCCCGTACACTGCCCGAACACTACTGCCCTAAACCCTGAAACACCAGCCCCGGCAATGCACCCTACACTGCCCGAACACCACTGCACTGCCCCTAACCCTGAATCACCAGCCCCAGCAAGACCCCCTACACTGCCCGAACACCACTGCACTGCCCTAAACCCTGAAACACCAGCCCCTGCACAACCCCCTACACTGCCCGAACACCACTGCACTGCCCTAAACCCTCAAACACCAGCCCCTGCACGACCCCCTACACTGCCCGAACACCACTGCACTGCCCTAAACCCTGAAACACCAGCCCCTGCACGGCCCCCTAGACTGCCCTAAACCCTGAAACACCACCCCCAGCACGACCCCCTACACTGCCCGAACACCACTGCACTGCCCTAATCCCTGAAACACCACCCCGAGCACAACCCCCTACACTGCCCGAACACCACTGCACTGCCCTAAACACTGAAACATCATCCTAAGCATGACCCTCTACACTGACCGAACACCACGCACCGCCCTACACCCTGAAACGTCATCCCCAGCAAGACCCCCTACCTTGCACAAACACCACTGCCCTAAACCCTGAAACACCACCCCCAGCACGACCCCCTACACTGCCCGAACACAACTGCACTGCCCTAAACCCTGAAACACCAGCCCCAGCAAGACCCCCGACACTGCCCGAACACCACTGGACTGCCCTAAACCCTGAAACACCAGCCCCAGCACAAGCCCCTACACTGCCCAAACACCACTGCACTGCCCTAAACCCTGAAACACCACCCCTGCACGACCCTCTACACTGCCCGAACACCACTGCACTGCCCTAATCCCTGAAACACCCCCCCTGCACGACCCCCTACACTGCCCGAACACCACTGTACTGCCCTAAACCATGAAACATCATCCCCAGCAAGACCCCCTACACTGCCCGAACACCACAGCCCTAAACCCTGAAACACCACCCCAGCACAACCCCCTACACTGCCCGAACACCACTGCACTGCCCTAAACCCTGAAACACCATCCCCTGCATGACCCTTTACACTGCCCGAACACCACTGAACTCCCCTAAACCCTGAAACACCAGCCCCAGCAAGACCCCGTACACTGCCCAAACACCACTGCACAAACCTATACCCTGAAACACCAGCCCCAGCAAGACCCGCTACAATGCCCGAACACCACTGCACTAAACCTGAAACACCACCCCCAGCAAGACCCCCTACACTGCCCGAACACCACTGCACTGCCCTAAACCCTGAAACACCATCCCCTGCATGACCCTTTACACTGCCCGAACACCACTGCACTGCCCTAAACCCTGAAACATCATCCCCAGCAAGACCCCCTACACGGCCGAACACCACTGCCCTAAACCCTGAAAAACCATCCCCAGCATGACCCCCTACACTGTCTGAACACCAATGAACTGCCCTAAACCCTTAAACACCAGCCCCAGCAAGACCCCCTACACTGCCTAACACCACTGCACTAAATCCTGAAACACCACACCCAGCAAGACCCACTAGACTACCCGAACACCACTGCACTGCCCTAAACCCTGAAACACCACCCCCTGCATGACCCTCTACACTGCCCGAACACCACTGCACTGCCCTTGACCCTGAAACACCACCCCCTGCACAACCCCCTACACTGCCCTAACACCACTGCACTGCCCTAAACCCTGAAACACCAGCTCCAGCAAGACCCCCTACACTGCCCTAACACCACTGCACTGCCCTAAACCCTGAAACTCCGGCCCCAGCATGACCTCTACACTGCCTGAACACCACCGCACTGCCCTAAACCCTGAAATACCAGCCCCTGTACGACCCCCTGCACTGCCCTAAACCCTGAAACACCAACCCCAGCACGACCCCCTACACTGCCGAAAGAGCACTGCACTGTCCTAAACCCTGAAACTCCACCCCCAGCACGACCCCCTACACTGCCCGAACAACACTGCACTGCCCTAAACCCTGAAACACCAGCCGCAGCAAGACCCCCTACACTGCCCGAACATCACTGCACTGCCCTAAACCCTGTAACACCAGCCCCAGCAAGACCCCCTACACTGCCCGAACACCACTGCACTACCCTTAACCCTGAAACACCAGCCCCTGCATGACACCCTACACTGCCCGAACACCACTGCACTGCCCTAAACCCTGAATCACCAGCCCCAGCGTGACCCCCTACACTGCCCGAACACCACTGCACTGCCTAAACCCTGAAACACCACCCCCAGCACAAACCCCTACACTGCCCGAACCCCACTGCACTGCCCTAAACCCTAAAACATCAGCCCCAGCAAGACCCCCTACACTGCCCCAACACCACTGCACAGACCTAAACCCTAAAACACAAGCCCCAGCAAGACCCCCTACACTGCCTGAACACCACTGCACTGCCCTAAACCCTGAATCATCAGCCCCTGCATGACCCCTACACTGCCTGAACACCACTGCACTGCGCTAAGCCCTGAAACACCAGCCCCAGCAAGACCCCCTACACTGCCTGAACACCACTGCACTAACACCACTGCACTAAACCCTGAAACACCACCCCCAGCAAGACCCCTACACTGCCCGAACAGCACTGCACTCCCCTAAACCTTGAAACCCCACCCCCTGCACGACCCCCTACACTGCCCAAACACCACTGCATTGCCCTAAACCCTGAAACACAACCCCCAGCACGACCCCCTACACTGCCCAAACACCACTGCACTGCCCAAAACCCTGAAACACCAGTCCCAGCTGGACCCGCTACACTGCCCGAACACCACTGCACTGCCCTAAACCCTGAAACACCAGCCCCAGCACGACCCCCTACACTGCCCGAACACCACTGCAGTGCCCTAAACCCTGAAACACCAGCCACAGCACGACCCCTATACTGCGCGAACACCACCGCACTCCACTAAACCCTGAAACACCAGCTCCTGCACGACCCCCTACACTCCCCGAACACCACTGCTCTGCCCTAAACCCTGAAACACCAGCCCCAACACGACCCCTACACTACCCGAACACCACCGCACTGCCCTAAACCCTGAAACACCAGCCCCAGCATGACCCCCTACACTGCCCGAACACCACTGCACTGCCCTAAACCCTGAAACATCATCCCAAGCATGACCCCCTACACTGACCGAACACCACGTACCGCCCTACACCCTGAAACATCATCCCCAGCAAGACCCCCTACCTTGCACGAACACCACTGCCCTAAACCCTGAAACACCAGCCCCTGCACGATCCCCTACACTGCCCGAACACCACTGCACTGCCCTAAACCCTGAAACACCAGCTCCTGCACGACCCCCTACACTCCCCGAACACCAATGCTCTGCCCTAAACCCTGAAACACCAGCCCCAACACGACCCCTACACTGCCCGAACACCACCGCACTGCCCTAAACCCTGAAACACCAGCCCCAGCATGACCCCCTACACTGCCCGAACACCACTGCACTGCCCTATACCCTGAAACACCAGCCCCTGTAGGACCCCCTACACTACCCTAAACCCTGAAACACCACCCCCAGCACGACCCCCTACACTACCGGAACACCACTGCACTGCCCCAAACCCTGAAACATCATCCCAAGCAAGACCCCGTACACTGCCCGAACACTACTGCCCTAAACCCTGAAACACCAGCCCCAGCAAGACACCCTACTCTGCCCGAACACCACTGCACTGCCCCTAACCCTGAATCACCAGCCCCAGCAAGACCCCCTACACTGCCCGAACACCACTGCACTGCCCTAAACCCTGAAACACCAGCCCCTGCACGACCCCCTACACTGCCCGAACACCACTGCACTGCCCTAAACCCTGAAACACCAGCCTCTGCACGACCCCCTACTCTGCCCGAACACCACTGCACTGCCCTAAACCCTGAAATACCAGCCCCTGCACGACCCCCTACAATGCCCGGACACCACTGCACTGCCCTAAACCCTGAAACACCACCCCCAGCACAACCCCCTACACTGCCTGAACCCCACTGCACTGCCCTAAACCCTAAAACATCAGCCCCAGCAAGACCCCCTACACTGCCCCAACACCACTGTACAGACCTAAACCCTAAAACACAAGCCCCAGCAAGACCCCCTACACTGCCTGAACACCACTGCACTGCCCTAAACCCTGAATCATCAGCCCCAGCAAGACCCCCTACACTGCCCCAACACCACTGCACAGACCTAAACCCTAAAACACAAGCCCCAGCAAGACCCCCTACACTGCCTGAACACCACTGCACTGCCCTAAACCCTGAATCATCAGCCCCTGCATGACCCCTACACTGCCTGAACACCACTGCACTGCGCTAAACCCTGAAACACCAGCCCCAGCAAGACCCCCTACACTGCCTGAACACCACTGCACTAACACCACTGCACTAAACCCTGAAACACCACCCCCAGCAAGACCCCTACACTGCCCGAACAGCACTGCACTCCCCTAAACCTTGAAACACCACCCCCTGCACGACCCCCTACACTGCCCAAACACCACTGCATTGCCCTAAACCCTGAAACACAACCCCCAGCACGACCCCCTACACTGCCCAAACACCACTGCACTGCCCAAAACCCTGAAACACCAGCCCCAGCTGGACCCGCTACACTGCCCGAACACCACTGCACTGCCCTAAACCCTGAAACAAGAAAACAGAACAATCAGTTCAAGCTGAGAATTGCTCAACAAAATCTTTTTGTAGCTCCTAAAAAGAAATGAAACTGAGAAGGAGGGATTTGTGAATTTCCTTATTATTTGACGGAAATAATTAGAATTTATTTTATGATTCAAGAAAAAAATTTTTGCGCAGAAACATTTCTTTTGTTGCGCTAAGGTCATATATACAAAATGTTACAAGGCATATATTGCAATAACACATAACTAATGTTCCCCTGGAAACGAAGAGAAAATAAATATCAACATTCATCAAACACTCATGGCCTTTCCACTCATGCATTCACGGCATACATACAAAAACTGTCAAGAACTAAGTCCTTGTGGCGACCTTTCTTTCTTAGTACAATTAATTACATTGCGATTCAAATGTCAAAAAACATTTCATTATTATTTTGCGAAAATGAATATGACAAACATGTTTTTAAACTTCGCATAGAAATACAATTTTATGAAAGCGGTGCGACACAAGGAAATAAAAACTGGTCGACGCGTTTCGAACCCCAGAGTTATGGGTTCTCCTCAGGACCAACCAATTTCTTTGAACGAGGAAATCTATCAGCCTTAAATGGATCTCGTTTCCAATGCAGAGGGACTAGAGAAAGAGAACTTGTCCTCTTTTCCGGCTGTCCAAGATTAAATACTTGTGTATTTCAATAAGATTTCAGTTTACTTCATGATGCTTATCCCGCGCCGGAATCGGGCAAACATTTTCCAACCGTCCACAACGTAGTCGTACTGCCCGAACACCACAGCCCTAAACCCTGAAACACCAGCCCCAGCACGACCCCCTACACTGCCCGAACACCACTGCAGTGCCCTAAACCCTGAAACACCAGCCACAGCACGACCCCTATACTGCGCGAACACCACCGCACTCCACTAAACCCTGAAACACCAGCTCCTGCACGACCCCCTACACTCCCCGAACACCACTGCTCTGCCCTAAACCCTGAAACACCAGCCCCAACACGACCCCTACACTACCCGAACACCACCGCACTGCCCTAAACCCTGAAACACCAGCCCCAGCATGACCCCCTACACTGCCCGAACACCACTGCACTGCCCTAAACCCTGAAACATCATCCCAAGCATGACCCCCTACACTGACCGAACACCACGTACCGCCCTACACCCTGAAACATCATCCCCAGCAAGACCCCCTACCTTGCACGAACACCACTGCCCTAAACCCTGAAACACCAGCCCCTGCACGACCCCCTACACTGCCCGAACACCACTGCACTGCCCTAAACCCTGAAACACCAGCTCCTGCATGACCCCCTACACTCCCCGAACACCAATGCTCTGCCCTAAACCCTGAAACACCAGCCCCAACACGACCCCTACACTGCCCGAACACCACCGCACTGCCCTAAACCCTGAAACACCAGCCCCAGCATGACCCCCTACACTGCCCGAACACCACTGCACTGCCCTATACCCTGAAACACCAGCCCCTGTATGACCCCCTACACTACCCTAAACCCTGAAACACCACCCCCAGCACGACCCCCTACACTACCGGAACACCACTGCACTGCCCCAAACCCTGAAACATCATCCCAAGCAAGACCCCGTACACTGCCCGAACACTACTGCCCTAAACCCTGAAACACCAGCCCCAGCAAGACACCCTACACTGCCCGAACACCACTGCACTGCCCCTAACCCTGAATCACCAGCCCCAGCAAGACCCCCTACACTGCCCGAACACCACTGCACTGCCCTAAACCCTGAAACACCAGCCCCTGCACGACCCCCTACACTGCCCGAACACCACTGCACTGCCCTAAACCCTGAAACACCAGCCTCTGCACGACCCCCTACACTGCCCGAACACCACTGCACTGCCCTAAACCCTGAAATACCAGCCGCTGCACGACCCCCTACAATGCCCGGACACCACTGCACTGCCCTAAACCCTGAAACACCACCCCCAGCACAACCCCCTACACTGCCCGAACCCCACTGCACTGCCCTAAACCCTAAAACATCAGCCCCAGCAAGACCCCCTACACTGCCCCAACACCACTGTACAGACCTAAACCCTAAAACACAAGCCCCAGCAAGACCCCCTACACTGCCTGAACACCACTGCACTGCCCTAAACCCTGATTCATCAGCCCCTGCATGACCCCTACACTGCCTGAACACCACTGCACTGCGCTAAACCCTGAAACACCAGCCCCAGCAAGACCCCCTACACTGCCTGAACACCACTGCACTAACACCACTGCACTAAACCCTGAAACACCACCCCCAGCAAGACCCCTACTCTGCCCGAACAGCACTGCACTCCCCTAAACCTTGAAACACCACCCCCTGCACGACCCCCTACACTGCCCAAACACCACTGCATTGCCCTAAACCCTGAAACACAACCCCCAGCACGACCCCCTACACTGCCCAAACACCACTGCACTGCCCAAAACCCTGAAACACCAGCCCCAGCTGGACCAGCTACACTGCCCGAACACCACTGCACTGCCCTAAACCCTGAAACACCAGCCCCAGCACGACCCCCTACACTGCCCGAACACCACTGCAGTGCCCTAAACCCTGAAACACCAGCCACAGCA
This sequence comes from Triturus cristatus, assembly GCF_964204655.1. Lineage (NCBI taxonomy): Eukaryota > Metazoa > Chordata > Amphibia > Caudata > Salamandridae > Triturus > Triturus cristatus. The sequence goes on along the minus strand of NW_028188172.1, from coordinate 139,352 downwards.
CGACCCCTATACTGCGCGAACACCACCGCACTCCACTAAACCCTGAAACACCAGCTCCTGCACGACCCCCTACACTCCCCGAACACCACTGCTCTGCCCTAAACCCTGAAACACCAGCCCCAACACGACCCCTACACTACCCGAACACCACCGCACTGCCCTAAACCCCGAAACACCAGCCCCAGCATGACCCCCTACACTGCCCGAACACCACTGCACTGCCCTAAACCCTGAAACATCATCCCAAGCATGACCCCCTACACTGACCGAACACCACGTACCGCCCTACACCCTGAAACATCATCCCCAGCAAGACCCCCTACCTTGCACGAACACCACTGCCCTAAACCCTGAAACACCAGCCCCTGCACGACCCCCTACACTGCCCAAACACCACTGCACTGCCCTAAACCCTGAAACACCAGCTCCTGCACGACCCCCTACACTCCCCGAACACCAATGCTCTGCCCTAAACCCTGAAACACCAGCCCCAACACGACCCCTACACTGCCCGAACACCACCGCACTGCCCTAAACCCTGAAACACCAGCCCCAGCATGACCCCCTACACTGCCCGAACACCACTGCACTGCCCTATACCCTGAAACACCAGCCCCTGTATGACCCCATACACTACCCTAAACCCTGAAACACCACCCCCAGCACGACCCCCTACACTACCGGAACACCACTGCACTGCCCCAAACCCTGAAACATCATCCCAAGCAAGACCCCGTACACTGCCCGAACACTACTGCCCTAAACCCTGAAACACCAGCCCCAGCAAGACACCCTACACTGCCCGAACACCACTGCACTGCCCCTAACCCTGAATCACCAGCCCCAGCAAGACCCCCTACACTGCCCGAACACCACTGCACTGCCCTAAACCCTGAAACACCAGCCCCTGCACGACCCCCTACACTGCCCGAACACCACTGCACTGCCCTAAACCCTGAAACACCACCCCCAGCACAACCCCCTACACTGCCTGAACCCCACTGCACTGCCCTAAACCCTAAAACATCAGCCCCAGCAAGACCCCCTACACTGCCCCAACACCACTGTACAGACCTAAACCCTAAAACACAAGCCCCAGCAAGACCCCCTACACTGCCTGAACACCACTGCACTGCCCTAAACCCTGAATCATCAGCCCCAGCAAGACCCCCTACACTGCCCCAACACCACTGCACAGACCTAAACCCTAAAACACAAGCCCCAGCAAGACCCCCTACACTGCCTGAACACCACTGCACTGCCCTAAACCCTGAATCATCAGCCCCTGCATGACCCCTACACTGCCTGAACACCACTGCACTGCGCTAAACCCTGAAACACCAGCCCCAGCAAGACGCCCTACACTGCCTGAACACCACTGCACTAACACCACTGCATCAAACCCTGAAACACCACCCCCAGCAAGACCCCTACACTGCCCGAACAGCACTGCACTCCCCTAAACCTTGAAACACCACCCCCTGCACGACCCCCTACACTGCCCAAACACCACTGCATTGCCCTAAACCCTGAAACACAACCCCCAGCACGACCCCCTACAATGCCCGGACACCACTGCACTGCCCTAAACCCTGAAACACCACCCCCAGCACAACCCCCTACACTGCCCGAACCCCACTGCACTGCCCTAAACCCTACACATCAGCCCCAGCAAGACCCCCTACACTGCCCCAACACCACTGTACAGACCTAAACCCTAAAACACAAGCTCCAGCAAGACCCCCTACACTGCCTGAACACCACTGCACTGCCCTAAACCCTGAATCATCAGCCCCTGCATGACCCCTACACTGCCTGAACACCACTGCACTGCGCTAAACCCTGAAACACCAGCCCCAGCAAGACCCCCTACACTGCCTGAACACCACTGCACTAACACCACTGCACTAAACCCTGAAACACCACCCCCAGCAAGACCCCCTACACTGCCCAAACACCACTGCATTGCCCTAAACCCTGAAACACAACCCCCAGCACGACCCCCTACACTGCCCAAACACCACTGCACTGCCCAAAACCCTGAAACACCAGCCCCAGCTGGACCCGCTACACTGCCCGAACACCACTGCACTGCCCTAAACCCTGAAACACCAGCCCCAGCACGACCCCCTACACTGCCCGAACACCACTGCAGTGCCCTAAACCCTGAAACACCAGCCACAGCACGACCCCTATACTGCGCGAACACCACCGCACTCCACTAAACCCTGAAACACCAGCTCCTGCACGAATCCCTACACTCCCCGAACACCACTGCTCTGCCCTAAACCCTGAAACACCAGCCCCAACACGACCCCTACACTACCCGAACACCACAGCACTGCCCTAAACCCTGAAACACCAGCCCCAGCATGACCCCCTACACTGCCCGAACACCACTGCACTGCCCTAAACCCTGAAACATCATCCCAAGCATGACCCCCTACACTGACGGAACACCACGTACCGCCCTACACCCTGAAACATCATCCCCAGCAAGACCCCCTACCTTGCACGAACACCACTGCCCTAAACCCTGAAACACCAGCCCCCGCACGACCCCCTACACTGCCCGAACACCACTGCACTGCCCTAAACCCTGAAACACCAGCTCCTGCACGACCCCCTACACTCCCCGAACACCAATGCTCTGCCCTAAACCCTGAAACACCAGCCCCAACACGACCCCTACACTGCCCGAACACCACCGCACTGCCCTAAACCCTGAAACACCAGCCCCAGCATGACCCCCTACACTGCCTGAACACCACTGCACTGCCCTATACCCTGAAACACCAGCCCCTGTATGACCCCCTACACTACCCTAAACCCTGAAACACCACCCCCAGCACGACCCCCTACACTACCGGAACACCACTGCACTGCCCCAAACCCTGAAACATCATCCCAAGCAAGACCCCGTACACTGCCCGAACACTACTGCCCTAAACCCTGAAACACCAGCCCCAGCAAGACACCCTACACTGCCCGAACACCACTGCACTGCCCCTAACCCTGAATCACCAGCCCCAGCAAGACCCCCTACACTGCCCGAACACCACTGCACTGCCCTAAACCCTGAAACACCAGCCCCTGCACGACCCCCTACACTGCCCGAACACCACTGCACTGCCCTAAACCCTGAAACACCAGCCTCTGCACGACCCCCTACACTGCCCGAACACTACTGCACTGCCCTAAACCCTGAAAGACCAGCCCCTGCACGACCCCCTACAATGCCCGGACACCACTGCACTGCCCTAAACCCTGAAACACCAGCCCCAGCACGACCCCCTGCACTGCCAGAACACCACTGCACTGCCCTAAACCCTGAAACACGAGCCCCAGCACGACTCCCTACACTGCCCGAACACCACTGCACTGCCCTAAACCCTGAAACACCAGCCCCTGCACGGCCCCCTAGACTGCCCTAAACCCTGAAACACCACCCCAGCACGACCCCCTACACTGCCCGAGCACCACTGCACTGCCCTAAACCCTGAAACACCACCCCGAGGACGACCCCCTACACTGCCCGAACACAACTGCACTGCCCTAAACCCTGAAACATCATCCCAAGCATGACCCCCTACACTGACCGAACACCACGCTCCGCCCTACACCCTGAAACATCATCCCCAGCAAGACCCCCTACCTTGCACGAACACCACTGCCCTAAACCCTGAAACACCACCCCCAGCACGACCCCCTACACTGCCCGAACACAACTGCACTGTCCTAAACCCTGAAACACCAGCCCCAGCAAGACCCCCGACACTGCCCGAACACCACTGGACTGCCCTAAACCCTGAAACACCAGCCCCAGCACAAGCCCCTAAACTTCCCAAACACCACTGCACTGCCCTAAACCCTGAAACACCACCCCAGCACGACCCTCTACACTGCCCGAACACCACTGCACTGCCTTAATCCCTGAAACACCACCCCCTGCATGACCCCCTACACTGCCCGAACACCACTGTACTGCCCTAAACCATGAAACATCATCCCCAGCAAGACCCCCTACACTACCCGAACACCACAGCACTAAACCCTGAAACACCACCCCAGCACAACCCCCTACACTGCCCGAACACAACTACACTGCCCTAAACCCTGAAACACCAGCCCCAGCAAGATCCCTACACTGCCCAAACACCACTGAACAAACCTATACCCTGAAACACCAGCCCCAGCAAGACCCCCTACACTGCCCAAACACCACTGCCCTAAACCCTGAAACACCATCCCCTGCATGACCCTTTACACTGCCCGAACACCACTGCACTGCCTTAAACCCTGAAACATCATCCCCAGCAAGACCCCCTACACTGCCCGAACACCACTGCCCTAAACCCTGAAAAACCATCCCCAGCACGACCCCCTACACTGCCTGAACACCAATGCACTGCCCTAAACCCTGAAACACCAGCCCCAGCAAGACCCCCTACACTGCCTAACACCACTGCACTAAATCCTGAAACACCACACCCAGCAAGACCCCCTAGACTGCCCAAACACCACTGCACTGCCCTAAACCCTGAAACACCACCCCCTGCACGACCCTCTACACTGCCCGAACACCACTGCACTGCCCTTGACCCTGAAACACCACCCCCTGCACAACCCCCTACACTGCCCGATCACCACTGCACTGCCCTAAACCCTGAAACACCAGCCCCAGCAAGACCCCCTACAGTGCCTGAACACCACTGCACTAACACCACTGCACTAAACCCTGAAACACCACCCCCCGCAAGACCCCTACACTGCCTGAACAGCACTGCACTCCCCTAAACCTTGAAACACCACCCCCTGCACGACCCCCTACACTGCCCAAACACCACTGCACTGCCCTAAATCCTGAAACACTACCCCCAGCACGACCCCCTACACTGCCCAAACACCACTGCACTGTCCAAAACCCTGAAACACCAGCCCCAGCTGGACCCGCTACACTGCCCGAACACCACTGCACTGCCCTAAACCCTGAAACACCAGCCCCAGCACGACCCCCTACACTGCCCGAACACCACTGCAGTGCCCTAAACCCTGAAACACCAGCCACAGCCCGACCCCTATACTGCCCGAACACCACCGCACTCCACTAAACCCTGAAACACCGGCCCCAGCATGACCTCTACACTGCCTGAACACCACCGCACTGCCCTAAACCCTGAAATACCAGCCCCTGTACGACCCCCTACACTGCTCTAAACCCTGAAACACCACCCCCAGCACGACCCCCTACACTGCCGAAAGACCACTGCACTGTCCTAAACCCTGAAACTCCACCCCCAGCACGACCCCCTACACTGCCCGTACACCACTGCACTGCACTAAACCCTGAAACATCATCCCAAGCAAGACCCCGTACACTGCCTGAACACCACTGCCCTAAACCCTGAAACACCACCCCCAGCATGACCCCCTACACTGCCCGAACACAACTGCACTGCCCTAAACCCTGAAACACCAGCCCCAGCAAGACCCCTGACACTGCCCGAACAACACTGCACTGCCCTAAACCCTGAAACACCAGCCGCAGCAAGACCCTCTACACTGCCCGAACATCACTGCACTGCCCTAAACCCTGAAACACCAGCCCCAGCAAGACCCCCTACACTGCCCGAACACCACTGCACTACCCTAAACCCTGAAATACCAGCCCCTGCATGACACCCTACACTGCCCGAACACCACTGCACTGCCCTAAACCCTGAATCACCAGCCCCAGCGTGACCCCCTACACTGCCTGAACACGACTGCACTGCCCTAAACCCTGAATCACCAGCCCCAGCGTGACCCCCTACACTGCCCGAACACCACTGCCCTGCCCTAAACTCTGAAACACCAGCCCCTGCACGACCCCCTACACTGCCCGAACACCACTGCACTGCCCTAGACCCTAAAACATCAGCCCCAGCAAGACCCCCTAGACTGCCCAAACACCACTGCACTGCCCTAAACCCTGAAACACCACCCCCTGCACGACCCTCTACACTGCCCGAACACCACTGCACTGCCCTTGACCCTGAAACACCACCCCCTGCACAACCCCCTACACTGCCCGAACACCACTGCACTGCCCTAAACCCTGAAACACCAGCCCCAGCAAGACACTGCCTGAACACCACTGCACTAACACCATTGCACTAAACCCTGAAACACCACCCCCAGCAAGACCCCTACACTGCCCGAACACCACTGCACTCCCCTAAACCTTGAAACACCACCCCCTGCAAGACCCCCTACACTGCCCAAACACCACTGCACTGCCCTAAACCCTGAAACACTACCCCCAGCACGACCCCCTACACTGCCCAAACACCACTGCACTGTCCAAAAGCCTGAAACACCAGCCCCAGCTGGACCCGCTACACTGCCCGAACACCACTGCACTGCCCTAAACCCTGAAACACCAGCCCCAGCACGACCCCCTACACTGCCCGAACACCACTGCAGTGCCCTAAACCCTGAAACACCAGCCACAGCCCGACCCCTATACTGCCCGAACACCACCGCACTCCACTAAACCCTGAAACACCGGCCCCAGCATGATCTCTACACTGCCTGAACACCACCGCACTGCCCTAAACCCTGAAATACCAGCCCCTGTACGACCCCCTACACTGCCCTAAACCCTGAAACACCACCCCCAGCACGACCCCATACACTGCCGAAAGACCACTGCACTGTCCTAAACCCTGAAACTCCACCCCCAGCACGACCCCCTACACTGCCCGAACACCACTGCACTGCCCTAAACCCTGAAACATCATCCCAAGCAAGACCCCGTACACTGCCTGAACACCACTGCCCTAAACCCTGAAACACCACCCCCAGCACGACCCCCTACACTGCCCGAACACAACTGCACTGCCCTAAACCCTGAAACACCAGCCCCAGCAAGACCCCTGACACTGCCCGAACAACACTGCACTGCCCTAAACCCTGAAACACCAGCCGCAGCAAGACCCCCTACACTGCCCGAACATCACTGCACTGCCCTAAACCCTGAAACACCAGCCCCAGCAAGACCCCCTACACTGCCCGAACACCACTGCACTACCCTAAACCCTGAAACACCAGCGCCAGCACGACCCCCTACACTGCCCGAACACCACTGCACTGCCCTAAACCCTGAAACACCAGCCCCAGCACAACCCCCTACACTGCCCTAACACCACTATACTGCCCTAAACCCTGAAACACCACCCCCAGCACATCCGCCTACACTGCCCGAACACTACTGCACTGCCCTAAACGCTGAAACACTAGCCCCAGCACGACCCCCTACACTGCCCGAACACCACTGCACTGCCTAAACCCTGAAACACCACCACCAGCACAACCCCCTACACTGCCGAACCCCACTGCACTGCCCTAAACCCTAAAACATCAGCCCCAACAAGATCCCCTACACTGCCCAAACACCACTGCACAGACCTAAACCCTAAAACACAAGCCCCAGCAAGACCCCCTACACTGCCCGAACACCACTGCACTGCCCTAAACCCTGAATCATCAGCCCCTGCACGACCCCTACCCTGCCCGAACACCACTGCACTGCACTAAACCCTGAAACACCAGCCCCAGCAACACCCCCTACACTGCCTGAACACCACTGCAGTAACACCACTGCACTAAACCCTGAAACACCACCCCCAGCAAGACCCCTACACTGCCCGAACACCACTGCACTCCCCTAAACCTTGAAATACCACCCCCTGCACGACCCCCTACACTGCCCAAACACCACTGCACTGCCCTAAACCCTGAAACACCACCCCCAGCACGACCCCTACACTGCCCAAACACCACTGCACTGCCCAAAACCCTGAAACACCAGCCCCAGCTGGACCCGCTACACTGCCCGAACACCACTGCACTGCCCTAAACCCTGAAACACCAGCACGACCCCCTACACTGCCCGAACACCACTGCAGTGCCCTAAACCCTGAAACACCAGCCACAGCACGACCCCTATACTGCGTGAACACCACCTCACTCCACTAAACCCTGAAACACAGGCCCCAGCATGACCTCTACACTGCCTGAACACCACCGCACTGCCCTAAACCCTGAAATACCAGCTCCTGTACGACCCCCTACACTGCCCTAAACCCTGAAACACCACCCCCAGCACGACCCCCTACACTGCCGAAAGACCACTGCACTGTCCTAAACCCTGAAACTCCACCCCAGCACGACCTCCTACAATGCCCGAACATCACTGCACTGCCCTAAACCCTGAAACATCATCCCAAGCAAGACCCCGTACACTGCCTGAACACCACTGCCCTAAACCCTGAAACACCACCCCCAGCACGACCCCCTACACTGCCCAAACACAACTGCACTGCCCTAAACCCTGAAACACCACACCCAGCACGACCCCCTACACTGCCCGAACACCACTCCACTGCCCTAAACCCGGAAACACCATCCCCTGGAAGACCCCCTACACTGCCCGAACACCACTGCACTGCCCTAAACTCTGAAACACCAGCCCCTGCACGACCGCCTACACTGCCCGAACACCACTGCACTGCCCTAGACCCTGAAACACCAGCCCCTGCATGACCCCCGACACTGCCCGAACACCACTGCACTGCCCTAAACCCTGAAATCCCAGCCCCAGCACGACCCCTACACTGCCCGAACACCAATGCACTGCCCTTAACCCTGAAACACCAGCCCCAGCACGACCCCCTACACTGCCCGAACACCACTGCACTGCCCTAAACCCTGAAACACCAGCCCCAGCACAACCCCCTACACTGCCCTAACACCACTATACTGCCCTAAACCCTGAAACACCACCCCCAGCACATCCGCCTACACTGCCCGAACACTATTGCACTGCCCTAAACCCTGAAACATCAGCACGACCCGCTACACTGTCCGAACACCACTGCACCGCCTAAACCCTGAAACACCACCCCCAGCACAACCCCCTACACTGCCTGAACCCCACTGCACAGCCCTAAACCCTAAAACATCAGCCCCAGCAAGACCCCCTACACTGCCCGAACACCACTGCACTGCGCTAAACCCTGAAACACCACCCCTAGCACGACCCCCTACACTGCCCGAACACCACTGCACTGCCCTAAACCCTGATTCATCACCCCGAGCACGACCCCTACACTGCCCAAACACCACTGCCCTAAACCCTGAAACATCATCCCCAGCATGAGCACCTACACTGCCCGAAAACTACTGCACTGCCCTAAACCCTGAAACATCATCCCAAGCAAGACCCCGTACACTGCCCGAACACTACTGCCCTAAACCCTGAAACACCACCCCCAGCAAGACCACCTACACTGACCAAACACCAATGCACTTCCCTAAACCCTGAAACACCAGCCCCAGCATGACCCCCTACACTGCCCGAACACCACTGCACTGCCCTAAACCCTGAAACACCAGCCCCTGCATGACCCCCTACACTGCCCGAACACCACTGCACTGCCCTAAACCCTGAAACACCAGCCCCAGCACGATCCCTACACTGCCTGAACACCACTGCACTGCCCTGAACCCTGAAACACCAGCCCCAGCACGACCCCCTGCACTGCCTGAAAACGACTGCAATGCCATAAACCCTGAAACACCAGCCCCTGCACGACCCCCTAGACTGCCCTAAACCCTGAAACACTACCCCCAGCACGACCCCCTACATTGCCCGAACACCATTGCACTGCCCTAAACCCTGAAACACCAGCCCCTGCACGACCCCCTACACTCCCCGAACACCACTGCTCTGCCCTAAACCCTGAAACACCAGCCCCTGCATGACCCCCTACACTGCCCGGACACCACTGCACTGCCCTAAACCCTGAAACACCAGCCCCAGCATGACCCCTACACTGCCTGAACACCACTGCACTGCCCTGAAACACCAGCACGACCCCCTGCACTGCCTGAACACCACTGCAATGCCATAAACCCTGAAACACCAGCCCCTGCACGACCCCCTAGACTGCCATAAACCCTGAAACACTACCCCCAGCACGACCCCCTACACTGCCAGAACACCAATTCACTGCCCTAAACCCTGAAACACCACTCCCAGCACGACCCCCTACACTGCCCGAACTCCACTGCACTGCCCTAAACCACCAGCCCCAACACGACCCCTACACTGCCCGAACACCACTGCACTGCCCTAAACCCTGAAACACCAGCCCCAGCATGACCCCCTACACTGCCCGAACACTACCGCACTTCCCTAAACCCTGAAACATCATCTCAAGCAAGACCCCATACACTGCCCGAACACTACTGCCCTAAACCCTGAAACACCAGCCCCAACAAGGCCCCCTACACTGCCCGAACACCACTGCACTTCCCTAATCCCTGAAACACCAGCCCCAGCACGACCCCTACACTGCCTGAACACCACTGCACTGCCCTAAACCCTGAAACACCAGCCCCTGCACGACCCCCTACACTGCGCGAACACCACTGCACTGCCCTAAAACCTGAAACACCAGCCCCTGCACGACCCCCTACACTGCCAGGAACACCGCTGCACTGCCCTAAACCCTGAAACACCAGCCCCAGCATGACCCCCTGCACTGCCCGAACACCACTGCACTGCCCTAAACCCTGAAACACGAGCCCCAGCACGACTCCCTACACTGCCCGAACACCACTGCACTGCCCTAAACCCTGAAACACCAGCCCCTGCACTTCCCCCTAGACTGCCCTAAACCCTGAAACACCACCCCCAGCACGACCCCCTACAATGCCCGAACACCACTGCACTACCCTAAACCCTGAAACATCATCCCAAGCATGACCCCCTACACTGCCCGAACACCACGCACCGCCCTAAACCCTGAAACACCAGCCCCAGCACAAGCCCCTACACTGCCCAAACACCACTGCACTGTCCTAAACCCTGAAACACCACCCCTGCACGACCCTCTACACTGCCCTAACACCACTGCACTGCCCTAAACCCTGAAACACCAGCCCCAGCAAGACCCCCGACACCTTGCATGAACACCACTGCCCTAAACCCTGAAACACCACCCCCAGCACGACCCCCTACACTGCCCGAACACAACTGCACTGCCCTAAACCCTGAAACACGAGCCCCAGCATGACTCCCTACACTGCCCGAACACTACTGCACTGCCCTAAACCCTGAAACACCAGCCCCTGCACGTCCCCCTAGACTCCCTAAACCCTGAAACACCACCCCCAGCATGACCCCCTACTGTGCCCGAACACCACTGCACTGCCCTAAACCCGGAAACACCAGCCCCTGGAAGACCACCTACACTGCCCGAACACCACTGCACTGCCCTAAACTCTGAAACACCAGCCCCTGCACGACCCCCTACACTGCCCGAACACCACTGCACTGCCCTAAACCCTGAAATACCAGCCCCTGCACGACCCCCTACACTGTCCGAACACCACTGCACTGCCCTAAACCCTGAAACACCAGCCCCAGCACGACCCCTACACTGCCCGAACACCAATGCACTGCCCTAAACCCTGAAACCCCAGCCCCAGCACGACCCCTACACTGCCCGAACACCAATGCACTGCCCTTAACCCTGAAACACCAGCCCCAGCACGACCCCCTACACTGCCCGAACACCACTGCACTGCCCTAAACCCTGAAACACCAGCCCCAGCACGACCCCTACACTGTCCGAACACCACTGCACTGCCCTAAACCCTGAAACCCCAGCCCCAGCACGACCCCTACACTGCCCGAACACCAATGCACTGCCCTTAACCCTGAAACACCAGCCCCAGCACGACCCCCTACATTGCCCGAACACCACTGCACTGCCCTAAACTCTGAAACACCAGCCCCAGCACAACCCCCTACACTGCCCTAACACCACTATACTGCCCTAAACCCTGAAACACCACCCCCAGCACATCCGCCTACACTGCCCGAACACTACTGCACTGCCTTAAACCCTAAAACACCAGCCCCAGCATGACCCCCTACACTGCCCGAACACCACTGCACTGCCTAAACCCTGAAACACCACCCCCAGCACAACCCCCTACACTGCCCGAACTCCACTGCACTGCCCTAAACCCTAAAACATCAGCCCCAGCAAGACCCCCTACACTGCCCGAACAACACTGCACAGACCTAAACCCTAAAACACAAGCCCCAGCAAGACCCCCTACACTGCCCGAACACCACTGCACTGCCCTAAACCCTGAATCATCAGCCCCTGCACGACCCCTACACTGCCCGAACACCACTGCACTGCGCTAAACCCTGAAACACCACCCCTAGCACGACCCCCTACACTGCCCGAACACCACTGCACTGCCCTAAACCCTGATTCATCACCCCGAACACGACCCCTACACTGCCCGAACACCACTGCCCTAAACCCTGAAACGTCACCCCCAGCATGAGCACCTACACTGCCCGAAAACTACTGCACTGCCCTAAACCCTAAAACATCATCCCAAGCAAGACCCCGTACACTGCCCGAACACTACTGCCCTAAACCCTGAAACACCACCCCCAGCAAGACCACCTACACTGACCAAACACCACTGCACTTCCCTAAACCCTGAAACACCAGCCCCAGCACGACCCCCTACACTGCCCGAACACCACTTCACTGCCCTCAACCCTGAAACACCAGCCCCTGCACGACCCCCTACACTGCCCAAACACCACTGCACTGCCCTAAACCCTGAAACACCAGCCCCTGCATGACCCCCTACACTGCCTGGACACCACTGCACTGCCCTAAACCCTGAAACACCAGCCCCAGCACGACCCCTACACTACCCGAACACCACTGCACTGCCCTAAACCCTGAAACACCAGCCCCAGCACGACCCCCTGCACTGCCTGAACACCACTGCAATGCCATAAACCCTGAAACACCAGCCCCAGCACAACCCCCTACACTGCCCGAACACCACTGCAGTGCCCTAAACCCTGAAACACCAGCCACAGCACGACCCCTATACTGCGCGAACACCACCTCACTCCACTAAACCCTGAAACACCGGCCCCAGCATGACCTCTACACTGCCTGAACACCACCACACTGCCCTAAACCCTGAAATACCAGCCCCTGTACGACCCCCTACACTGCCCTAAACCCTGAAACACCGGCCCCAGCATGACCTCTACACTGCCTGAACACCACTGCACTGCCCTAAACCCTGAAACACCAGCCCCTGCACGACCCCCTACACTGCCCGAACACCACTGCACTGCCCTAAAACCTGAAACACCAGCCCCTGCACGACCCCCTACACTGCCAGGAACACTGCTGCACTGCCCTAAACCCTGAAACACCAGCCCCAGCATGACCCCCTGCACTGCCCGAACACCACTGCACTGCCCTAAACCCTGAAACACGAGCCCCAGCACGACTCCCTACTCTGCCCGAACACCACTGCACTGCCCTAAACCCTGAAACACCAGCCCCTGCACTTCCACCTAGACTGCCCTAAACCCTGAAACACCACCCCCAGCACGACCCCCTACAATGCCCGAACACCACTGCACTACCCTAAACCCTGAAACATCATCCCAAGCATGACCCCCTACACTGCCCGAACACCACGCACCGCCCTAAACCCTGAAACACCAGCCCCAGCACAAGCCCCTACACTGCCCAAACACCACTGCACTGTCCTAAACCCTGAAACACCACCCCTGCACGACCCTCTACACTGCCCTAACACCACTGCACTGCCCTAAACCCTGAAACACCAGCCCCAGCAAGACCCCCGACACCTTGCATGAACACCACTGCCCTAAACCCTGAAACACCACCCCCAGCACGACCCTCTACACTGCCCGAACACAACTGCACTGCCCGAAACCCTGAAACACGAGCCCCAGCATGACTCCCTACACTGCCCGAACACTACTGCACTGCCCTAAACCCTGAAACACCAGCCCCTGCACGTCCCCCTAGACTGCCCTAAACCCTGAAACACCACCCCCAGCACGACCCCCTACAGTGCCCGAACACCACTGCACTGCCCTAAACCCGGAAACACCAGCTCCTGGAAGACCACCTACACTGCCCGAACACCACTGCACTGCCCTAAACTCTGAAACACCAGCCCCTGCACGACCCCCTACACTGCCCGAACACCACTGCACTGCCCTAAACCCTGAAACACCAGCCCCTGCACGACCCCCTACACTGTCCGAACACCACTGCACTGCCCTAAACCCTGAAACACCAGCCCCAGCACGACCCCTACACTGCCCGAACACCAATGCACTGCCCTAAACCCTGAAACCCCAGCCCCAGCACGACCCCTACACTGCCCGAACACCAATGCACTGCCCTTAACCCTGAAATACCAGCCCCAGCACGACCCCCTACACTGCCCGAACACCACTGCACTGCCCTAAACCCTGAAACACCAGCCCCAGCACGACCCCTACACTGTCCGAACACCACTGCACTGCCCTAAACCCTGAAACCCCAGCCCCAGCACGACCCCTACACTGCCCGAACACCAATGCACTGCCCTTAACCCTGAAACACCAGCCCCAGCACGACCCCCTACATTGCCCGAACACCACTGCACTGCCCTAAACTCTAAAACACCAGCCCCAGCACAACCTCCTACACTGCCCTAACACCACTATACTGCCCTAAACCCTGAAACACCACCCCCAGCACATCCGCCTACACTGCCCGAACACTACTGCACTGCCTTAAACCCTAAAACACCAGCACGACCCCCTACACTGCCCGAACACCACTGCACTGCCTAAACCCTGAAACACCACCCCCAGCACAACCCCCTACACTGCCCGAACTCCACTGCACTGCCCTAAACCCTAAAACATCAGCCCCAGCAAGACCCCCTACACTGCCCGAACAACACTGCACAGACCTAAACCCTAAAACACAAGCCCCAGCAAGACCCCCTACACTGCCCGAACACCACTGCACTGCCCTAAACCCTGAATCATCAGCCCCTGCACGACCCCTACACTGCCCGAACACCACTGCACTGCGCTAAACCCTGAAACACCACCCCTAGCACGACCCCCTACACTGCCCGAACACCACTGCTCTGCCCTAAACCCTGATTCATCACCCCGAACACGACCCCTACACTGCCCAAACACCACTGCCCTAAACCCTGAAACATCACCCCCAGCATGAGCACCTACACTGCCCGAAAACTACTGCACTGCCCTAAACCCTGAAACATCATCCCAAGCAAGACCCCGTACACTGCCCGAACACTACTGCCCTAAACCCTGAAACACCACCCCCAGCAAGACCACCTACACTGACCAAACACCACTGCACTTCCCTAAACCCTGAAACACCAGCCCCAGCACGACCCCCTACACTGCCCGAACACCACTTCACTGCCCACAACCCTGAAACACCAGCCCCTGCACGACCCCCTACACTGCCCAAACACCACTGCACTGCCCTAAACCCTGAAACACCAGCCCCTGCATGACCCCCTACACTGCCTGGACACCACTGCACTGCCCTAAACCCTGAAACACCAGCCCCAGCACGACCCCTACACTGCCCGAACACCACTGCACTGCCCTAAACCCTGAAACACCAGCCCCAGCACGACCCCCTGCACTGCCTGAACACCACAGCAATGCCATAAACCCTGAAACACCAGCCCCAGCACAACCCCCTACACTGCCCGAACACCACTGCAGTGCCCTAAACCCTGAAACACCAGCCACAGCACGACCCCTATACTGCGCGAACACCACCTCACTCCACTAAACCCTGAAACACCGGTCTCAGCATGACCTCTACACTGCCTGAACACCACCACACTGCCCTAAACCCTGAAATACCAGCCCCTGTACGACCCCCTACACTGCCCTAAACCCTGAAACACCACCCCCAGCACGACCCCCTACACTGCCGAAAGACCACTGCACTGTCCTAAACCCTGAAACTCCACCCCCAGCACGACCCCCTACACTGCCCGAACACCACTGCACTGCCCTAAACCATGAAACATCATCCCAAGCAAGACCCCGTACACTGCCTGAACACCACTGCCCTAAACCCTGAAACACCACCCCAGCACGACCCCCTTTACTGCCCGAACACAACTGCACTGCCCTAAACCCTGAAACACCACCCCCATCACGACCCCCTACACTGCCCGAACACCACTGCACTGCCCTAAACCCGGAAACACCATCCCCTGGAAGACCCCCTACACTGCCCGAACACCACTGCACTGCCCTAAACTCTGAAACACCAGCCCCTGCACGACCCCCTACGCTGCCCGAATACCACTGCACTGCCCTAGACCCTGAAACACCAGCCCCTGCATGACCCCCTACACTGCCCGAACACCACTGCACTGCCCTAAACCCTGAAATCCCAGCCCCAGGACGACCCCTACACTGCCCAAACACCAATGCACTGCCCTTAACCCTGAAACACCAGCCCCAGCACGACCCCCTACACTGCCTGAACACCACTGCACTGCCCTAAACCCTGAAACACCAGCCCCAGCACAACCCCCTACACTGCCCTAACACCACTATACTGCCCTAAACCCTGAAACACTACCCCCAGCACATCCGCCTACACTGCCCGAACACTACTGCACTGCCTAAACCCTGAAACACCACCCCAGAACAACCCCCTACACTGCCTGAACCCCACTGCACAGCCCTAAACCCTAAAACATCAGCCCCAGCAAGACCCCCTACACTGCCCGAACACCACTGCACAGACCTAAACCCTAAAACACAAGCCCCAGCAAGACCCCCTACACTGCCCGAACACCACTGCACTGCCCTAAACCCTGAATCATCAGCCCCTGCACGACCCCTACACTGCCCGAACACCACTCCACTGCGCTTAACACTGAAACACCACCCCTAGCACGACCCCCTACACTGCCCGAACACCACTGCACTGCCCTAAACCCTGATTCATCACCCCGAGCACGACCCCTACACTGACCAAACACCACTGCCCTCAACCCTGAAACACCAGCCCCTGCACGACCCCCTACACTGCCCGAACAGGCGAACACCACTGCACTGCCCTAAATCCTGAAACACCAGCCCCTGCACGACCCCCTACACTCCCCGAACACCACTGCTCTGCCCTAAACCCTGAAACACCAGCCCCTGCATGACCCCCTACATTGCCCAGACACCACTGCACTGCCCTAAACCCTGAAACACCAGCCCCAGCACGACCCCTACACTGCCCGAACACCAATGCACTGCCCTTAATCCTGAAACACCAGCCCCAGCACGACCCCCTACACTCCCCGAACACCACTGCTCTGCCCTAAACCCTGAAACACCAGCCCCAGCACAACCCCCTACACTGCCCTAACACCACTATACTGCCCTAAACCCTGAAACACCACCCCCAGCACATCCGCCTACACTGCCCGAACACTACTGCACTGCCCTAAACCCTGAAACACCAGCCCCAGCACGACCCCCTACACTGCCCGAACACCACTGCACTGCCTAAACCCTGAAACACCACCCCCAGCACAACCCCCTACACTGCCCGAACCCCACTACACTGCCCTAAACCCTAAAACATCAGCCCCAGCAAGACCCCCTACACTGCCCGAACACCACTGCACAGACCTAAACCCTAAAACACAAGCCCCAGCAAGACCCCCTACACTGCCTGAACACCACTGCACTGCCCTAAACCCTGAATCACCAGCCCCTGCATGACCCCTACACTGCCTGAACACCACTGCACTGCGCTAAACCCTGAAACACCAGCCCCAGCAAGACCCCCTACACTGCCTGAACACCACTGCACTAACACCACTGCACTAAACCCTGAAACACCACCCCCAGCAAGACCCCTACACTGCCCGAACACCACTGCACTGCCTAAACCCTGAAACACCACCCCCAGCACAACCCCCTACACTGCCCGAACCCCACTACACTGCCCTAAACCCTAAAACATCAGCCCCAGCAAGACCCCCTACACTGCCCGAACACCACTGCACAGACCTAAACCCTAAAACACAAGCCCCAGCAAGACCCCCTACACTGCCTGAACACCACTGCACTGCCCTAAACCCTGAATCACCAGCCCCTGCATGACCCCTACACTGCCTGAACACCACTGCACTGCGCTAAACCCTGAAACACCAGCCCCAGCAAGACCCCCTACACTGCCTGAACACCACTGCACTAACACCACTGCACTAAACCCTGAAACACCACCCCCAGCAAGACCCCTACACTGCCCGAACACTACTGCACTGCCCTAAACCCTGAAACACCACCCCCAGCACGACCCCCTACACTGCCGAAAGACCACTGCACTGTCCTAAACCCTGAAACTCCACCCCAGCACGACCCCCTACACTGCCCGAACACCACTGCACTGCCCTAAACCATGAAACATCTTCCAAAGCAAGACCCCGTACACTGCCTGAACACCACTGCCCTAAACCCTGAAACACCACCCCAGCACGACCCCCTTTACTGCCCGAACAACACTGCACTGCCCTAAACCCTGAAACACCACCCCCATCACGACCCCCTACACTGCCCGAACACCACTGCACTGCCCTAAACCCGGAAACACCATCCCCTGGAAGACCCCCTACACTGCCCGAACACCACTGCACTGCCCTAAACTCTGAAACACCAGCCCCTGCACGACCCCCTACGCTGCCCGAACACGACTGCACTGCCCTACACCCTGAAACACCAGCCCCTGCATGACCCCCTACACTGCCCGAACACCACTGCACTGCCCTAAACCCTGAAATCCCAGCCCCAGCACGACCCCTACACTGCCCGAACACCAATGCACTGCCCTAAACCCTGAATCATCAGCCCCTGCGCGACCCCTACACTGCCCGAACACCACTGCACTGCGCTAAACCCTGAAACACCACCCCTAGCACGACCCCCTACACTGCCCGAATACCACTGCACTGCCCTAAACCCTGATTCATCACCCCGAACACGACCCCTACACTGCCCGAACACCACTGCCCTAAACCCTGAAACATCACCCCCAGCATGAGCACCTACACTGCCCGAAAACTACTGCACTGCCCTAAACCCTGAAACATCATCCCAAGCAAGACCCCGTACACTGCCCGAACACTACTGCCCTAAACCCTGAAACACCACCCCCAGCAAGACCACCTACACTGACCAAACACCACTGCACTTCCCTAAACCCTGAAACACCAGCCCCAGCACGACCCCCTACACTGCCCGAACACCACTTCACTGCCCTCAACCCTGAAACACCAGCCCCTGCACGACCCCCTACACTGCCCAAACAACACTGCACTGCCCTAAACCCTGAAACACCAGCCCCTGCATGACCCCCTACACTGCCTGGACACCACTGCACTGCCCTAAACCCTGAAACACCAGCCCCAGCACGACCCCTACACTGCCCGAACACCACTGCACTGCCCTAAACCCTGAAACACCAGCCCCAGCACGACCCCCTGCACTGCCTGAACACCACTGCAATGCCATAAACCCTGAAACACCAGCCCCAGCACAACCCCCTACACTGCCCGAACACCACTGCAGTGCCCTAAACCCTGAAACACCAGCCACAGCACGACCCCTATACTGCGCGAACACCACCTCACTCCACTAAACCCTGAAACACCGGCCCCAGCATGACCTCTACACTGCCTAAACACCACCACACTGCCCTAAACCCTGAAATACCAGCCCCTGTACGACCCCCTACACTGCCCTAAACCCTGAAACACCGGCCCCAGCATGACCTCTACACTGCCTGAACACCACTGCACTGCCCTAAACCCTGAAACACCAGCCCCTGCACGACCCCCTACACTGCCCGAACACCACTGCACTGCCCTAAAACCTGAAACACCAGCCCCTGCACGACCCCCTACACTGCCAGGAACACTGCTGCACTGCCCTAAACCCTGAAACACCAGCCCCAGCATGACCCCCTGCACTGCCCGAACACCACTGCACTGCCCTAAACCCTGAAACACGAGCCCCAGCACGACTCCCTACACTGCCCGAACACCACTGCACTGCCCTAAACCCTGAAACACCAGCCCCTGCACTTCCACCTAGACTGCCCTAAACCCTGAAACACCACCCCCAGCACGACCCCCTACAATGCCCG
Organism: Triturus cristatus; assembly: GCF_964204655.1. Taxonomy (NCBI): domain Eukaryota; kingdom Metazoa; phylum Chordata; class Amphibia; order Caudata; family Salamandridae; genus Triturus; species Triturus cristatus. The sequence continues at coordinate 119,220 of NW_028188172.1, read as the reverse complement.
AACACCACTGCACTACCCTAAACCCTGAAACATCATCCCAAGCATGACCCCCTACACTGCCCGAACACCACGCACCGCCCTAAACCCTGAAACACCAGCCCCAGCACAAGCCCCTACACTGCCCAAACAACAAGGCACTGTCCTAAACCCTGAAACACCACCCCTGCACGACCCTCTACACTGCCCTAACACCACTGCACTGCCCTAAACCCTGAAACACCAGCCCCAGCAAGACCCCCGACACCTTGCATGAACACCACTGCCCTAAACCCTGAAACACCACCCCCAGCACGACCCTCTACACTGCCCGAACACAAGTGCACTGCCCTAAACCCTGAAACACGAGCCCCAGCATGACTCCCTACACTGCCCGAACACTACTGCACTGCCCTAAACCCTGAAACACCAGCCCCTGCACGTCCCCCTAGACTGCCCTAAACCCTGAAACACCACCCCCAGCACGACCCCCTACAGTGCCCGAACACCACTGCACTGCCCTAAACCCGGAAACACCAGCTCCTGGAAGACCACCTACACTGCCCGAACACCACTGCACTGCCCTAAACTCTGAAACACCAGCCCCTGCACGACCCCCTACACTGCCCGAACACCACTGCACTGCCCTAAACCCTGAAACACCAGCCCCTGCACGACCCCCTACACTGTCCGAACACCACTGCACTGCCCTAAACCCTGAAACACCAGCCCCAGCACGACCCCTACACTGCCCGAACACCAATGCACTGCCCTAAACCCTGAAACCCCAGCCCCAGCACGACCCCTACACTGCCCGAAAACCAATGCACTGCCCTTAACCCTGAAACACCAGCCCCAGCACGACCCCCTACACTGCCCGAACACCACTGCACTGCCCTAAACCCTGAAACACCAGCCCCAGCACGACCCCTACACTGTCCGAACACCACTGCACTGCCCTAAACCCTGAAACCCCAGCCCCAGCACGACCCCTACACTGCCCGAACACCAATGCACTGCCTTTAACCCTGAAACACCAGCCCCAGCACGACCCCCTACATTGCCCGAACACCACTGCACTGCCCTAAACTCTGAAACACCAGCCCCAGCACAACCCCCTACACTGCCCTAACACCACTATACTGCCCTAAACCCTGAAACACCACCCCCAGCACATCCGCCTACACTGCCCGAACACTACTGCACTGCCTTAAACCCTAAAACACCAGCCCCAGCACGACCCCCTATACTGCCCGAACACCACTGCACTGCCTAAACCCTGAAACACCACCCCCAGCACAACCCCCTACACTGCCCGAACTCCACTGCACTGCCCTAAACCCTAAAACATCAGCCCCAGCAAGACCCCCTACACTGCCCGAACTACACTGCACAGACCTAAACCCTAAAACACAAGCCCCAGCAAGACCCCCTACACTGCCCGAACACCACTGCACTGCCCTAAACCCTGAATCATCAGCCCCTGCACGACCCCTACACTGCCCGAACACCACTGCACTGCGCTAAACCCTGAAACACCACCCCTAGCACGACCCCCTACACTGCCCGAACACCAATGCACTGCCCTAAACCCTGAAACCCCAGCCCCAGCACGACCCCTACACTGCCCGAAAACCAATGCACTGCCCTTAACCCTGAAACACCAGCCCCAGCACGACCCCCTACACTGCCCGAACACCACTGCACTGCCCTAAACCCTGAAACACCAGCCCCAGCACGACCCCTACACTGTCCGAACACCACTGCACTGCCCTAAACCCTGAAACCCCAGCCCCAGCACGACCCCTACACTGCCCGAACACCAATGCACTGCCTTTAACCCTGAAACACCAGCCCCAGCACGACCCCCTACATTGCCCGAACACCACTGCACTGCCCTAAACTCTGAAACACCAGCCCCAGCACAACCCCCTACACTGCCCTAACACCACTATACTGCCCTAAACCCTGAAACACCACCCCCAGCACATCCGCCTACACTGCCCGAACACTACTGCACTGCCTTAAACCCTAAAACACCAGCCCCAGCACGACCCCCTATACTGCCCGAACACCACTGCACTGCCTAAACCCTGAAACACCACCCCCAGCACAACCCCCTACACTGCCCGAACTCCACTGCACTGCCCTAAACCCTAAAACATCAGCCCCAGCAAGACCCCCTACACTGCCCGAACTACACTGCACAGACCTAAACCCTAAAACACAAGCCCCAGCAAGACCCCCTACACTGCCCGAACACCACTGCACTGCCCTAAACCCTGAATCATCAGCCCCTGCACGACCCCTACACTGCCCGAACACCACTGCACTGCGCTAAACCCTGAAACACCACCCCTAGCACGACCCCCTACACTGCCCGAACACCACTGCACTGCCCTAAACCCTGATTCATCACCCCGAACATGACCCCTACACTGCCCGAACACCACTGCCCTAAACCCTGAAACATCACCCCCAGCATGAGCACCTACACTGCCTGAAAACTACTGCACTGCCCTAAACCCTGAAACATCATCCCAAGCAAGACCCCGTACACTGCCCGAACACTACTGCCCTAAACCCTGAAACACCACCCCCAGCAAGACCACCTACACTGACCAAACACCACTGCACTTCCCTAAACCCTGAAACACCAGCCCCAGCACGACCCCCTACACTGCCCGAACACCACTTCACTGCCCTCAACCCTGAAACACCAGCCCCTGCACGACCCCCTACACTGCCCAAACACCACTGCACTGCCCTAAACCCTGAAACACCAGCCCCTGCATGACCCCCTACACTGCCTGGACACCACTATACTGCCCTAAACCCTGAAACACCACCCCCAGCACATCCGCCTACACTGCCCGAACACTACTGCACTGCCTTAAACCCTAAAACACCAGCCCCAGCACGACCCCCTACACTGCCCGAACACCACTGCACTGCCTAAACCCTGAAACACCACCCCCAGCACAACCCCCTACACTGCCCGAACTCCACTGCACTGCCCTAAACCCTAAAACATCAGCCCCAGCAAGACCCCCTACACTGCCCGAACAACACTGCACAGACCTAAACCCTAAAACACAAGCCCCAGCAAGACCCCCTACACTGCCCGAACACCACTGCACTGCCCTAAACCCTGAATCATCAGCCCCTGCACGACCCCTACACTGCCCGAACACCACTGCACTGCGCTAAACCCTGAAACACCACCCCTAGCACGACCCCCTACACTGCCCGAACACCACTGCACTGCCCTAAACCCTGATTCATCACCCCGAACACGACCCCTACACTGCCCGAACACCACTGCCCTAAACCCTGAAACATCACCCCCAGCATGAGCACCTACACTGCCTGAAAACTACTGCACTGCCCTAAACCCTGAAACATCATCCCAAGCAAGACCCCGTACACTGCCCGAACACTACTGCCCTAAACCCTGAAACACCACCCCCAGCAAGACCACCTACACTGACCAAACACCACTGCACTTCCCTAAACCCTGAAACACCAGCCCCAGCACGACCCCCTACACTGCCCGAACACCACTTCACTGCCCTCAACCCTGAAACACCAGCCCCTGCACGACCCCCTACACTGCCCAAACACCACTGCACTGCCCTAAACCCTGAAACACCAGCCCCTGCATGACCCCCTACACTGCCTGGACACCACTGCACTGCCCTAAACCCTGAAACACCAGCCCCAGCACGACCCCTACACTGCCCGAACACCACTGCACTGCCCTAAACCCTAAAACACCAGCCCCAGCACGACCCCCTGCACTGCCTGAACACCACTGCAATGCCATAAACCCTGAAACACCAGCCCCAGCACAACCCCCTACACTGCCCGAACACCACTGCAGTGCCCTAAACCCTGAAACACCAGCCACAGCACGACCCCTATACTGCGCGAACACCACCTCACTCCACTAAACCCTGAAACACCGGTCCCAGCATGACCTCTACACTGCCTGAACACCACCACACTGCCCTAAACCCTGAAATACCAGCCCCTGTACGACCCCCTACACTGCCCTAAACCCTGAAACACCACCCCCAGCACGACCCCCTACACTGCCGAAAGACCACTGCACTGTCCTAAACCCTGAAACTCCACCCCAGCACGACCCCCTACACTGCCCGAACACCACTGCACTGCCCTAAACCATGAAACATCATCCCAAGCAAGACCCCGTACACTGCCTGAACACCACTGCCCTAAACCCTGAAACACCACCCCAGCACGACCCCCTTTACTGCCCGAACACAACTGCACTGCCCTAAACCCTGAAACACCACCCCCATCACGACCCCCTACACTGCCCGAACACCACTGCACTGCCCTAAACCCGGAAACACCATCCCCTGGAAGACCCACTACACTGCCCGAACACCACTGCACTGCCCTAAACTCTGAAACACCAGCTCCTGCACGACCCCCTACGCTGCCCGAATACCACTGCACTGCCCTAGACCCTGAAACACCAGCCCCTGCATGACCCCCTACACTGCCCGAACACCACTGCACTGCCCTAAACCCTGAAATCCCAGCCCCAGCACCACCCCTACACTGCCCAAACACCAATGCACTGCCCTTAACCCTGAAACCAGCCCCAGCACGACCCCCTACACTGCCTGAACACCACTGCACTGCCCTAAACCCTGAAACACCAGCCCCAGCACAACCCCCTACACTGCCCTAACACCACTATACTGCCCTAAACCCTGAAACACTACCCCCAGCACATCCGCCTACACTGCCCGAACACTACTGCACTGCCTAAACCCTGAAACACCACCCCAGAACAACCCCCTACACTGCCTGAACCCCACTGCACAGCCCTAAACCCTAAAACATCAGCCCCAGCAAGACCCCCTACACTGCCCGAACACCACTGCACAGACCTAAACCCTAAAACACAAGCCCCAGCAAGACCCCCTACACTGCCCGAACACCACTGCACTGCCCTAAACCCTGAATCATCAGCCCCTGCACAACCCCTACACTGCCCGAACACCACTCCACTGCGCTAAACCCTGAAACACCACCCCTAGCACGACCCCCTACACTGCCCGAACACCACTGCACTGCCCTAAACCCTGATTCATCACCCCGAGCACGACCCCTACACTGACCAAACACCACTGCCCTCAACCCTGAAACACCAGCCCCTGCACGACCCCCTACACTGCCCGAACACCACTGCACTGCCCTAAATCCTGAAACACCAGCCCCTGCACGACCCCCTACACTCCCCGAACACCACTGCTCTGCCCTAAACCCTGAAACACCAGCCCCTGCATGACCCCCTACATTGCCCGGACACCACTGCACTGCCCTAAACCCTGAAACACCAGCCCCAGCACGACCCCTACACTGCCCGAACACCACTGCACTGCCCTAAACCCTGTAACACCAGCCCCAGCACGACCCCTACACTGCCCGAACACCAATGCACTGCCCTTAATCCTGAAACACCAGCCCCAGCACGACCCCCTACACTCCCCGAACACCACTGCTCTGCCCTAAACCCTGAAACACCAGCCCCAGCACAACCCCCTATACTGCCCTAACACCACTATACTGCCCTAAACCCTGAAACACCACCCCCAGCACATCCGCCTACACTGCCCGAACACTACTGCACTGCCCTAAACCCTGAAACACCAGCCCCAGCACGACCCCCTACACTGCCCGAACACCACTGCACTGCCTAAACCCTGAAACACCACCCCCAGCACAACCCCCTACACTGCCCGAACCCCACTACACTGCCCTAAACCCTAAAACATCAGCCCCAGCAAGACCCCCTACACTGCCCGAACACCACTGCACAGACCTAAACCCTAAAACACAAGCCCCAGCAAGACCCCCTACACTGCCTGAACACCACTGCACTGCCCTAAACCCTGAATCACCAGCCCCTGCATGACCCCTACACTGCCTGAACACCACTGCACTGCGCTAAACCCTGAAACACCAGCCCCAGCAAGACCCCCTACACTGCCTGAACACCACTGCACTAACACCACTAAACCCTGAAACACCACCCCCAGCAAGACCCCTACACTGCCCGAACACTACTGCACTGCCCTAAACCCTGAAACACCAGCCCCAGCACGACCCCTACACTGCCCAAACACCACTGCACTGCCCTAAACCATGAAACACCAGCCCCAGCACGACCCCTACACTGCCCGAACACCAATGCACTGCCCTTAATCCTGAAACACCAGCCCCAGCACGACCCCCTACACTGCCCGAACACCACTGCACTGCGCTAAACCCTGAAACACCACCCCTAGCACAACCCCCTACACTGCCCGAACACCACTGCACTGCCCTAAACCCTGATTCATCACCCCGAACACGACCCCTACACTGCCCGAACACCACTGCCCTAAACCCTGAAACATCACCCCCAGCATGAGCACCTACACTGCCCGAAAACTACTGCACTGCCCTAAACCCTGAAACATCATCCCAAGCAAGACCCCGTACACTGCCCGAACACTACTGCCCTAAACCCTGAAACACCACCCCCAGCAAGACCACCTACACTGACCAAACACCACTGCACTTCCCTAAACCCTGAAACACCAGCCCCAGCACGACCCCCTACACTGCCCGAACACCACTTCACTGCCCTCAACCCTGAAACACCAGCCCCTGCACGACCCCCTACACTGCCCGAATACTACTGCACTGCCCTAAATCCTGAAACACCAGCCCCTGCACCACCCCCTACACTCCCCGAACACCACTGCTCTGCCCTAAACCCTGAAACACCAGCCCTGCATGACCCCCTACACTGCCCGGACACCACTGCACTGCCCTAAACCCTGAAACACCAGCCCCAGCACGACCCCCTGCACTAACAGAACACCACTGCACTGCCCTAAACCCTGAAACACGAGCCCCAGCACGACTCCCTACACTGCCTGAACACCACTGCACTGCCCTAAACCCTAAAACACCAGCCCCTGCACGGCCCCCTAGACTGCCCTAAACCCTTAAACACCACCCCCAGCACGACCCCCTACACTGCCTGAGCACCACTGCACTGCCCTAAACCCTGAAACACCACCCCGTGCACGACACCCTACACTGCCCGAACACCACTGCACTGCCCTAAACCCTGAAACATCATCCCAAGCATGACCCCCTACACTGACCGAACACCACGCACCGCCCTACACCCTGAAACATCATCCCCAGCAAGACCCCCTACCTTGCACGAACACCACTGCCCTAAACCCTGAAACACCACCCCCAGCACGACCCCCTACACTGCCCGAACACAACTGCACTGTCCTAAACCCTGAAACACCAGCCCCAGCAAGACCCCCGACACTGCCCGAACACCACTGGACTGCCCTAAACCCTGAAACACCAGCCCCAGCACAAGCCCCTACACTTCGCAAACACCACTGCACTGCCCTAATCCCTGAAACACCACCCCCTGCACGACCCCCTACACTGCCCGAACACCACTGTACTGCCCTAAACCATGAAACATCATCCCCAGCAAGACCCCCTACACTGACCGAACACCACAGTCCTAAACCCTGAAACACCACCCCAGCACAACCCCCTACACTGCCCGAACACAACTACACTGCCCTAAACCCTGAAACACCAGCCCCAGCAAGACCCCTACACTGCCCGAACACCACTGCACTCCCCTAAACCCTGAAACACCAGCCCCAGCAAGACCCCCTACACTTCCCAAACACCACTGCACAAACCTATACCCTGAAACACCAGCCCCAGCAAGACCCCCTACACTGCCCAAACACCACTGCACTAAACCCTGAAACACCACCCCCAGCAAGACCCCCTACACTGCCCGAACACCACTGCACTGCCCTAAACCCTGAAACATCATCCCCAGCAAGACCCTCTACACTGCCCGAACACCACTGCCCTAAACCCTGAAAAACCATCCCCAGCACGACCCCCTACACTGCCTGAACACCAATGCACTGCACTAAACCCTGAAACACCAGCCCCAGCAAGACCCCCTACACTGCCTAACACCACTGCACTAAATCCTGAAACACCACACCCAGCAAGACCCCCTAGACTGCCCGAACACCACTGCACTGCCCTTGACCCTGAAACACCACCCCCTGCACAACCCCCTACACTGCCCGAACGCCACTGCACTGCCCTAAACCCTGAAACACCAGCCCCAGCAAGACCCCCTACACTGCCTGAACACCACTGCACTAACACCACTGCACTAAACCCTGAAACACCAACCCCAGCAAGACCCCTACACTGCCCGAACACCACTGCACTTCCCTAAACCTTGAAACACCACCCCCTGCACGACCCCCTACACTGCCCAAAGACCACTGCACTGCCCTAAACCCTGAAACACCACCCCCAGCACGACCCCCTACACTGCCCGAACACCACTGCACTGCCCTAAACCCTGAAACATCATCCCAAGCATGACCCCCTACACTGACCGAACACCACGCACCGCCCTACACCCTGAAACATTATCCCCAGCAAGACCCCCTACCTTGCACGAACACCACTGCCCTAAACCCTGAAACACCAGCCCCTGCACGAGCCCCCTACACTGCCCGAATACCACTGCACTGCCCTAAATCCTGAAACACCAGCTCCTGCACGACCCCCTACACTCCCCAAACACCACTGCTCTGCCCTAAACCCTGAAACACCAGCCCCAACACGACCCCTACACTGCCCGAACACCACCGCACTGCCCTAAACCCTTAACCACCAGCCCCAGCATGACCCCCTACACTACCCGAACACCACTGCACTGCCCTATACCCTGAAACACCAGCCCTGTATGACCCCCTAAACTACCCTAAACCCTGAAACACCACCCCCAGCACGACCCCCTACACTACCGGAACACCACTGCACTGCCCCAAACCCTGAAACATCATCCCAAGCAAGACCCCGTACACTGCCCGAACACTACTGCCCTAAACCCTGAAACACACGCCCCAGCAAGACACCCTACACTGCCCGAACACCACTGCACTGCCCCTAACCCTGAATCACCAGCCCCAGCAAGACTCCCTACACTGCCCGAACACCACTGCACTGCCCTAAACCCTGAAACACCAGCCCCTGCACGACCCCCTACACTGCCCGAACACCACTGCACTGCCCTAAACCCTGAAACACCAGCCCCTGCATGACCCCCTACACTGCCCGAACACCACTGCACTGCCCTAAACCCTGAAACACCAGCCCCTGCACGACCCCCTACAATGCCCGGACACCACTGCAATGCCCTAAACCCTGAAACACCAGCCCCAGCACGACCCCCTGCACTGCCAGAACACCACTACACTACCCTAAACCCTGAAACACGAGCCCCAGCACGACTCCCTACACTGCCCGAACACCACTGCACTGCCCTAAACCCTGAAACTCCAGCCCCTGCACGACCCCCTAGACTGCCCTCAACCCTGAAACACCACCCCCAGCACGACCCCCTACACTGCCCGAACACCACTGCACTGCCCTAAACCCTGAAACACCACCCCGAGCACGACCCCCTACACTGCCCGAACACCACTGCACTGCCCTAAACACTGAAACATCATCCTAAGCATGACCCCCTACACTGACCGAACACCACGCACCGCCCTATTCCCTGAAACATCATCCCCAGCAAGACCCCCTACCTTGCACGAACACCACTGCCCTAAACCCTGAAACACCACCCCCAGCACGACCCCCTACTCTGCCCGAACACAACTGCACTGCCCTAAACCCTGAAACACCAGCCCCAGCAAGACCCCTGACACTGCCCGAACACCACTGGACTGCCCTAAACCCTGAAACACCAGCCCCAGCACAAGCCCCTACACTGCCCAAACACCACTGCACTGCCCTAAACCCTGAAACACCCCCCCTGCACGACCCTCTACACTGCCCGAACACCACTGCACTGCCCTAATCCCTGAAACACCACCCCCTGCACGACCCTCTACACTGCCCGAACACCACTGTACTGCCCTAAACCATGAAACATCATCCCCAGCAAGACCCCCTACACTGCCCGAACACCACAGCCCTAAACCCTGAAACACCACCCCAGCACAACCCCCTACACTGCCCGAACACAACTACACTGCCCTAAACCCTGAAACACCAGCCCCAGCAAGACCCCTACACTGCCCGAACACCACTGCACTCCCCTAAACCCTGAAACACCAGCCCCAGCAAGACCCCCTACACTGCCCAAACACCACTGCACAAACCTATACCCTGAAACACCAGCCCCAGCAAGACCCCCTACACTGTCCGAACACCACTGCACTAAACCCTGAAACACCACCGCCAGCAAGACCCCCTACACTACCCGAACACCACTGCACTGCCCTAAACCATGAAACACCATCCCCTGCATGACCCTTTACACTGCCCGAACACCACTGCACTGCCCTAAACCCTGAAACATCATCCCCAGCAAGATCCCCTACACTGCCCGAACACCACTGCCCTAAACACTGAAAAACCATCCCCAGCACGACCCCCTACACTGCCTGAACACCAATGCACTGCCCTAAACCCTGAAACACCAGCCCCAGCAAGACCCCCTACACTGCCTAACACCACTGCACTAAATCCTGAAACACCACACCCAGCAAGACCCCCTAGACTGCCCGAACACCACTGCACTGCCCTAAACCCTGAAACACCACCCCCTGCACGACCCTCTACACTGCCCGAACACCACTGCACTGCCCTTGACCCTAAAACACCACCCCCTGCACAACCCCCTACACTGCCCGAACACCACTGCACTGCCCTAAACCCTGAAACTCCAGCCCCAGCAAGACCCCCTACACTGCCTGAACACCACTGCACTAACACCACTGCACTAAACCCTGAAACACCACCCCCAGCAACACCCCTACACTGCCCGAACACCACTGCACTCCCCTAAACCTTGAAACACCACCCCCTGCACGACCCCATACACTGCCCAAACACCACTGCACTGCCCTAAACCCTGAAACACCACCCCCAGCACGACCCCCTACACTGCCCAAACACCACTGCACTGTCCAAAACCCTGAAACACCAGCCCCATCTGGACGCGCTACAATGCCCGAACACCACTGCACTGCCCTAAACCCTGAAACACCAGCCCCAGCACGACCCCCTACAGTGCCCGAACACCACTGCAGTGCCCTAAACCCTGAAACACCAGCCACAGCCCGACCCCTATACTGCCCGAACACCACCGCACTTCACTAAACGCTGAAACAACGGCCCCAGCATGACCTCTACACTGCCTGAACACCACCGCACTGCCCTAAACCCTGAAACACCAGCCCCAGCAAGACCCCCTACACTGCCTGAACACCACTGCACTAACACCACTGCACTAAACCCTGAAACACCACCCTCAGCAAGACCCCTACACTGCCCGAACACCACTGCACTCCCCTAAACCTTGAAACACCACCCCCTGCACGACCCCCTACACTGCCCAAACACCACTGCACTGCCCTAAACCCTGAAACACCACCCCGAGCACGACCCCCTACACTGCCCGAACACCACTGCACTGCCCTAAACACTGAAACATCATCCTAAGCATGACCCCCTACACTGACCGAACACCACGCACCGCCCTATTCCCTGAAACATCATCCCCAGCAAGACCCCCTACCTTGCACGAACACCACTGCCCTAAACCCTGAAACACCACCCCCAGCATGACCCCCTACACTGCCCGAATACAACTGCACTGCCCTAAACCCTGAAACACCAGCCCCAGCAAGACCCCCGATACTGCCCGAACACCACTGGACTGCCCTAAACCCTGAAACACCAGCCCCAGCACAAGCCCCTACACTGCCCAAACACCACTGCACTGCCCTAAACCCTGAAACACCACCCCCTGCACGACCCCCACACTGCCCGAACACCACTGTACTGCCCTAAACCATGAAACATCATCCCCAGCAAGACCCCCTACACTGCCCGAACACCACAGCCCTAAACCCTGAAACACCACCCCAGCACAACCCCCTACACTGCCCGAACACAACTACACTGCCCTAAACCCTGAAACACCAGCCCCAGCAAGACCCCTACACTGCCCGAACACCACTGCACTCCCCTAAACCCTGAAACACCAGCCCCAGCAAGACCCCCTACACTGCCCAAACACCACTGCACAAACCTATACCCTGAAACACCAGCCCCAGCAAGACCCCTTACACTGCCCTAACACCACTGCACTAAACCCTGAAACACCACCCCCAGCAAGACCCCCTACACTGCCCGAACACCACTGCACTGCCCTAAACCCTGAAACACCATCCCTGCGTGGCCCTTTACACTGCCCGAACACCACTGCACTGCCCTAAACCCTGAAACATCATCCCCAGCAAGACCCCCTACACTGCCCGAACACCACTGCCCTAAACCCTGAAAAACCATCCCCAGCACGACCCCCTACACTGCCTGAACACCAATGCACTGCCCTAAACCCTGAAACACCTGCCCCAGCAAGACCCCCTACACTGCTTAACACCACTGCACTAAATCCTGAAACACCACCCCCAGCACGACCCCCTACACTGCCCGAACACAACTGCACTGCCCTAAACCCTGAAACACCAGCCCCAGCAAGACCCCTGACACTGCCCGAACAACACTGCACTGCCCTAAACCCTGAAACACCAGCCCCTGCACGGCCCCCTAGACTGCCCTAAACCCTGAAACACCACCCCCAGCACGACCGCCTACACTGCCCGAGCACCACTGCACTGCCCTAAACCCTGAAACACCACCCCGAGCACGACCCCCTACACTGCCGAACACCACTGCACTGCCCTAAACCCTGAAACATCAGCCCCAGCAAGACCCCCTACACTGCCCGAACACCACTGCACAGACCTAAACCCTAAAAAACAAGCCCCAGCAAGACCCCCTACACTGCCCGGACACCACTGCACTGCCCTAAACCCTGAAACACCAGCCCCTGCACGACCCCCTACAATGCCCGGACACCACTGCACTGCCCTAAACCCTGAAACACCAGCCCCAGCACGACCCCCTGCACTGCCAGATCACCACTGCACTGCCCTTAACCCTGAAACACGAGCCCCAGAATGACTCCCTACACTGCCCGAACACCACTGCACTGCCCTAAACCCTGAAACACCAGCCCCTGCACGGCCCCCTAGACTGCCCTCAACCCTGAAAAACCACCCCAAGCACGACCCCCTACACTACCCGAACACCACTGCACTGCCCTAAACCCTGAAACACCACCCCGAGCACGACGCCCTACACTGCCCGAACACCACTGCACTGCCCTAAACACTGAAACATCATCCTAAGCATGAACCACTACACTGACCGAACACCACGCACCGCCCTATTCCCTGAAACATCATCCCCAGCAAGACCCCCTACCTTGCACGAACACCACTGCCCTAAACCCTGAAACACCACCCCCAGCACGACCCCCTACTCTGTCCGAACACAACTGCACTGCCCTAAACCCTGAAACACCAGCCCCAGCAAGACCCCTGACACTGCCCAAACACCACTGGACTGCCCTAAACCCTGAAACACCAGCCCCAGCACAAGCCCCTACACTGCCCAAACACCACTGCACTGCCCTAAACCCTGAAACACCCCCCCTGCACGACCCTCTACACTGCCCGAACACCACTGCACTGCCCTAATCCCTGAAACACCACCCCCTGCACGACCCCCTACACTGCCCGAACACCACTGTACTGCCCTAAACCATGAAACATCATCCCCAGCAAGACCCCCTACACTGCCCGCACACCACAGCCCTAAACCCTGAAACACCACCCCAGCACAACCCCCTACACTGACCGAACACAACTACACTGCCCTAAACCCTGAAACACCAGCCCCAGCAAGACCCCTACACTGCCCGAACACCACTGCACTCCCCTAAACCCTGAAACACCAGCCCCAGCAAGACCCCTACACTGCCCAAACATCACTGCACAAACCTATACCCTGAAACACCAGCCCCAGCAAGACCCCCTACACTGCCCGAACACCACTGCACTAAACCCTGAAACACCACCCCCAGCAAGACCCCCTACACTGCCCGAACACCACTGCACTGCCCTAAACCCTGAAACACCATTCCCTGCATGACCCTTTACACTGCCCGAACACCACTGCACTGCCCTAAACCCTGAAACATCATCCCCAGCAAGACCCCCTACACTGCCCGAACACCACTGCCCTAAACCCTGAAACACCACCCCCAGCAAGACCCCCTACACTGCCTGAACACCACTGCACTAACACCACTGCACTAAACCCTGAAACACCACCCCCAGCAAGACCCCTACACTGCCCGAACACCACTGCACTCCCCTAAACCTTGAAACACCACCCCCTGCACGACCCCCTACACTGCCCAAACACCACTGCACTGCCCTAAAACCTGAAACACCACCCCCAGCACGACCCCCTACACTGCCCAAACACCACTGCACTGTCCAAAAGCCTGAAACAACAGCCCCAGCTGGACGCGCTACACTGCCCGAACACCACTGCACTGCCCTAAACCCTGAAACACCAGCCCCAGCACGACCCCCTACACTGCCCGAACACCACTGCACTGCCCTAAACCCTGAAACATCATCCCAAGCATGACCCCCTACACTGACCGAACACCACGCACCGCCTTACACCCTGAATCATCATCCCCAGCAAGACCCCCTACCTTGCACGAACACCACTGCCCTAAACCATGAAACACCAGCCCCTGCACGACCCCCTACACTGCCCGAACACCACTGCACTGCCCTAAACCCTGAAACACCAGCTCCTGCACGACCCCCTACACTCCCCGAACACCACTGCTCTGCCCTAAACCCTGAAACACGAGCCCCAACACGACCCCTACACTGCCCGAACACCACCGCACTGCCCTAAACCCTGAAACACCAGCCCCAGCATGACCCCCTACACTGCCCGAACACCACTGCACTGCCCTATACCCTGAAACACCAGCCCCTGTATGACCCCCTACACTACCCTAAACCCTGAAACACCACCCCCAGCACGACCCCCTACACTACCGGAACACCACTGCACTGCCCCAAACCCTGAAACATCATCCCAAGGAAGACCCCGTACACTGCCCGAACACTACTGCCCTAAACCCTGAAACACCAGCCCCAGCAAGACACCCTACACTGCCCGAACACCACTGCACTGCCCCTAACCCTGAATCACCAGCCCCAGCAAGACCCCCTACACTGCCCGAACACCACTGCACTGCCCTAAACCCTGAAACACCAGCCCCTGCACGACCCCCTACCCTGCCCGAACACCACTGCACTGCCCTAAACCCTGAAACACCAGCCCCTGCACGACCCCCTACACTGCCCGAACACCACTGCACTGCCCTAAACCCTGAAACACCAGCCCCTGCACGACCCCCTACAATGCCCGGACACCACTGCACTGCCCTAAACCCTGAAACACCAGCCCCAGCACGAACCCCTGCACTGCCAGAACACCACTGCACTGCCCTAAACCCTGAAACACGAGCCCCAGCACGACTCCCTACACTGCCCGAACACCACTGCACTGCCCTAAACCCTGAAACACCAGCCCCTGCACGGCCCCCTAGACTGCCCTAAACCCTGAAACAACACCCCCAGCACGACCCCCTACACTGCCCGAGCACCACTGCACTGCCCTAAACCCTGAAACACGACCCCGAGCACGACCCCCTACACTGCCCGAACACCACTGCACTGCCCTAAACCCTGAAACATCATCCCAAGCATGACCCCCTACACTGACCGAACACCACGCACCGCCCTACACCCTGAAACATCATCCCCAGCAAGACCCCCTACCTTGCACGAACACCACTGCCCTAAACCCTGAAACACCACCCCCAGCACGACCCCCTACACTGACCGAACACAACTGCACTGCCCTAAACCCTGAAACACCAGTCCCAGCAAGACCCCCGACACTGCCCGTACACCACTGGACTGCCCTAAACCCTGAAACACCAGCCCCAGCACAAGCCCCTACACTGCCCAAACACCACTGCACTGCCCTAAACCCTGAAACACCACCCCTGCACGACCCTCTACACTGCCCGAACACCACTGCACTGCCCTAATCCCTGAAACACCACCCCCTGCACGACCCCCTACACTGCCCGAACACCACTGTACTGCCCTAAACCATGAAACATCATCCCCAGCAAGACCCCCTACACTGCCCGAACACCACAGCCCTAAACCCTGAAACACCACCCCAGCACAACCCCCTACACTGCCCGAACACAACTACACTGCCCCAAACCCTGAAACACCAGCCCCAGCAAGATCCCTACACTGCCCGAACACCACTGCACTCCCCTAAACCCTGAAACACCAGCCCCAGCAAGACCCCCTACACTGCCCAAACACCACTGCACAAACCTATACCCTAAAACACCAACCCCAGCAAGACCCCCTACACTGCCCGAACACCACTGCA
The DNA here is from genome assembly GCF_964204655.1 of Triturus cristatus. NCBI lineage: Eukaryota > Metazoa > Chordata > Amphibia > Caudata > Salamandridae > Triturus > Triturus cristatus. Next base: position 102,696 of record NW_028188172.1, on the reverse strand, counting down.
CTAAACTCTGAAACACCACCCCCAGCAAGACCCCCTACACTGCCCGAACAGCACTGCACTGCCCTAAACCCTGAAACACCATCCCCTGCATGACCCTTTACACTACCCGAACACCACTGCACTGCCCTAAACCCTGAAACATCATCCCCAGCAAGACCCCCTACACTGCCCGATCACCACTGACCTAAACCCTGAAAAACAATCCCCAGCACGACCCCCTACACTGCCTGAACACCAATGCACTGCCCTAAACCCTGAAACACCAGCCCCAGCAAGACCCCCTACACTGCCTAACACCACTGCACTAAATCCTGAAACACCACACCCAGCAAGACCCCCTAGACTGCCCAAAGACCACTGCACTGCCCTAAACCCATAAACACCACCCCTGCACGACCCTCTACACTGCCCGAACACCACTGCACTGCCCTTGAGCCTGAAACACAACCCCCTGCACAACCCCCTACACTGCCCGAACACCACTGCACTGCCCTAAACCCTGAAACACCAGCCCCAGCAAGACCCCCTACACTGCCTGAACACCACTGCACTCCCCTAAACCTTGAAACACCACCCCCTGCACGACCCCCTACACTGCCCAAACACCACTGCACTGCCCTAAACCCTGAAACACCACCCCCAGCACGACCCCCTACACTGCCCAAACACCACTGCACTGCCCTAAACCCTGAAACACCAGCCTCTGCACGACCCCCTACACTGCCCGAACACCACTGCACTGCCCTAAACCCTGAAACACCAGCCTCTGCACAACCCCCTACAATGCCCGGACACCAGTGCACTGCCCTAAACCCTGAAACACCAGCCCCAGCACGACCCCCTGCACTGCCAGAACACCACTGCACTGCCCTAAACCCTGAAACACGAGCCCCAGCACGAGTCCCTACACTGCCCGAACACCACTGCACTGCCCTAAACCCTGAAACACCAGCCCCTGCACGGCCCCCTAGACTGCCCTAAACCCTGAAACACCACCCCCAGCACGACCCCCTATACTGCCCGAGCACCACTGCACTGCCCTAAACCCTGAAACACCACCCCGAGCACGACCCCCTACACTGCCCGAACACCACTGCACTGCCCTAAACTCTGAAACATCATCCCAAGCATGACCCCCTACACTGACTGAACACCACGCACCGCCCTACACCCTGAAACATCTTCCCCAGCAAGACCCCCTACCTTGCACGAACACCACTGCCCTAAACCCTGAAACACCACTCCCAGCACAACCCCCTACACTGCCCGAACACAACTGCACTGTCCTAAACCCTGAAACACCAGCCCCAGCAAGACCCCCGACACTGCCCGAACACCACTGGACTGCCCTAAACCCTGAAACACCAGCCCCAGCACAAGCCCCTACACTTCCCAAACACCACTGCACTGCCCTAAACCCTGAAACACCACCCCTGCACGACCCTCTACACTGCCCGAACACCACTGCACTGCCCTAATCCCTGAAACACCACCCCCTGCACGACCCCCTACACTGCCCGAACACCACTGTACTGCCCTAAACCATGAAACATCATCCCCAGCAAGACCCCCTACACTGCCCGAACACCACAGCCCTAAATCCTGAAACACCACCCCAGCACAACCCCCTACACTGCCCGAACACAACTACACTGCCCTAAACCCTGAAACACTAGCCCCAGCAAGACCCCTACACTGCCCGAACACCACTGCACTCCCCTAAACCCTGAAACACCAGCCCCAGCAAGACCCCCTACACTGCCCAAACACCACTGCACAAACCTATACCCTGAAACACCAGCCCCAGCAAGACCCCCTACACTGCCCAAACACCACTGCCCTAAACCCTGAAACACCAGCCCCAGCAAGACCCCCTACACTGCCTAACACCACTGCACTAAATCCTGAAACACCACACCCAGCAAGACCCCCTAGACTGCCCAAACACCACTGCACTGCCCTAAACCCTGAAACACCACCCCCTGCACGACCCTCTACACTGCCCGAACACCACTGCACTGCCCTTGACCCTGAAACACCACCCCCTGCACAACCCCCTACACTGCCCGAACACCACTGCACTGCCCTAAACCCTGAAACACCAGCCCCAGCAAGACCCCCTACACTGCCTGAACACCACTGCACTAAACCCTGAAACACCACCCCCAGCAAGACCCTACACTGCCCGAACACCACTGCACTCCCCTAAACCTTGAAACACCACCCCCTGCACGACCCCCTACACTGCCCAAACACCACTGCACTGCCCTAAACCCTGAAACACCACCCCCAGCACGACCCCCTACACTGCCCAAACACCACTGCACTGCCCTAATCCCTGAAACACCACCCCCTGCACGACCCCCTACACTGCCCGAACACCACTGTACTGCCCTAAACCATGAAACATCATCCCCAGCAAGACCCCCTACACTGCCCGAACACCACAGCCCTAAACCCTGAAACACCACCCCAGCACAACCCCCTACACTGCCCGAACACAACTACACTGCCCCAAACCCTGAAACACCAGCCCCAGCAAGATCCCTACACTGCCCAAACACCACTGCACTCCCCTAAACCCTGAAACACCAGCCCCAGCAAGACCCCCTACACTGCCCAAACACCACTGCACAAACCTATACCCTGAAACACCACCCCCTGCACGACCCCCTACACTGCCCGAACACCACTGTACTGCCCTAAACCATGAAACATCATCCCCAGCAAGACCCCCTACACTGCCCGAACACCACAGCCCTAAATCCTGAAACACCACCCCAGCACAACCCCCTACACTGCCCGAACACAACTACACTGCCCTAAACCCTGAAACACTAGCCCCAGCAAGACCCCTACACTGCCCGAACACCACTGCACTCCCCTAAACCCTGAAACACCAGCCCCAGCAAGACCCCCTACACTGCCCAAACACCACTGCACAAACCTATACCCTGAAACACCAGCCCCAGCAAGACCCCCTACACTGCCCAAACACCACTGCCCTAAACCCTGAAACACCAGCCCCAGCAAGACCCCCTACACTGCCTAACACCACTGCACTAAATCCTGAAACACCACACCCAGCAAGACCCCCTAGACTGCCCAAACACCACTGCACTGCCCTAAACCCTGAAACACCACCCCCTGCACGACCCTCTACACTGCCCGAACACCACTGCACTGCCCTTGACCCTGAAACACCACCCCCTGCACAACCCCCTACACTGCCCGAACACCACTGCACTGCCCTAAACCCTGAAACACCAGCCCCAGCAAGACCCCCTACACTGCCTGAACACCACTGCACTAAACCCTGAAACACCACCCCCAGCAAGACCCTACACTGCCCGAACACCACTGCACTCCCCTAAACCTTGAAACACCACCCCCTGCACGACCCCCTACACTGCCCAAACACCACTGCACTGCCCTAAACCCTGAAACACCACCCCCAGCACGACCCCCTACACTGCCCAAACACCACTGCACTGCCCTAATCCCTGAAACACCACCCCCTGCACGACCCCCTACACTGCCCGAACACCACTGTACTGCCCTAAACCATGAAACATCATCCCCAGCAAGACCCCCTACACTGCCCGAACACCACAGCCCTAAACCCTGAAACACCACCCCAGCACAACCCCCTACACTGCCCGAACACAACTACACTGCCCCAAACCCTGAAACACCAGCCCCAGCAAGATCCCTACACTGCCCAAACACCACTGCACTCCCCTAAACCCTGAAACACCAGCCCCAGCAAGACCCCCTACACTGCCCAAACACCACTGCACAAACCTATACCCTGAAACACCAGCCCCAGCAAGACCCCCTACACTGCCCGAACACCACTGCACTAAACCCTGAAACACCACCCCCAGCAAGACCCCCTAAACTGCCCGAACAGCACTGCACTGCCCTAAACCCTGAAACACCATCCCCTGCATGACCCTTTACACTACCCGAACACCACTGCACTGCCCTAAACCCTGAAACATCATCCCCAACAAGACCCCCTACACTGCCCGAACACCACTGACCTAAACCCTGAAAAACCATCCCCAGCACGACCCCCTACACTGCCTGAACACCAATGCACTGCCCTAAACCCTGAAACACCAGCCCCAGCAAGACCCCCTACACTGCCTGAACACCACTGCACTCCCCTAAACCTTGAAACACCACCCCCTGCACGACCCCCTACACTGCCCAAACACCACTGCACTGCCCTAAACCCTGAAACACCACCCCCAGCACGACCCCCTACACTGCCCAATCACCACTGCACTGTCCAAAACCCTGAAACACCAGCCCCAGCTGGACCCGCTACACAGCCTGAACACCACCGCACTGCCCTAAACCCTGAAACACCAGCCCCAGCATGACCCCCTACACCGCCCGAACACCACTGCACTGCCCTATACCCTGAAACACCAGCCCCTGTATAACCCCTACACTACCCTAAACCCTGAAACACCACCCCCAGCACGACCCCCTACACTACCAGAACACCACTGCACTGCTCCAAACCCTGAAACATCATCCCAAGCAAGACCCCGTACACTGCCCGAACACTACTGCCCTAAACCCTGAAACACCAGCCCCAGCAAGACACCCTACACTGCCCGAACACCACTGCACTGCCCCTAACCCTGAATCACCAGCCCCAGCAAGACCCCCTACACTGCCCGAACACCACTGCACTGCCCTAAACCCTGAAACACCAGCCTCTGCACGACCCCCTACAATGCCCGGACACCACTGCACTGCCCTAAACCCTGAAACACCAGCCCCAGCACGACCCCCTGCACTGCCAGAACACCACTGCACTGCCCTAAACCCTGAAACACGAGCCCCAGCACGACTCCCTACACTGCCCGAACACCACTGCACTGCCCTAAACACTGAAACACCAGCCCCTGCACGGCCCCCTAGACTGCCCTAAACCCTGAAACACCACCCCCAGCACGACCCCCTATACTGCCCGAGCACCACTGCACTGCCCTAAACCCTGAAACACCACCCCGAGCACGACCCCCTACACTGCCCGAACACCACTGCACTGCCCTAAACTCTGAAACATCATCCCAAGCATGACCCCCTACACTGACTGAACACCACGCACCGCCCTACACCCTGAAACATCTTCCCCAGCAAGACCCCCTACCTTGCACGAACACCACTGCCCTGTCCTAAACCCTGAAACACCAGCCCCAGCAAGACCCCCGACACTGCCCGAACACCACTGGACTGCCCTAAACCCTGAAACACCAGCCCCAGCACAAGCCCCTACACTTCCCAAACACCACTGCACTGCCCTAAACCCTGAAACACCACCCCTGCACGACCCTCTATACTGCCCGAACACCACTGCACTGCCCTAATCCCTGAAACACCACCCCCTGCACGACCCCCTACACTGCCCGAACACCACTGTACTGCCCTAAACCATGAAACATCATCCCCAGCAAGACCCCCTACACTGCCCGAACACCACAGCCCTAAATCCTGAAACACCACCCCAGCACAACCCCCTACACTGCCCGAACACAACTACACTGCCCTAAACCCTGAAACACTAGCCCCAGCAAGACCCCTACACTGCCCGAACAACACTGCACTCCCCTAAACCCTGAAACACCAGCCCCAGCAAGACCCCCTACACTGCCCAAACACCACTGCACAAACCTATACCCTGAAACACCAGCCCCAGCAAGACCCCCTACACTGCCCAAACACCACTGCACTAAACCCTGAAACACCACCCCCAGCAAGACCCCCTACACTGCCCAAACACCACTGCACTGCCCTAAACCCTGAAACATCATCCCCAGCAAGACCCCCTACACTGCCCGAACACCACTGCCCTAAACCCTGAAAAACCATCCCCAGCACGACACCCTACACTGCCTGAACACCAATGCACTGCCCTAAACCCTGAAACACCAGCCCCAGCAAGACCCCCTACACTGCCTAACACCACTGCACTAAATCCTGAAACACCACACCCAGCAAGACCCCCTAGACTGCCCAAACACCACTGCACTGCCCTAAACCCCGAAACACCACCCCCTGCACGACCCTCTACACTGCCCGAACACCACTGCACTGCCCTTGACCCTGAAACACCACCCCCTGCACAACCCCCTACACTGCCCGAACCCCACTGCACTGCCCCAAACCCTGAAACACCAGCCCCAGCAAGACCCCCTACACTGCCTGAACACCACTGCACTAAACCCTGAAACACCACCCCCAGCAAGACCCCTACACTGCCCGAACACCACTGCACTCCCCTAAACCTTGAAACACCACCCCCTGCACGACCCCCTGCACTGCCCAAACACCACTGCACTGCCCTAAACCCTGAAACACCACCCCCAGCACGACCCCCTACACTGCCCAAACACCACTGCACTGTCCAAAACCCTGAAACACCAGCCCCAGCTGGACCCACTACACTGCCCGAACACCACTGCACTGCCCTAAACCCTGAAACATCATCCCAAGCAAGACCCCGTACACTGCCCGAACACCACTGCAGTGCCCTAAACCCTGAAACACCAGCCACAGCCCGACCCCTATACTGCCCGAACACCACCGCACTCCACTAAACCCTGAAACACCGGCCCCAGCATGACCTCTACACTGCCTGAACACCACCGCACTGCCCTAAACCCTGAAATACCAGCCCCTGTCGACCCCCTACACTGCCCTAAACCCTGAAACACCACCCCCAGCACGACCCCCTACACTGCCGAAAGACCACTGCACTGTCCTAAACCCTGAAACTCCACCCCCAGCACGACCCCCTACACTGCCCGAACACCACTGCACTGCCCTAAACCCTGAAACATCATCCCAAGCAAGACCCCGTACACTGCCTGAACACCACTGCCCTAAACCCTGAAACACCACCCCCAGCACGACCCCCTACACTGCCCGAACACAACTGCATTGCCTTAAACCCTGAAACACCAGCCCCAGCAAGACCCCTGACACTGCCCGAACAACACTGCACTGCCCTAAACCCTGAAACACCAGCCGCAGCAAGACCCCCTACACTGCCCGAACATCACTGCACTGCCCTAAACCCTGAAACACCAGCCCCAGCAAGACCCCCTACACTGCCCGAACACCACTGCACTACCCTAAACCCTGAAACACCAGCCTCTGCATGACACCCTACACTGCCCGAACACCACTGCACTGCCCTAAACCCTGAATCACCAGCCCCAGCGTGACCCCCTACACTGCCTGAACACCACTGCACTGCCCTAAACCCTGAATCACCAGCCCCAGCGTGACCCCCTACACTGCCCGAACACCACTGCACTGCCCTAAACTCTGAAACACCAGCCCCTGCACGACCCCCTACACTGCCCGAACACCACTGCACTGCCCTAGACGCTGAAACACCAGCCCCTGCATGACCCCTACACTGCCCGAACACCACTGCAGTGCCCTAAACCCTGAAACACCAGCCCCAGCACGACCCCTACACTGCCCGAACACAAATGCACTGCCCTTAATCCTGAAACACCAGCGCCAGCACGACCCCCTACACTGCCCTAACACCACTGCACTGCCCTAAACCCTGAAACACCAGCCCCAGCACAACCCCCTACACTGCCCTAACATCACTATACTGCCCTAAACCCTGAAACACCACCCCCAGCACATCCGCCTACACTGCCCGAACATTACTGCACTGCCCTAAACGCTGAAACACCAGCCCCAGCACGACCCCCTACACTGCCCGAACACCACTGCACTGCCTAAACCCTGAAACACCACCCCCAGCACAACCCCCTACTCTGCATGAACACCACTGCTCTGCTCTAAACCCTGAAACACCAACCCCAGCATGATCCCCTACACTGCCCGAACCCCACTGCACTGCCCTAAACCCTAAAACATCAGCCCCAACAAGATCCCCTACACTGCCCGAACACCACTGCACAGACCTAAACCCTAAAACACAAGCCCCAGCAAGACCCCCTACACTGCCCGAACACCACTGCACTGCCCTAAACCCTGAATCATCAGCCCCTGCACGACCCCTACACTGCCCAAACACCACTGCACTGTGCTAAACCCTGAAAACACCAGCCCCAGCAAGACCCCCTACACTGCCTGAACACCACTGAACTAACACCACTGCACTAAACCCTGAAACACCACCCCCAGCAAGACCCCTACACTGCCCGAACACCACTGCACTCCCCTAAACCTTGAAACACCACCCCCTGCACGACCCCCGACACTGCCCGAACACCACTGCACTGCCCTAAACCCTGAAATCCCAGCCCCAGCACGACCCCTACACTGCCCGAACACCAATGCACTGCCCTTAACCCTGAAACACCAGCCCCAGCACGAACCCCTACACTGCCCGAACACCACTGCACTGCCCTAAACCCTGAAACATCATCCCCAGCAAGACCCCCTACACTGCCCGAACACCACAGCCCTAAATCCTGAAACACCACCCCAGCTCAACCCCCTACACTGCCCGAACACAACTACACTGCCCTAAACCCTGAAAAACTAGCCCCAGCAAGACCCCTACACTGCCCGAACACCACTGCACTCCCCTAAACCCTGAAACACCAGCCCCAGCAAGACCCCCTACACTGCCCAAACACCACTGCACAAACCTATACCCTGAAACACCAGCCCCAGCAAGACCCCCTACACTGCCCAAACACCACTGCACTAAACCCTGAAACACCACCCCCAGCACGACCCCCTACACTGCCCGAACACAACTGCATTGCCCTAAACCCTGAAACACCAGCCCCAGCAAGACCCCTGACACTGCCCGAACAACACTGCACTGCCCTAAACCCCGAAACACCAGCCGCAGCAAGACCCCCTACACTGCCCGAACATCACTGCACTGCCCTAAACCCTGAAACACCAGCCCCAGCAAGACCCCCTACACTGCCCGAACACCACTGCACTACCCTAAACCCTGAAACACCAGCCCCTGCATGACACCCTACACTGCCCGAACACCACTGCACTGCCCTAAACCCTGAATCACCAGCCCCAGCGTGACCCCCTACACTGCCTGAACACCACTGCACTGCCCTAAACCCTGAATCACCAGCCCCAGCGTGACCCCCTACACTGCCCGAACACCACTGCACTACCCTAAACTCTGAAACACCAGCCCCTGCACGACCCCCTACACTGCCCGAACACCACTGCACTGCCCTAGACGCTGAAACACCAGCCCTTGCATGACCCCTACACTGCCCGAACACCACTGCACTGCCCTAAACCCTGAAACACCAGCCCCAGCACGACCCCTACACTGCCCTAACACAAATGCACTACCCTTAATCCTGAAACACCAGCGCCAGCACGACCCCCTACACTGCCCTAACACCACTGCACTGCCCTAAACCCTGAAACACCAGCCCCAGCACAACCCCCTACACTGCCCTAACATCACTATACTGCCCTAAACCCTGAAACACCACCCCCAGCACATCCGCCTACACTGCCCGAACATTACTGCACTGCCCTAAACGCTGAAACACCAGCCCCAGCACGACCCCCTACACTGCCCGAACACCACTGCACTGCCTAAACCCTGAAACACCACCCCCAGCACAACCCCCTACTCTGCATGAACGCCACTGCTCTGCTCTAAACCCTGAAACACCAACCCCAGCATGATCCCCTACACTGCCCGAACCCCACTGCACTGCCCTAAACCCTAAAACATCAGCCCCAACAAGATCCCCTACACTGCCCGAACACCACTGCACAGACCTCTACCCTAAAACACAAGCCCCAGCAAGACCCCCTACACTGCCCGAACACCACTGCACTGCCCTAAACCCTGAATCATCAGCCCCTGCACGACCCCTACACTGCCCAAACACCACTGCACTGTGCTAAACCCTGAAAACACCAGCCCCAGCAAGACCCCCTACACTGCCTGAACACCACTGAACTAACACCACTGCACTAAACCCTGAAACACCACCCCCAGCAAGACCCCTACACTGCCCGAACACCACTGCACTCCCCTAAACCTTGAAACACCACCCCCTGCACGACCCCCTACACTGCCCAAACACCACTGCACTGCCCTAAACCCTGAAACACCACCCCCAGCACGACCCCTATACTGCCCAAACACCACTGCCCAAAACCCTGAAACACCAGCCCCAGCTGGACCCGCTACACTGCCCGAACACCACTGCACTTTCCTAAACCATGAAACACCAGCCCCAGCACGACCCCCTACACTGCCCGAACACCACTGCAGTGCCCTAAACCCTGAAACACCAGCCACAGCACGGCCCCTATACTGCGCGAACACCACCTCACTCCACTAAACCCTGAAACACCGGCCCCAGCATAACCTCTACACTGCCTGAACACCACCGCACTGCCCTAAACCCTGAAATACCAGCCCCTGTACGACCCCCTACACTGCCCTAAACCCTGAAACACCACCCCCAGCACAACCCCCTACACTGCCGAAAGACCACTGCACTGTCCTAAACCCTGAAACTCCACCCCCAGCCCGACCCCCTACACTGCCCGAACACCACTGCACTGCCCTAAACCCTGAAACATCATCCCAAGCAAGACCCCGTACACTGCCTGAACACCACTGCCCTAAACCCTGAAACACCACCCCCAGGACGACCCCCTACACTGCCCGAACACAACTGCACAGCCCTAAACCCTGAAACACCACCCCCAGCACAACCCCCCACACTGCCCGAACACCACTGCACTGCCCTAAACCCGTAAACACCATCCCCTGGAAGACCCCCTACACTGCCCGAACACCACTGCACTGCCCTAAACTCTGAAACACCAGCCACTGCACGACCCCCTACACTGCCCGAACACCACTGCACTGCCCTAAACCCGTAAACACCATCCCCTGGAAGACCCCCTACACTGCCCGAACACCACTGCACTGCCCTAAACTCTGAAACACCAGCCACTGCACGACCCCCTACACTGCCCGAACACCACTGCACTGCCCTAGACCCTGAAACACCAGCCCCTGCATGACCCCCGACACTGCCCGAACACCACTGCACTGCCCTAAACCCTGAAATCCCAGCCCCAGCACGACCCCTACACTGCCCGAACACCAATGCACTGCCCTTAACCCTGAAACACCAGCCCCAGCACGAACCCCTACACTGCCCGAACACCACTGCACTGCCCTAAACCCTGAAACACCAGCCCCAGCACAACCCCCTACACTGCCCTAACACCACTATACTGCCCTAATCCCTGAAACACCACCCCCAGCACATCCGCCTACACTGCCCGAACACTACTGCACTGCCCTAAACCCTAAAACACCAGCCCAAGCACGACCCGCTACACTGCCCGAACACCACTGCACTGCCTAAACCCTGAAACACCACCCCCAGCACAACCCCCTACTCTGCCTGAACCCCACTGCACAGCCCTAAACCCTAAAACATCAGCCCCAGCAAGACTCCCTACACTGCCCGAACACCAATGCACAGGCCTAAACCCTAAAACACAAGCCCCAGCAAGACCCCCTACACTGCCCGAACACCACTGCACTGCCCTAAACCCTGAATCAACAGCCCCTGCACGACCCCTACACTGCCTGAACACCACTGCACTAAACCCTGAAACATCACCCCCAGCATGATCACCTACACTGCCCGAAAACCACTGCACTGCCCTAAACCCTGAAACACCAGCCCCTGAACGACCCCCTACACTGCCCGAACACCACTACACTGCCCTAAACCCTGAAACACCAGCCCCTGCACTTCCCCCTAGACTGCCCTAAACCCTGAAACACCACCCCCAGCACGACCCCCTACAATGCCGGAAAACCACTGCACTGCCCTAAACTCTAAAACACTACCCCCAGCACGACCCCCTACACTGCCTGAACACCACTGCACTGCCCTAAACCCTGAAACATCATCCCAAGCCTGACCCCCTACACTGCCCGAACACCACGCACCGCCCTAAACCCTGAAACACCAGCCCCAGCACAAGCCCCTACACTGCCCAAACACCACTGCACTGTCCTAAACCCTGAAACACCACCCCTGCACGACCCTCTACACTGCCCTAACACCACTGCACTGCCCTAAACCCTGAAACACCAGCTCCAGCAAGACCCCCGACACCTTGCATGAACACCACTGCCCTAAACCCTGAAACACCACCCCCAGCACGACCCCCTACACTGCCCGAACACCACTGCACTGCCCTAAACCCTGAAACACCAGCCCCTGCACGGCCCCCTAGACTGCCCTAAACCCTGAAACACCACCCCCAGCACGACCCCCTACAGTGCCCGAACACCACTGCACTGCCCTAAACCCAGAAACACCAGCCCCTGGAAGACCCCCTACACTGCCCGAACACCACTGCACTGCCCTAAACTCTGAAACACCAGCCCCTGCACGACCCCCTACACTGCCCGAACACCACTGGACTGCCCTAAACCCTGAAACACCAGCCCCAGCACAAGCCCCTACACTGCCCAAACACCACTGCACTGCCCTAAACCCTGAAACACCACCCCTGCACGACCCTCTACACTGCCCGAACACCACTGCACTGCCCTAATCCCTGAAACACCACCCCCTGCACGACCCCCTACACTGCCCGAACACCACTGTACTGCCCTAAACCATGAAACATCATCCCCAGCAAGACCCCCTACACTGCCCGAACACCGCAGCCCTAAACCCTGAAACACCGCCCCAGCACAACCCCCTACACTGCCCGAACACAACTACACTGCCCTAAACCCTGAAACACCAGCCCCAGCAAGATCCCTACACTACCCGAACACCACTGCACTCCCCTAAACCCTGAAACACCAGCCCCAGCAAGAACCCCTACACTGCCCAAACACCACTGCACAAACCTATACCCTGAAACACCAGCCCCAGCAAGACCACCTACACTGCCGGAACACCACTGCACTGCCCTAAACCCTGAAACACCGTCCCCTGCATGACCCTTTACACTACCCGAACACCACTGCACCGCCCTAAACCCTGAAACATCATCCCCAGCAAGACCCCCTACACTGCCCGAACACCACTGCCCTAAACCCTGAAAAACCATCCCCAGCACGACCCCCTACACTGCCTGAACACCAATGCACTGCCCTAAACCCTGAAACACCAGCCCCAGCAAGACCCCCTACACTGCCTAAAACCACTGCACTAAATCCTGAAACACCACACCCAGCAAGACCCCCTAGACTGCCCAAAGACCACTGCACTGCCCTAAACCCTGAAACACGACCCCCTGCACGACCCTCTACACTGCCCGAACACCACTGCACTGCCCTTGAGCCTGAGACACCACCCCCTGCACAACCCCCTACACTGCCCGAACACCACTGCACTGCCCTAAACCCTGAAACACCAGCCACAGCAAGACCCCCTACACTGCCTGAACACCACTGCACTAACACCACTGCACTAAACCCTGAAACACCACCCCCAGCAAGACCCCTGCACTGCCCGAACACCACTGCACTCCCCTAAACGTTGAAACACCACCCCCTGCATGACCCCCTACACTGCCCAAACACCACTGCACTGCCGTAAACCCTGAAAAACCACCCCCAGCACGACCCCCTACACTTCCCAAACACCACTGCACTGTCCAAAACCCTGAAACACCAGCCCCAGCTGGACCCGCTTCACTGCCCGAACACCACCGCACTGCCCTAAACCCTGAAACACCAGCCCCAGCATGACCCCCTACACCGCCCGAACACCACTGCACTGCCCTATACCCTGAAACATCAGCCCCTGTATGACCCCCTACACTACCCTAAACCCTGAAACACCACCCCCAGCACGACCCCCTACACTACCGGAACACCACTGCACTGCCCCAAACCCTGAAACATCATCCCAAGCAAGATCCCGTACACTGCCCAAACACTACTGCCCTAAACCCTGAAACACCAGCCCCAGCAAGACACCCTACACTGCCCGAACACCACTGCACTGCCCCTAACCCTGAATCACCAGCCCCAGCAAGACCCCCTACACTGCCCGAACACCACTGCACTGCCCTAAACCCTGAAACACCAGCCCCAGCACGACCCCCTACAATGCCGGAACACCACTGCACTGCCCTAAACTCTAAAACACTACCCCCAGCACGACCCCTCCACTGCCTGAACACCACTGCACTGCCCTAAACCCTGAAACATCATCCCAAGCATGACCCCCTACACTGCCCGAACACCACGCACCGCCCTAAACCCTGAAACACCAGCCCCAGCACAAGCCCCTACACTGCCCAAACACCACTGCACTGTCCTAAACCCTGAAACACCACCCCTGCACGACCCTCTACACTGCCCTAACACCACTGCACTGCCCTAAACCCTGAAACACCAGCTCCAGCAAGACCCCCGACACCTTGCATGAACACGACTGCCCTAAACCCTAAAACACCACCCCCAGCACGACCCCCTACACTGCCCGAACACAACTGCACTGCCCTAAACCCTGAAACACGAGCCCCAGCATGACTCCCTACACTGCCCGAACACCACTGCACTGCCCTAAACCCTGAAACACCAGCCCCTGCACGGCCCCCTAGACTGCCCTAAACCCTAAAACACCACCCCAGCACGACCCCCTACAGTGCCCGAACACCACTGCCCTAAACCCAGAAACACCAGCCCCTGGAAGACCCCCTACACTGCCCGAACACCACTGCACTGCCCTAAACTCTGAAACACCAGCCCCTGCACGACCCCCTACACTGCCCGAACACCACTGGACTGCCCAAACCCTGAAACACCAGCCCCAGCACAAGCCCCTACACTGCCCAAACACCACTGCACTGCCCTAAACCCTGAAACACCACCCCTGCACGACCCTCTACACTGCCCGAACACCACTGCACTGCTCTAATCCCTGAAACACCACCCCCTGCACGACCCCCTACACTGCCCGAACACCACTGTACTGCCCTAAACCATGAAACATCATCCCCAGCAAGACCCCCTACACTGCCCGAACACCACAGCCCTAAACCCTGAAACACCACCCCAGCACAACCCCCTACACTGCCCGAACCCAACTACACTGCCCTAAACCCTGAAACACCAGCCCCAGCAAGATCCCTACACTGCCCGAACACCACTGCACTCCCCTAAACCCTGAAACACCAGCCCCAGCAAGACCCCCTACACTGCCCAAACACCACTGCACAAACCTATACCCTGAAACACCAGCCCCAGCAAGACCCCCTACACTGCCCGAACACAACTGCACTAAACCCTGAAACACCACCCCCAGCAAGACCCCCTACACTGCCCGAACACCACTGCACTGCCCTAAACCCTGAAACACCATCCCCTGCATGACCCTTTACACTACCCGAACACCACTGCACTGCCCTAAACCCTGAAACATCATCCCCAGCAAGACCCCCTACATTGCCCGAACACCACTGCCCTAAACCCTGAAAAACCATCTCCAGCACGACCCCCTACACTGCCTGAACACCAATGCACTGCCCTAAACCCTGAAACACCAGCCCCAGCAAGACCCCCTACACTGCCTAACACCACTGCACTAAATCTTGAAACACCACACCCAGCAAGACCCCCTAGACTGCCCAAAAACCACTGCACTGCCCTAAACCCTGAAACACCACCCCCTGCACGACCCTCTACACTGCCCGAACACCACTGCACTGCCCTTGAACCTGAAACACCACCCCCTGCACAACCCCCTACACTGCCCGAACACCACTGCACTGCCCTAAACCCTGAAACACCAGCCCCAGCAAGACCACCTACACTGCCTGAACACCACTGCACTAACACCACTGCACTAAACCCTGAAACACCACCCCCAGCAAGACCCCTACACTGCCCGAACACCACTGCACTCCCCTAAACCTTGAAACACCACCCCCTGCACGACCCCCTACACTGCCCAAACACCACTGCACTGCCCTAAACCCTGAAACACCACCCCCAGCACGACCCCCTACACTGCCCAAACACCACTGCACTGTCCAAAACCCTGAAACACCAGCCCCAGCTGGACCCGCTACACTGCCCGAACACCACCGCACTGAACTAAACCCTGAAACACCAGCCCCAGCATGACCCCCTACACCGCCCGAACACCACTGCACTGCCCTATACCCTGAAACACCAGCCCCTGTATGACCCCCTACACTACCCTAAACCCTGAAACACCACCCCCAGCACGACCCCCTACACTACCGGAACACCACTGCACTGCCCCAAACCCTGAAACATCATCCCAAGCAAGACCCCGTACACTGCCCGAACACTACTGCCCTAAACCCTGAAACACCAGCCCCAGCAAGACACCCTACACTGCCCGAACACCACTGCACTGCCCCTAACCCTGAATCACCAGCCCCAGCAAGACCCCCTACACTGCCCGAACACCACTGCACTGCCCTAAACCCTGAAACACCAGCCCCTGCACGACCCCCTACACTGCCCGAACACCACTGCACTGCCCTAAACCCTGAAACAACAGCCCCTGCACGACCCCCTACACTGCCCGAACACCACTGCACTGCCCTAAACCCTGAAACACCAGCCCCTGCACGACCCCCTACAATGCCCGGACACCACTGCACTGCCCTAAACCCTGAAACACCAGCCCCAGCACAAGCCCCTACACTGCCCAAACACCACTGCACTGCCCTAAACCCTGAAACACCACCCCTGCACGACCCTCTACACTGCCCGAACACCACTGCACTGCCCTAATCCCTGAAACACCACCCCCTGCACGACCCCCTACACTGCCCGAACACCACTGTACTGCCCTAAACCATGAAACATCATCCCCAGCAAGACCCCCTACACTGCCCGAACACCACAGCCCTAAACCCTGAAACACCACCCCAGCACAACCCCCTACACTGCCCGAACCCAACTACACTGCCCTAAACCCTGAAACACCAGCCCCAGCAAGATCCCTACACTGCCCGAACACCACTGCACTCCCCTAAACCCTGAAACACCAGCCCCAGCAAGACCCCCTACACTGCCCAAACACCACTGCACAAACCTATACCCTGAAACACCAGCCCCAGCAAGACCCCCTACACTGCCCGAACACCACTGCACTAAACCCTGAAACACCACCCCCAGCAAGACCCCCTACACTGCCCGAACACCACTGCACTGCCCTAAACCCTGAAACACCATCCCCTACATGACCCTTTACACTACCCGAACACCACTGCACTGCCCTAAACCCTGAAACATCATCCCCAGCAAGACCCCCTACACTGCCCGAACACCACTGCTCTAAACCCTGAAAAACCATCTCCAGCACGACCCCCTACACTGCCTGAACACCAATGCACTACCCTAAACCCTGAAACACCAGCCCCAGCAAGACCCCCTACACTGCCTAACACCACTGCACTAAATCCTGAAACACCACACCCAGCAAGACCCCTTAGACTGCCCAAAAACCACTGCACTGCCCTAAACCCTGAAACACCACCCCCTGCACGACCCTCTACACTGCCCGAACACCACTGCACTGCCCTTGAGCCTGAAACACCACCCCCTGCACAACCCCTTACACTGCCCGAACACCACTGCACTGCCCTAAACCCTGAAACACCAGCCCCAGCAAGACCCCCTACACTGCCTGAACACCACTGCACTAACACCACTGCACTAAACCCTGAGACACCACCCCCAGCAAGACCCCTACACTGCCCGAACACCACTGCACTCCCCTAAACCTTGAAACACCAGCCCCAGCCTGACCCCCTACACCGCCCGAACACCACCGCACTGCCCTAAACCCTGAAACACCAGCCCCAGTATGACCCCCTACACCGCCCGAACACCACTGCACTGCCCTATACCCTGAAACACCAGCCCCTGTATGACCCCCTACACTACCCTAAACCCTGAAACACCACCCCCAGCACGACCCCCTACACTACCGGAACACCACTGCACTGCCCCAAACCCTGAAACATCATCCCAAGCAAGACCCCGTACACTGCCCGAACACTACTGCCCTGAACCCTGAAACACCAGCCCGAGCAAGACACCCTACACTGCCCGAACACCACTGCACTGCCCCTAACCCTGAATCACCAGCCCCAGCAAGACCCCCTACACTGCCCGAACACCACTGCACTGCCCTAAACCCTGAAACACCAGCCCCTGCACGACCCCCTACACTGCCCGAACACCACTGCAGTGCCCTAAACCCTGAAACACCAGCCCCTGCACGACCCCCTACACTGCCCGAACACCACTGCACTGCCCTAAACCCTGAAACACCAGCCCCTGCACGACCCCCTACAATGCCCGGACACCACTGCACTGCCCTAAATCCTGAAACACCAGCCCCAGCACGACCCCCTGCACTGCCAGAACACCACTGCACTGCCCTAAACCCTGAAACACGAGCCCCAGCACGACTCCCTATACTGCCCGAACACCACTGCACTGCCCTAAACCCTGAAACACCAGCCCCTGCACGGCCCCCTAGACTGCCCTAAACCCTGAAACACCACCCCCAGCATGACCCCCTACACTGCCCGAGCACCACTGCACTGCCCTAAACCCTGAAACACCACCCCGAGCACGACCCCCTACACTGCCCGAACACCACTGCACTGCCCTAAACCCTGAAACATCATCCCAAGCATGACCCCCTACACTGACCGAACACCACGCACTGCCCTACACCCTGAACCATCATCCCCAGCAAGACCCCCTACCTTGCACGAACACCACTGCCCTAAACCCTGAAACACCACTCCCAGCACGACCCCCTACACTGCCCGAACACAACTGCACTGTCCTAAACCCTGAAACACCAGCCCCAGCAAGACCCCCGACACTGCCCGAACACCACTGGACTGCCCTAAACCCTGAAACACCAGCCCCAGCACAAGCCCCTACACTTCCTAAACACCACTGCACTGCCCTAAACCCTGAAACACCACCCCTGCACGACCCTCTACACTGCCCGAACACCACTGCACTGCCCTAATCCCTGAAACACCACCCCCTGCACTACCCCCTACACTGCCCGAACACCACTGTACTGCCCTAAACCATGAAACATCATCCCCAGCAAGACCCCCTACACTGCCCGAACACCACAGCCCTAAACCCTGAAACACCACCCCAGCACAACACCCTACACTGCCCGAACACAACTACACTGCCCTAAACCCTGAAACACCAGCCCCAGCATGACCCCTACACTGCCCGAACACCACTTCACTCCCCTAAACCCTGAAACACCAGCCCCAGCAAGACCCCCTACACTGCCCAAACACCACTGCACAAACCTATACCCTGAAAAACCAGCCCCAGCAAGACCCCCTACACTGCCCAAACACCACTGCACTAAACCCTAGAACACCACCCCCAGCAAGACCCCCTACACTGCCCGAACACCACTGCCCTAAACCCTGAAAAACCATCCCCAGCACGACCCCCTACACTGCCTGAACACCAATGCACTGCCCTAAACCCTGAAACACCAGCCCCAGCAAGACCCCCTACACTGCCTAACACCACTGCACTAAATCCTGAAACACCACACCCAGCAAGACCCCCTAGACTGTCCAAACACCACTGCACTGCTCTAAACCCTGAAACACCACCCCCTGCACGACCCTCTACACTGCCCGAACACCACTGCACTGCCCTTGACCCTGAAACACCACCCTCTGCACAACCCCCTACACTGCCCGAACACCACTGCACTGCCCTAAACCCTGAAACACCAGCCCCAGCAAGACCCCCTACACTGCCTGAACACCACTGCACTAACACCACTGCACTAAACCCTGAAACACCACCCCCAGCAAGACCCCTACACTGCCCGAACACCACTGCACTCCCCTAAACCTTGAAACACCACCCCCTGCACAACCCCCTACACTGCCCAAACACCACTGCACTGCCCTAAACCCTGAAACACCACCCCCAGCACGACCCCCTACACTTCCCAAACACCACTGCACTGTCCAAAACCCTGAAACACCAGCCCCAGCTGGACCCGCTACACTGCCCGAACACCACTGCACTGCCCTAAACCCTGAAACACCAGCCCCAGCACGACCCCCTACACTGCCCGAACACCACTGCAGTGCCCTAAACCCTGAAACACCAGCCACAGCCCGACCCCTATACTGCCCGAACACCACCGCACTCCACTAAACCCTGAAACACCGGCCCCAGCATGACCTCTACACTGCCTGAACACCACCGCACTGCCCTAAACCCTGAAATACCAGCCCCTGTATGACCCCCTACACTGCTCTAAACCCTGAAACACCACCCCTAGCACGACCCCCTACACTGCCGAAAGACCACTGCACTGTCCTAAACTCTGAAACTCTACCCCCAGCACGACCCCCTACACTGCCCGAACACCACTGCACTGCCCTAAACCCTGAAACACCACCCCAGCACAACCCCCTACACTGCCCGAACACAACTACACTGCCCTAAACCCTGAAACACCAGCCCCAGCATGACCCCTACACTGCCCGAACACCACTGCACTCCCCTAAACCCTGAAACACCAGCCCCAGCAAGACCCCCTACACTGCCCAAACAACACTGCACAAACCTATACCCTGAAAACCCAGCCCCAGCAAGACCCCCTACACTGCCCAAACACCACTGCACTAAACCCTGAAACACCACCCCCAGCAAGACCCCCTACACTGCCCGAACACCACTGCACTGCCCTAAACCCTGAAACACCATCCCCTGCATGACCCTTTACACTGCCCGAACACCACTGCACTGCCCTAAACCCTGAAACATCATCCCCAGCAAGACCCCCTAAACTGCCCGAACACCACTGCCCTAAACCCTGAAAAACCATCCCCAGCACGACCCCCTACACTGCCTGAACACCAATGCACTGCCCTAAACCCTGAAACACCAGCCCCAGCAAGACCCCCTACACTGCCTAACACCACTGCACTAAATCCTGAAACACCACACCCAGCAAGACCCCCTACACTGCCCAAACACCACTGCACTGCCCTAAACCCTGAAACACCACCCCCTGCACGACCCTCTACACTGCCCGAACACCACTGCACTGCCCTTGACCCTGAAACACCACCCCCTGCACAACCCCCTACACTGCCCGAACACCACTGCACTGCCCTAAACCCTGAAACACCAGCCCCAGCAAGACCCCCTATACTGCCTGAACACCACTGCACTAACACCACTGCACTAAACCCTGAAACACCACCCCCAGCAAGACCCCTACACTGCCCGAACACCACTGCACTCCCCTAAACCTTGAAACACCACCCCCTGCACGACCCCCTATACTGCCCAAACACCACTGCACTGCCCTAAACCCTGAAACACCACCCCCAGCACAACCCCCTACACTTCCCAAACACCACTGCACTGTCCAAAACCCTGAAAAACCAGCCCCAGCTGGACCCGCTACACTGCCCGAACACCACTGCACTGCCCTAAACCCTGAAACACCACCCCCAGCACGACCCCCTACACTGCCGAAAGACCACTGCACTGTCCTAAACCCTGAAACTCCACCCCCAGCACGACCCCCTACACTGCCCGAACACGACTGCACTGCCCTAAACCCTGAAACATCATCCCAAGCAAGACCCCGTACACTGCCTGAACACCACTGCCCTAAACCCTGAAACACCACCCCCAGCACGACCCCCTACACTGCCCGAACACAACTGCACTGCCCTAAACCCTGAAACACCAGCCCCAGCAAGACCCCTGACACTGCCCGAACAACACTGCACTGCCCTAAACCCTGAAACACCAGCCGCAGCAAGACCCCCTACACTGCCCGAACATCACTGCACTGCCCTAAACCCTGAAACACCAGCCCCAGCAAGACCCCCTACACTGCCCGAACACCACTGCACTACCCTAAACCCTGAAACACCACCCCCAGCACATCCGCCTACACTGCCCGAACATTACTGCACTTCCCTAAACGCTGAAACACCAGCCCCAGCACGACCCCCTACACTGCCCGAACACCACTGCACTGCCTAAACCCTGAAACACCAGCCCCAGCTGGACCCGCTACACTGCCCGAACACCACTGCACTGCCCTAAACCCTGAAACACCACCCCCAGCACGACCCCCTACACTGCCGAAAGACCACTGCACTGTCCTAAACCCTGAAACTCCACCCCCAGCACGACCCCCTACACTGCCCGAACACCACTGCACTGCCCTAAACCCTGAAACATCATCCCAAGCAAGACCCCGTACACTGCCTGAACACCACTGCCCTAAACCCTGAAACACCACCCCCAGCACGACCCCCTACACGGCCCGAACACAACTGCACTGCCCTAAACCCTGAAACACCAGCCCCAGCAAGACCCCTGACACTGCCCGAACAACACTGCACTGCCCTAAACCCTGAAACACCAGCCGCAGCAAGACCCCCTACACCGAACATCACTGCACTGCCCTAAACCCTGAAACACCAGCCCCAGCAAGACCCCCTACACTGCCCGAACACCACTGCACTACCCTAAACCCTGAAACACCACCCCCAGCACATCCGCCTACACTGCCCGAACATTACTGCACTGCCCTAAACGCTGAAACACCAGCCCCAGCACGACCCCCTACACTGCCCGAACACCACTGCACTGCCTAAACCCTAAAACACCACCCCCAGCACAACCCCCTACACTGCCCGAACCCCACTGCACTGCCCTAAACCCTAAAACATCAGCCCCAACAAGATCCCCTACACTGCCCGAACACCACTGCACAGCCCTAAACCCTGAATCATCAGCCCCTGCACGACCCCTACACTGCCCGAACACCACTGCACTGCGCTAAACCCTGAAACACCAGCCCCAGCAAGACTCCCTACACTGCCCGAACACCAATGCACAGACCTAAACCCTAAAACACAAGCCCCAGCAAGACCCCCTACACTGCCCGAACACCACTGCACTGCCCTAAACCCTGAATCAACAGCCCCTGCACGACCCCTACACTGCCCGAACACCACTGCACTAAACCCTGAAACATCACCCCCAGCATGAGCACCTACACTGCCCGAAAACCACTGCACTGCCCTAAACCCTGAAACACCAGCCCCTGAACGACCCCCTACACTGCCCGAACACCACTGCACTGCCCTAAACCCTGAAACACCAGCCCCTGCACTTCCCCCTAGACTGCCCTAAACCCTGAAACACCACCCCCAGCACGACCCCCTACAATGTCGGAACACCACTGCACTGCCCTAAACTCTAAAACACTACCCCCAGCACGACCCCCTACACTGCCTGAACACCACTGCACTGCCCTAAACCCTGAAACATCATCCCAAGCCTGACCCCCTACACTGCCCGAACACCACGCACCGCCCTAAACCCTGAAACACCAGCCCCAGCACAAGCCCCTACACTGCCCAAACACCACTGCACTGTCCTAAACCCTGAAACACCACCCCTGCACGACCCTCTACACTGCCCTAACACCACTGCACTGCCCTAAACCCTGAAACACCAGCTCCAGCAAGACCCCCGACACCTTGCATGAACACCACTGCCCTAAACCCTGAAACACCACCCCCAGCACGACCCCCTACACTGCCCGAACACCACTGCACTGCCCTAAACCCTGAAACACCAGCCCCTGCACGGCCCCCTAGACTGCCCTAAACCCTGAAACACCACCCCCAGCACGACCCCCTACAGTGCCCGAACACCACTGCACTGCCCTAAACCCAGAAACACCAGCCCCTGGAAGACCCCCTACACTGCCCGAACACCACTGCACTGCCCTAAACTCTGAAACACCAGCCCCTGCACGACCCCCTACACTGCCCGAACACCACTGGACTGCCCTAAACCCTGAAACACCAGCCCCAGCACAAGCCCCTACACTGCCCAAACACCACTGCACTGCCCTAAACCCTGAAACACCACCCCTGCACGACCTTCTACACTGCCCGAACACCACTGCACTGCCCTAATCCCTGAAACACCAACCCCTGCACGACCCCCTACACTGCCCGAACACCACTGTACTGCCCTAAACCATGAAACATCATCCCCAGCAAGACCCCCTACACTGCCCGAACACCGCAGCCCTAAACCCTGAAACACCGCCCCAGCACAACCCCCTACACTGCCCGAACACAACTACACTGCCCTAAACCCTGAAACACCAGCCCCAGCAAGATCCCTACACTGCCCGAACACCACTGCACTCCCCTAAACCCTGAAACACCAGCCCCAGCAAGAACCCCTACACTGCCCAAACACCACTGCACAAACCTATACCCTGAAACACCAGCCCCAGCAAGACCACCTACACTGCCGGAACACCACTGCACTGCCCTAAACCCTGAAACACCGTCCCCTGCATGACCCTTTACACTACCCGAACACCACTGCACTGCCCTAAACCCTGAAACATCATCCCCAGCAAGACCCCCTACACTGCCCGAACACCACTGCCCTAAACCCTGAAAAACCATCCCCAGCACGACCCCCTACACTGCCTGAACACCAATGCACTGCCCTAAACCCTGAAACACCAGCCCCAGCAAGACCCCCTACACTGCCTAAAACCACTGCACAAAATCCTGAAACACCACACCCAGCAAGACCCCCTAGACTGCCCAAAGACCACTGCACTGCCCTAAACCCTGAAACACGACCCCCTGCACGACCCTCTACACTGCCCGAACACCACTGCACTGCCCTTGAGCCTGAGACACCACCCCCTGCACAACCCCCTACACTGCCCGAACACCACTGCACTGCCCTAAACCCTGAAACACCAGCCACAGCAAGACCCCCTACACTGCCTGAACACCACTGCACTAACACCACTGCACTAAACCCTGAAACACCACCCCCAGCAAGACCCCTGCACTGCCCGAACACCACTGCACTCCCCTAAATGTTGAAACACCACCCCCTGCATGACCCCCTACACTGCCCAAACACCACTGCACTGCCGTAAACCCTGAAACACCACCCCCAGCACGACCCCCTACACTTCCCAAACACCACTGCACTGTCCAAAACCCTGAAACACCAGCCCCAGCTGGACCCCCTACACTGCCCGAACACCACCGCACTGCCCTAAACCCTGAAACACCAGCCCCAGCATGACCCCCTACACCGCCCGAACACCACTGCACTGCCCTATACCCTGAAACATCAGCCCCTGTATGACCCCCTACACTACCCTAAACCCTGAAACACCACCCCCAGCACGACCCCCTACACTACCGGAACACCACTGCACTGCCCCAAACCCTGAAACATCATCCCAAGCAAGATCCCGTACACTGCCCAAACACTACTGCCCTAAACCCTGAAACACCAGCCCCAGCAAGACACCCTACACTGCCCGAACACCACTGCACTGCCCCTAACCCTGAATCACCAGCCCCAGCAAGACCCCCTACACTGCCCGAACACCACTGCACTGCCCTAAACCCTGAAACACCAGCCCCAGCACGACCCCCTACAATGCCGGAACACCACTGCACTGCCCTAAACTCTAAAACACTACCCCCAGCACGACCCCCTCCACTGCCTGAACACCACTGCACTGCCCTAAACCCTGAAACATCATCCCAAGCATGACCCCCTACACTGCCCGAACACCACGCACCGCCCTAAACCCTGAAACACCAGCCCCAGCACAAGCCCCTACACTGCCCAAACACCACTGCACTGTCCTAAACCCTGAAACACTACCCCTGCACAACCCTCTACACTGCCCTAACACCACTGCACTGCCCTAAACCCTGAAACACCAGCTCCAGCAAGACCCCCGACACCTTGCATGAACACGACTGCCCTAAACCCTGAAACACCACCCCCAGCACGACCCCCTACACTGCCCGAACACAACTGCACTGCCCTAAACCCTGAAACACGAGCCCCAGCATGACTCCCTACACTGCCCGAACACCACTGCACTGCCCTAAACCCTGAAACACCAGCCCCTGCACGGCCCCCTAGACTGCCCTAAACCCTAAAACACCACCCCAGCACGACCCCCTACAGTGCCCGAACACCACTGCCCTAAACCCAGAAACACCAGCCCCTGGAAGACCCCCTACACTGCCCGAACACCACTGCACTGCCCTAAACTCTGAAACACCAGCCCCTGCACGACCCCCTACACTGCCCGAACACCACTGGACTGCCCAAACCCTGAAACACCAGCCCCAGCACAAGCCCCTACACTGCCCAAACACCACTGCACTGCCCTAAACCCTGAAACACCACCCCTGCACGACCCTCTACACTGCCCGAACACCACTGCACTGCCCTAATCCCTGAAACACCACCCCCTGCACGACCCCCTACACTGCCCGAACACCACTGTACTGACCTAAACCATGAAACATCATACCCAGCAAGACCCCCTACACTGCCCGAACACCACAGCCCTAAACCCTGAAACACCACCCCAGCACAACCCCCTACACTGCCAGAACCCAACTACACTGCCCTAAACCCTGAAACACCAGCCCCAGCAAGATCCCTACACTGCCCGAACACCACTGCACTCCCCTAAACCCTGAAACACCAGCCCCAGCAAGACCCCCTACACTGCCCAAACACCACTGCACAAACCTATACCCTGAAACACCAGCCCCAGCAAGACCCCCTACACTGCCCGAACACCACTGCACTGCCCTAGACCCTGAAACACCAGCCCTTGCATGACCCCCGCCACTGCCCGAACACCAATGCACTGCCCTTAACCCTGAAACACCAGCCCCAGCACGTCCCCCTACACTGCCCGAACACCACTGCACTGCCCTAAACCCTGAAACACCAGCCCCAGCACGACCCCTACACTGTCCGAACACCACTGCATTGCCCTAAACCCTGAAACCCCAGCCCCAGCATGACCCCTACACTGCCCGTACACCAATGCACTGCCCTTAACCCTGAAACACCAGCCCGAGCACGACCCCCTACATTGCCCGAACACCACTGCACTGCCCTAAACCCTGAAACACCAGCCCCAGCACAACCCCCTACACTGCCCTAACACCACTATACTGCCCTAAACCCTGAAACACCACCCCCAGCACATCCGCCTACACTGCCCGAACACTACTGCACTGCCCTAAACCCTGAAACACGAGCCCCAGCACGACCCCCTACACTGCCCGAACACCACTGCACTGCCTAAACCCTGAAACACCACCCCCAGCAAAAGCCCCTACACTGCCCGAACCCCACTGCACTGCCCTAAACCCTAAAACATCAGCCCCAGCAAGACCCCCTACACTGCCCAAACACCACTGCACAGACCTAAACCCTAAAACACAAGCCCCAGCAAGACCCCCTACACTGCCCGAACACCACTGCACTGCCCTAAACCCTGAATCATCAGCCCCTGCACGACCCCTATACTTCCCGAACACCACTGCACTGCGCTAAACCCTGAAACACCACTCCCAGCACGACCCCCTACACTGCCCGAAAACCACTGCACTGCCCTAAACCCTGATTCATCACCCCGAGCACGACCCCTACACTGCCCGAACACCACTGCCCTAAACCCTGAAACATCACCTCCAGCATCAGCACCTACACTGCCCAAAAACTACTGCACTGCCCTAAAGCCTGAAACATCATTCCAAGCAAGACCCCGTACACTGCCCGAACACTACTGCCCTAAACCCTGAAACACCACCCCCAGCACGACCCCCTACACTGCCCGAACACCACTGCACTGCCCTAAACCCTGAAACACCAGCCCCAGCAAGACCACCTACACTGACCAAACACCACTGCACTTCCCTAAAGCCTGAAACACCAGCCCCAGCACGACCCGCTACACTGCCTGAACACCACTTCACTGCCCTCAACCCTGAAACACCAGCCCCTGCACGACCCCCTACACTGCCTGAACACCACTGCACTGCCCTAAATCCTGAAACACCAGCCCCTGCACGACCCCCTACACTCCTCGAACACCACTGCTCTGCCCTAAACCCCGAAACACCAGCCCCTGCACGACCCCCTAGACTGCCCTAAACCCTGAAACACTACCCCCAGCACAACCCCCTATACTGCCGGAAACCACTGCACTGCCCTAAACCCTGAAACACCACTCCCAGCATGACCCCCTACACTGCCCGAACTCCACTGCACTGCCCTAAACCACCAGCCCCAACACGACCCCTACACTGCCCGAACACCACCGCACTGCCCTAAACCCTGAAACACCAGCCCCAGCATGACCCCCTACACTGCCCGAACACCACCGCACTGCCCTATACCCTGAAACACCAGCCCCTGTACGACCCCCTACTCTACCCTAAACCCTGAATCACCACCCCGAGCACGACCCCCTACACTGCCAGAACACCACTGCACTGCCCTAAACCCTGAAACACCACTCCCAGCACGACACCCCACACTGCCCGAACACCACTGCACTGCCCTAAACCACCAGCCCCAACACGACCCCTACACTACCCAACACCACCGCACTGCCCTAAACCCTGAAACACCAGCCCCAGCATGACCCCCTACACTGCCCGAACACCACTGCACTTCCCTATACCCTGAACCACTAGCCCCTGTACGACCCCCTACACTACCCTAAACCCTGAAACACCACCCCCAGCACAACCCCCTACACTACCGGAACACCACTGCACTGCCCTAAACCCTGAAACATCATCCCAAGCAAGACCCCGTACACTGCCCAAACACTAGTGCCCTAAACCCTGAAACACCAGCCCCAGCAAGACACCCTACACTGCCCGAACACCACTGCACTGCCCTAAACCCTGAAACACCACCCACAGCAGGACCCCCTATACTGCCCGAACACCACTGCACTGCCGTAAACCCTGAAACACCAGTCTCAGCAAGACCCCTATACTGCCCGAACACCACTGCACTGCTCTAAACCCTAATACACCACCCCCAGCATGACCCCCTACACTGCCCGAACACCACTTCACTGCCCTAAACCCTGAAACACCAGCCCCAGCACGACCCCCTACACTGCCCGAACACCACTGCACTGCCCTAAACCCTGAAACACCAGCCGCAGCACGACCCCCTGCACTGCCCGAACACCACTGAACTACCCTAAACCCTGATACACGAGCCCCAGCACAACTCCCTACACTGCCCGAACACAACTGCACTGCCCTGAACCCTGAAACACCAGCCCCTGCATGGCCCCCTAGACTGCCCTAAACCCTGAAACACCACCCCCAGCACGACCCCCTACACTGCCGGAACACCACTGAACTGCCCTAAACTCTGAAACACCACCCCCAGCATGACCCCCTACACTGCACGAACACCACTTCACTGCCCTAAACCCTGAAACACCAGCCCCAGCAAGACCCCCTACACTGCCCGAACACCACTTCACTGCCCTAAACCCTGAAACACCAGCCCCTGCACGACCCCCTTCACTGCCCGAACACCACTGCACTGCCCTAAACCCTGAAACACCAGCCCCAGCACGACCCCCTGCACTGCCCGAACACCACTGAACTGCCCTAAACCCTGAAACACGAGCCCCAGCACAACTGCCTACACTGCCCGAACACAACTGCACTGCCCTGAAACACCAGCCCCTGCACGGCCCCCTAGACTGCCCTAAACCCTGAAACACTACCCCCAGCACGACCCCCTACACTGCCGGAACACCACTGAACTGCCCTAAACTCTGAAACACCACCCCCAGCATGACCCCCTACACTGCCCGAACACCACTTCACTGCCCTAAACCCTGAAACACCAGCCCCAGCACGACCCCCTACACTGCCCGAACACCACTTCACTGCCCTAAACCCTGAAACACCAGCCTCTGCACGACCCCCTACACTGCCCGAACACCACTGCACTGCCCTAAACCCAAAAACACCAGCTCCTGCACAACCCCCTACACTCCCCGAACACCACTGCTCTGCCCTAAACCCTGAAACACCAGCCCCTGCACGACCCCCTACACTGCCCGGACACCACTTTACTGCCCTAAACCCTGAAACACCAGCCCCAGTTCGACCCCTACACTGCCTGAATACCACTGCACCGCCCTAAACTCTGAAACACTAGCCCCAGCAAGACCCCCTGCACTGCCTGAACACCACTGCACTGCCCTAAACCCTGAAACACCAGCCCCTGCACGACCCCCTAGACTGCCCTAAACCCTGAAACACCACCCCCAGCACGACCCCCTACACTGCCAGAACACCACTGCACTGCCCTAAACCCTGAAACACCACTCCCAGCATGACACCCCACACTGCCCGAACACCACTACACTGCCCTAAACCACCAGCCCCAACACGACCCCTACACTACCCAACACCACCGCACTGCCCTAAACCCTGAAACACCAGCCCCAGCATGACCCCCTACACTGCCCGAACACCACTGCACTGCCCTATACCCTGAAACACTAGCCCCTGTATGACCCCCTACACTACCCTAAACCCTGAAACACCACCCCCAGCACGACCCCCTACACTACCAGAACACCACTGCACTGCCCTAAACCCTGAAACATCATCCCAAGCAAGACCCCGTACACTGCCCAAACACTAGTGCCCTAAACCCTGAAACACCAGCCCCAGCAAGACACCCTACACTGCCCGAACACCACTGCACTGCCCTAAACCCTGAAACACCACCCACAGCAGGACCCCCTACACTGCCCGAACACCACTGCACTGCCGTAAACCCTGAAACACCAGTCTCAGCAAGACCCCTATACTGCCCGAACACCACTGCACTGCTCTAAACCCTGATACACCACCCCCAGCATGACCCCCTACACTGCCCGAACACCACTTCACTGCCCTAAACCCTGAAACACCAGCCCCAGCACGACCCCCTACACTGCCCGAACACCACTTCACTGCCCTAAACCCTGAAACACCAGCCTCTGCACGACCCCCTACACTGCCCGAACACCACTGCACTGCCCTAAACCCTGAAACATCAGCTCCTTCACAACCCCCTACACTCCCCGAACACCACTGCTCTGCCCTAAACCCTGAAACACCAGCCCCTGCACGACCCCCTACACTGCCCGGAAACCACTGCACTGCCCTAAACCCTGAAACACCAGCCCCAGCACGACCCCTACACTGCCTAAATACCACTGCACTGCCCTAAACCCTGAAACACTAGCCCCAGCACGACCCCCTGCACTGCCTGAACACCACTGCACTGCCCTAAACCCTGAAACACCAGCCCCTGCACTACCCCCTAGACTGCCCTAAACCCTGAAACACCACCCCCAGCACGACCCCCTACACTGCCGGAACACCACTGCACCACCCTAAACCATGAAACACCACCCCCAGCACGACCCCCTACACTGCCCGAACACCACTGCCCTAAACCCTGAAACACCACCCCTGCACCACCCTCTACACTGCCCAAACACCACTGCACTGCCCTAATCCCTGAAACACCACCCACAGCACGAACCCCTACACTGCCCGAACACCACTGCACTGCCCTAAACCCTGAAACACCAGCCCATGCACGCCCCCCTAGACTGCCCTAAACCCTGAAACACCACCCCCAGCACAACCCCCTACACTGCCCGAACACCACTGCACTGCCCTAAACCCTGAAACACCAGCCCCTGCATGACCCCCTACACTGCCCGAACACCACTGCACTGCCCTAAACCCTGAAACACCAGCCCCAGCACGACCCCTACACTGCCCGAACACCAATGCACTGCCCCT
The DNA here is from genome assembly GCF_964204655.1 of Triturus cristatus. Classification (NCBI taxonomy): domain Eukaryota; kingdom Metazoa; phylum Chordata; class Amphibia; order Caudata; family Salamandridae; genus Triturus; species Triturus cristatus. Next base: position 70,896 of record NW_028188172.1, on the reverse strand, counting down.
AACCCTGAAACACCAGCCCCAGCACGACCCATACACTGCCCGAACACCACTGCACTGCCCTAAACCCTGAAACACCAGCCCCAGCACAACCCCCTACACTACCCTAACACCACTATACTGCCCTAAACCCTGAAACACCACCCCCAGCACATCCACCTACACTGCCCGAACACTACTGCACTGCCCTAATCCCTGAAACACCAGCCCCAGCACCACCCCCTACACTGCCCGAACACCACTGCACTGCCTAAACCCTGAAACACCACCCCCAGCACAAGCCCCTATACTGCCCGAACCCCACTGCACTGCCCTAAACCCTAAAACATCAGCCCCAGCAAGACCCCCTACACTGCTCGAACACCACTGCACAGACCTAAATCCTAAAACACAAGCTCCAGCAAGACCCCCTACACTGCCCGAACACCACTGCACTGCCCTAAAGCCTGAATCATCAGCCCCTGCACGACCCCTACACTTCCCGAACACCACTGCACTGCGCTAAACCCTGAAACACCACTCCCAGCACGACCCCCTACACTGCCCGAACACCACTGCACTGCCCTAAACCCTGATTCATCACCTCGAGCACGACCCCTACACTGCCCGAGCACCACTGCCCTAAATCCTGAAACATCACCCCCAGCATCAGCACCTACACTGCCCGAAAACTACTGCACTGCTCTAAAGCCTGAAACATCATCCCAAGCAAGACCCCGTACACTGCCCGAACACTACTGCCCTAAACCCTAAAACACCACCCCCAGCACGACCCCCTACACTGCCCGAACACCACTGCACTGCCCTAAACCCTGAAACACCAGCCCCAGCAAGACCACCTACACTGACCAAACACCACTGCACTTCCCTAAACCCTGAAACACCAGCCCCAGCACGACCCCCTACACTGCCTGAACACCACTTCACTGCCCTCAACCCTGAAACACCAGCCCCTGCACGACCCCCTACACTGCCCGAACACCACTGCACTGCCCTAAATCCTGAAACACCAGCCCCTGCATGACCCCCTACACTCCCCGAACACCACTGCTCTGCCCTAAACCCTGAAACACCAGCCCCTGCATGACCCCCTACACTGCCTGGACACCACTGCACTGCCCTAAATCCTGAAACACCAGCCCCAGCACGACCCCTACACTGCCCGAACACCACTGCACTGCCCTAAACCCTGAAACACCAGCCCCAGCACGACCCCCTGCACTGCCTGAACACCACTGCAATGCCCTAAACCCTGAAACACCAGCCCCTGCACGACCCCCTAGACTGCCCTAAACCCTGAAACACTACCCCCAGCACAACCCCCTATACTGCCGGAACACCACTGCACTGCCCTAAACCCTGAAACATCATCTCAAGCAAGACCCCATACACTGCCCGAACACTACTGCCCTAAACCCTGAAACACCAGCCCCAGCAAGACCCCCTACACTGCCCGAACACCACTGCACTTCCCTAATCCCTGAAACACCAGCCCCAGCACGACCCCCTACACTGCCCGAACACCACTGCACTGCCCTAAACCCTGAAACACCAGCCCCTGCATGACCCCCTACACTGCCCAAACACCACTGCACTGCCCGAAAACCTGAAACACCAGCCCCTGCACGACCCCCTACACTGCCTGAACACCACTGCACTGCCCTAAACCCTGAAACACCAGCCCCAGCACGACCCCCTACACTGCCCGAACACCACTACACCGCCCCAAACCCTGAATCACCAGCCCCAGCAAGACCCCCTACACGGCCCGAACACCACTGCACTGCCCTAAACCCTGAAACACCAGCCCCTGCACGACCCCCTACACTGCCCAAACACCACTGCACTGCCCTAAAACCAGAAACACCGCCCCTGCACAACCCCCTACACTGCCCGAACACCACTGCACTGCCCTAAACCCTGAAACACCAGCCCCAGCAAGACCCCCTGCACTGCCCTAAACCCTGAAACACGAGCCCCAGCACGACTCCCTACACTGCCCGAACACCACTGCATTGCCCTAATCCCTGAAACACCAGCCCCTGCACGGCCCCCTAGACTGCCCTAAACCCTGAAACAACACCCCCAGCACGACCCCCTACACTGCCGGAACATCACTGCACTGCCCTAAACTCTGAAACACCACCCCCAGCATGACTCCCTACACTGCCCGAACACCACTTCACTGCCCTAAACCCTGAAACACCAGCCCCTGCACGACCCCCTACACTGCCCGAACACCACTGCACTGCCCTAAACCCTGAAACACCAGCCCCAGCATTACCCCCTACACTGCCCGAACACCACTACACTGCCCCAAACTCTGAATCACCAGCCCCAGCAAGACCCCCTACACGGCCCGAACACCACTGCACTGCCCTAAACCCTGAAACACCAGCCCCTGCATGACCCCCTACACTGCCCGAACACCACTGCACAGCCCTAAAACCAGAAACACCAGCCCCTGCACGACCCCCTACACTGCCCGAACACCACTGCACTGCCCTAAACCCTGAAACACCAGCCCCAGCACGACCCCCTGCACTGCCCGAACACCACTGCACTGCCCTAAACCCTGAAACACGAGCCCCAGCACGACTCCCTACACTGCCCGAACACCACTGCATTGCCCTAAACCCTGAAACACCAGCCCCTGCACGGCCCCCTAGACTGCCCTAAACCCTGAAACACCACCCCCAGCACAACCCCCTACACTGCCGGAACATCACTGCACTGCCCTAAACTCTGAAACACCACCCCCTGCATGACCCCCTACACTGCCCAACCACCACTTCACTGCCCTAAACCCTGAAACACCAGCCCCAGCACGACCCCTACACTGCCTGAATACCACTGCACTGCCCTAAACCCTGAAACACTAGCCCCAGCACGACCCCCTGCACTGCCTGAACACAACTGCACTGCCCTAAACCCTGAAACACCAGCCCCTGCACGACCCCCTAGACTGCCCTAAACCCTGAAACACCAGCCCCTGCACGACCCCCTACACTGCCCGGACACCACTGCACTGCCCTAAACCCTGAAACACCAGCCCCAGCACGACCCCTACACTGCCTGAATACCACTGCACTGCCCTTAACCCTGAAACACTAGCCCCAGCACGACCCCCTGCACTGCCTGAACACCACTGCACTGCCCTAAACCCTGAAACACCAGCCCCTGCACGACCCCCTAGACTGCCCTAAACCCTGAAACACCACCCCCAGCACGACCCCCTACACTGCCGGAACACCACTGCACTACCCTAAACCCTGAAACCACCCCCAGCACGACCCCCTACACTGCCCGAACACCACTGCCGTAAACCCTGAAACACCACCCCTGCACGACCCTCCACACTGCCCGAACACCACTGCACTGCCCTAATCCCTGAAACACCACCCACAGCACGAACCCCTACACTGCCCGAACACCACTGCACTGCCCTAAACCCTAAAACACCAGCCCATGCACGCCCCCCTAGACTGCCCTAAACCCTGAAACACCACCCCCAGCACAACCCCCTACACTGCCCGAACACCACTGCACTGCCCTAAACCCTGAAACACCAGCCCCTGCATGACCCCCTACACTGCCCGAACACCACTGCACTGCCCTAAACCCTGAAACACCAGCCCCAGCACGACCCCTACACTGCCCGAACACCAATGCACTGCCCCTAAACCTGAAACACCAGCCCCAGCACGACCCCCTACACTGCCCGAACACCACTGCACTGCCCTAAACCCTGAAACACCAGCCCCAGCACAACCCCCTACACTACCCTAACACCACTATACTGCCCTAAACCCTGAAACACCACCCCCAGCACATCCACCTACACTGCCCGAACACTACTGCACTGCCCTAATCCCTGAAACACCAGCCCCAGCACCACCCCCTACACTGCCCGAACACCACTGCACTGCCTAAACCCTGAAACACCACCCCCAGCACAAGCCCCTATACTGCCCTAACCCCACTGCACTGCCCTAAACCCTAAAACATCAGCCCCAGCAAGACCCCCTACACTGCTCGAACACCACTGCACAGACCTAAATCCTAAAACACAAGCTCCAGCAAGACCCCCTACACTGCCCGAACACCACTGCACTGCCCTAAAGCCTGAATCATCAGCCCCTGCACGACCCCTACACTTCCCGAACACCACTGCACTGCGCTAAACCCTGAAACACCACTCCCAGCACGACCCCCTACACTGCCCGAACACCACTGCACTGCCCTAAACCCTGATTCATCACCTCGAGCACGACCCCTACACTGCCCGAGCACCACTGCCCTAAATCCTGAAACATCACCCCCAGCATCAGCACCTACACTGCCCGAAAACTACTGCACTGCTCTAAAGCCTGAAACATCATCCCAAGCAAGACCCCGTACACTGCCCGAACACTACTGCCCTAAACCCTAAAACACCACCCCCAGCACGACCCCCTACACTGCCCGAACACCACTGCACTGCCCTAAACCCTGAAACACCAGCCCCAGCAAGACCACCTACACTAACCAAACACCACTGCACTTCCCTAAACCCTGAAACACCAGCCCCAGCACGACCCCCTACACTGCCTGAACACCACTTCACTGCCCTCAACCCTGAAACACCAGCCCCTGCACGACCCCCTACACTGCCCGAACACCACTGCACTGCCCTAAATCCTGAAACACCAGCCCCTGCATGACCCCCTACACTCCCCGAACACCACTGCTCTGCCCTAAACCCTGAAACACCAGCCCCTGCATGACCCCCTACACTGCCTGGACACCACTGCACTGCCCTAAACCCTGAAACACCAGCCCCAGCACGACCCCTACACTGCCCGAACACCCCTGCACTGCCCTAAACCCTGAAACACCAGCCCCAGCACGACCCCCTGCACTGCCTGAACACCACTGCAATGCCCTAAACCCTGAAACACCACTCCCAGCACGACCCCCTACACTGCCCGAACTCCACTGCACTGCCCTAAACCACCAGCCCCAACACGACCCCTACACTGCCCGAACACCACCGCACTGCCCTAAACCCTGAAACACCAGCCCCAGCATGACCCCCTACACTGCCCGAACACCACTGCACTGCCCTAAACCCTGAAACACCAGCCCCAGCACGACCCCCTGCACTGCCCGAACACCACTGAACTGCCCTAAACCCTGAAACACGAGCCCCAGCACAACTGCCTACACTGCCCGAACACAACTGCACTGCCCTGAACCCTGAAACACCAGCCCCTGCACGGCCCCCTAGACTGCCCTAAACCCTGAAACACTACCCCCAGCACGACCCCCTACACTGCCGGAACACCACTGAACTGCCCTAAACTCTGAAACACCACCCCCAGCATGACCCCCTACACTGCCCGAACACCACTTCACTGCCCTAAACCCTGAAACACCAGCCCCAGCACGACCCCCTACACTGCCCAAACACCACTTCACTGCCCTAAACCCTGAAACACCAGCCTCTGCACGACCCCCTACACTGCCCGAACACCACTGCACTGCCCTAAACCCAAAAACACCAGCTCCTGCACAACCCCCTACACTCCCCGAACACCACTGCTCTGCCCTAAACCCTGAAACACCAGCCCCTGCACGACCCCCTACACTGCCCGGACACCACTTTACTGCCCTAAACCCTGAAACACCAGCCCCAGCACGACCCCTACACTGCCTGAATACCACTGCACCGCCCTAAACTCTGAAACACTAGCCCCAGCAAGACCCCCTGCACTGCCTGAACACCACTGCACTGCCCTAAACCCTGAAACACCAGCCCCTGCACGACCCCCTAGACTGCCCTAAACCCTGAAACACCACCCCCAGCACGACCCCCTACACTGCCAGAACACCACTGCACTGCCCTAAACCCTGAAACACCACTCCCAGCATGACACCCCACACTGCCCGAACACCACTACACTGCCCTAAACCACCAGCCCCAACACGACCCCTACACTACCCAACACCACCGCACTGCCCTAAACCCTGAAACACCAGCCCCAGCATGACCCCCTACACTGCCCGAACACCACTGCACTGCCCTATACCCTGAAACACTAGCCCCTGTACGACCCCCTACACTACCTTAAACCCTGAAACACCACCCCCAGCACGACCCCCTACACTACCGGAACACCACTGCACTGCCCTAAACCCTGAAACATCATCCCAAGCAAGACCCCGTACACTGCCCAAACACTAGTGCCCTAAACCCTGAAACACCAGCCCCAGCAAGACACCCTACACTGCCCGAACACCACTGCACTGCCCTAAACCCTGAAACACCACCCACAGCAGGACCCCCTACACTGCCCGAACACCACTGCACTGCCGTAAACCCTGAAACACCAGTCTCAGCAAGACCCCTATACTGCCCGAACACCACTGCACTGCTCTAAACCCTGATACACCACCCCCAGCATGACCCCCTACACTGCCCGAACACCACTTCACTGCCCTAAACCCTGAAACACCAGCCCCAGCACGACCCCCTACACTGCCCGAACACCACTTCACTGCCCTAAACCCTGAAACACCAGCCTCTGCACGACCCCCTACACTGCCCGAACACCACTGCACTGCCCTAAACCCTGAAACATCAGCTCCTTCACAACCCCCTACACTCCCCGAACACCACTGCTCTGCCCTAAACCCTGAAACACCAGCCCCTGCACGACCCCCTACACTGCCCGGAAACCACTGCACTGCCCTAAACCCTGAAACACCAGCCCCAGCACGACCCATACACTGCCTGAATACCACTGCACTGCCCTAAACCCTGAAACACTAGCCCCAGCACGACCCCCTGCACTGCCTGAACACCACTGCACTGCCCTAAACCCTGAAACACCAGCCCCTGCACTACCCCCTAGACTGCCCTAAACCCTGAAACACCACCCCCAGCACGACCCCCTACACTGCCGGAACACCACTGCACCACCCTAAACCATGAAACACCACCCCCAGCACGACCCCCTACACTGCCCGAACACCACTGCCCTAAACCCTGAAACACCACCCCTGCACCACCCTCTACACTGCCCGAACACCACTGCACTGCCCTAATCCCTGAAACACCACCCACAGCACGAACCCCTACACTGCCCGAACACCACTGCACTGCCCTAAACCCTGAAACACCAGCCCATGCACGCCCCCCTAGACTGCCCTAAACCCTGAAACACCACCCCCAGCACAACCCCCTACACTGCCCGAACACCACTGCACTGCCCTAAACCCTGAAACACCAGCCCCTGCATGACCCCCTACACTGCCCGAACACCACTGCACTGCCCTAAACCCTGAAACACCAGCCCCAGCACGACCCCTACACTGCCCGAACACCAATGCACTGCCCCTAACCCTGAAACACCAGCCCCAGCACGACCCCCTACACTGCCCGAACACCACTGCACTGCCCTCAACCCTGATACACCAGCCCCTGCACGACCCCCTACACTGCCCGAACACCACTGCACTGCCCTAAATCCTGAAACACCAGCCCCTGCATGACCCCCTACACTCCCCGAACACCACTGCTCTGCCCTAAACCCTGAAACACCAGCCCCTGCATGACCCCCTACACTGCCTGGACACCACTGCACTGCCCTAAACCCTGAAACACCAGCCCCAGCACGACCCCTACACTGCCCGAACACCACTGCACTGCCCTAAACCCTGAAACACCAGCCCCAGCACGACCCCCTGCACTGCCTGAACACCACTGCAATGCCCTAAACCCTGAAACACCAGCCCCTGCACGACCCCCTAGACTGCCCTAAACCCTGAAACACTACCCCCAGCACAACCCCCTATACTGCCGGAACACCACTGCACTGCCCTAAACCCTGAAACATCATCTCAAGCAAGACCCCATACACTGCCCGAACACTACTGCCCTAAACCCTGAAACACCAGCCCCAGCAAGACCCCCTACACTGCCCGAACACCACTGCACTTCCCTAATCCCTGAAACACCAGCCCCAGCACGACCCCCTACACTGCCCGAACACCACTGCACTGCCCTAAACCCTGAAACACCAGCCCCTGCACGACCCCCTACACTGCCCAAACACCACTGCACTGCCCGAAAACCTGAAACACCAGCCCCTGCACGACCCCCTACACTGCCCGAACACCACTGCACTGCCCTAAACCCTGAAACACCAGCCCCAGCACGACCCCCTACACTGCCCGAACACCACTACACCGCCCCAAACCCTGAATCACCAGCCCCAGCAAGACCCCCTACACGGCCCGAACACCACTGCACTGCCCTAAACCCTGAAACACCAGCCCCTGCACGATCCCCTACACTGCCCAAACACCACTGCACTGCCCTAAAACCAGAAACACCAGCCCCTGCACAACCCCCTACACTGCCCGAACACCACTGCACTGCCCTAAACCCTGAAACACCAGCCCCAGCAAGACCCCCTGCACTGCCCTAAACCCTGAAACACGAGCCCCAGCACGACTCCCTACACTGCCCGAACACCACTGCATTGCCCTAATCCCTGAAACACCAGCCCCTGCACGGCCCCCTAGACTGCCCTAAACCCTGAAACAACACCCCCAGCACGACCCCCTACACTGCCGGAACATCACTGCACTGCCCTAAACTCTGAAACACCACCCCCAGCATGACTCCCTACACTGCCCGAACACCACTTCACTGCCCTAAACCCTGAAACACCAGCCCCTGCACGACCCCCTACACTGCCCGAACACCACTGCACTGCCCTCAACCCTGAAACACCAGCCCCAGCATGACCCCCTACACTGCCCGAACACCACTACACTGACCAAACTCTGAATCACCAGCCCCAGCAAGACCCCCTACACGGCCCGAACACCACTGCACTGCCCTAAACCCTGAAACACCAGCCCCTGCATGACCCCCTACACTGCCCGAACACCACTGCACAGCCCTAAAACCAGAAACACCAGCCCCTGCACGACCCCCTACACTGCCCGAACACCACTGCACTGCCCTAAACCCTGAAACACCAGCCCCAGCACGACCCCCTGCACTGGCCGAACACCACTGCACTGCCCTAAACCCTGAAACACGAGCCCCAGCACGACTCCCTACACTGCCCGAACACCACTGCATTGCCCTAAACCCTGAAACACCAGCCCCTGCACGGCCCCCTAGATTGCCCTAAACCCTGAAACACCACCCCCAGCACAACCCCCTACACTGCCGGAACATCACTGCACTGCCCTAAACTCTGAAACACCACCCCCTGCATGACCCCCTACACTGCCCAACCACCACTTCACTGCCCTAAACCCTGAAACACCAGCCCCAGCACGACCCCTACACTGCCTGAATACCACTGCACTGCCCTAAACCCTGAAACACTAGCCCCAGCACGACCCCCTGCACTGCCTGAACACAACTGCACTGCCCTAAACCCTGAAACACCAGCCCCTGCACGACCCCCTAGACTGCCCTAAACCCTGAAACACCAGCCCCTGCACGACCCCCTACACTGCCCGGACACCACTGCACTGCCCTAAACCCTGAAACACCAGCCCCAGCACGACCCCTACACTGCCTGAATACCACTGCACTGCCCTTAACCCTGAAACACTAGCCCCAGCACGACCCCCTGCACTGCCTGAACACCACTGCACTGCCCTAAACCCTGAAACACCAGCCCCTGCACGACCCCCTAGACTGCCCTAAACCCTGAAACACCACCCCCAGCACGACCCCCTACACTGCCGGAACACCACTGCACTACCCTAAACCCTGAAACCACCCCCAGCACGACCCGCTACACTGCCCGAACACCACTGCCGTAAACCCTGAAACACCACCCCTGCACGACCCTCCACACTGCCCGAACACCACTGCACTGCCCTAATCCCTGAAACACCACCCACAGCACGAACCCCTACACTGCCCGAACACCACTGCACTGCCCTAAACCCTAAAACACCAGCCCATGCACGCCCCCCTAGACTGCCCTAAACCCTGAAACACCACCCCCAGCACAACCCCCTACACTGCCCGAACACCACTGCACTGCCCTAAACCCTGAAACACCAGCCCCTGCATGACCCCCTACACTGCTCGAACACCACTGCACTGCCCTAAACCCTGAAACACCAGCCCCAGCACGACCCCTACACTGCCCGAACACCAATGCACTGCCCCTAACCCTGAAACACCAGCCCCAGCACGACCCCCTACACTGCCCGAACACCACTGCACTGCCCTAAACCCTGAAACACCAGCCCCAGCACAACCCCCTACACTACCCTAACACCACTATACTGCCCTAAACCCTGAAACACCACCCCCAGCACATCCACCTACACTGCCCGAACACTACTGCACTGGCCTAATCCCTGAAACACCAGCCCCAGCACCACCCCCTACACTGCCCGAACACCACTGCACTGCCTAAACCCTGAAACACCACCCCCAGCACAAGCCCCTATACTGCCCGAACCCCACTGCACTGCCCTAAACCCTAAAACATCAGCCCCAGCAAGACCCCCTACACTGCTCGAACACCACTGCACAGACCTAAATCCTAAAACACAAGCTCCAGCAAGACCCCCTACACTGCCCGAACACCACTGCACTGCCCTAAAGCCTGAATCATCAGCCCCTGCACGACCCCTACACTTCCCGAACACCACTGCACTGCGCTAAACCCTGAAACACCACTCCCAGCACGACCCCCTACACTGCCCGAACACCACTGCACTGCCCTAAACCCTGATTCATCACCTCGAGCACGACCCCTACACTGCCCGAGCACCACTGCCCTAAATCCTGAAACATCACCCCCAGCATCAGCACCTACACTGCCCGAAAACTACTGCACTGCTCTAAAGCCTGAAACATCATCCCAAGCAAGACCCCGTACACTGCCCGAACACTACTGCCCTAAACCCTAAAACACCACCCCCAGCACGACCCCCTACACTGCCCGAACACCACTGCACTGCCCTAAACCCTGAAACACCAGCCCCAGCAAGACCACCTACACTGACCAAACACCACTGCACTTCCCTAAACCCTGAAACACCAGCCCCAGCACGACCCCCTACACTGCCTGAACACCACTTCACTGCCCTCAACCCTGAAACACCAGCCCCTGCACGACCCCCTACACTGCCCGAACACCACTGCACTGCCCTAAATCCTGAAACACCAGCCCCTGCATGACCCCCTACACTCCCCGAACACCACTGCTCTGCCCTAAACCCTGAAACACCAGCCCCTGCATGACCCCCTACACTGCCTGGACACCACTGCACTGCCCTAAACCCTGAAACACCAGCCCCAGCACGACCCCTACACTGCCTGAACACCACTGCACTGCCCTAAACCCTGAAACACCAGCCCCAGCACGACCCCCTGCACTGCCTGAACACCACTGCAATGCCCTAAACCCTGAAACACCACTCCCAGCACGACCCCCTACACTGCCCGAACTCCACTGCACTGCCCTAAACCATCAGCCCCAACACGACCCCTACACTGCCCGAACACCACCGCACTGCCCTAAACCCTGAAACACCAGCCCCAGCATGACCCCCTACACTGCCCGAACACCACTGCACTGCCCTAAACCCTGAAACACCAGCCCCAGCACGACCCCCTGCACTGCCCGAACACCACTGAACTGCCCTAAACCCTGAAACACGAGCCCCAGCACAACTGCCTACACTGCCCGAACACAACTGCACTGCCCTGAACCCTGAAACACCAGCACCTGCACGACCCCCTACACTGCCGGAACACCACTGAACTGCCCTAAACTCTGAAACACCACCCCCAGCATGACCCCCTACACTGCCCGAACACCACTTCACTGCCCTAAACCCTGAAACACCAGCCCCAGCACGACCCCCTACACTGCCCGAACACCACTTCACTGCCCTAAACCCTGAAACACCAGCCTCTGCACGACCCCCTACACTGCCCGAACACCACTGCACTGCCCTAAACCCAAAAACACCAGCTCCTGCACAACCCCCTACACTCCCCGAACACCACTGCTCTGCCCTAAACCCTGAAACACCAGCCCCTGCACGACCCCCTACACTGCCCGGACACCACTTTACTGCCCTAAACCCTGAAACACCAGCCCCAGCACGACCCCTACACTGCCTGAATACCACTGCACCGCCCTAAACTCTGAAACACTAGCCCCAGCAAGACCCCCTGCACTGCCTGAACACCACTGCACTGCCCTAAACCCTGAAACACCAGCCCCTGCATGACCCCCTAGACTGCCCTAAACCCTGAAACACCACCCCCAGCACGACCCCCTACACTGCCAGAACACCACTGCACTGCCCTAAACCCTGAAACACCACTCCCAGCATGACACCCCACACTGCCCGAACACCACTTCACTGCCCTAAACCACCAGCCCCAACACGACCCCTACACTACCCAACACCACCGCACTGCCCTAAACCCTGAAACACCAGCCCCAGCATGACCCCCTACACTGCCCGAACACCACTGCACTGCCCTATACCCTGAAACACTAGCCCCTGTACGACCCCCTACACTACCCTAAACCCTGAAACACCACCCCCAGCACGACCCCCTACACTACCGGAACACCACTGCACTGCCCTAAACCCTGAAACATCATCCCAAGCAAGACCCCGTACACTGCCCAAACACTAGTGCCCTAAACCCTGAAACACCAGCCCCAGCAAGACACCCTACACTGCCCGAACACCACTGCACTGCCCTAAACCCTGAAACACCACCCACAGCAGGACCCCCTACACTGCCCGAACACCACTGCACTGCCGTAAACCCTGAAACACCAGTCTCAGCAAGACCCCTATACTGCCCGAACACCACTGCACTGCTCTAAACCCTGATACACCACCCCCAGCATGACCCCCTACACTGCCCGAACACCACTTCACTGCCCTAAACCCTGAAACACCAGCCCCAGCACGACCCCCTACACTGCCCGAACACCACTTCACTGCCCTAAACCCTGAAACACCAGCCTCTGCACGACCCCCTACACTGCCCGAACACCACTGCACTGCCCTAAACCCTGAAACATCAGCTCCTTCACAACCCCCTACACTCCCCGAACACCACTGCTCTGCCCTAAACCCTGAAACACCAGCCCCTGCACGACCCCCTACACTGCCCGGAAACCACTGCACTGCCCTAAACCCTGAAACACCAGCCCCAGCACGACCCCTACACTGCCTGAATACCACTGCACTGCCCTAAACCCTGAAACACTAGCCCCAGCACGACCCCCTGCACTGCCTGAACACCACTGCACTGCCCTAAACCCTGAAACACCAGCCCCTGCACTACCCCCTAGACTGCCCTAAACCCTGAAACACCACCCCCAGCACGACCCCCTACACTGCCGGAACACCACTGCACCACCCTAAACCATGAAACACCACCCCCAGCACGACCCCCTACACTGCCCGAACACCACTGCCCTAAACCCTGAAACACCACCCCTGCACCACCCTCTACACTGCCCGAACACCACTGCACTGCCCTAATCCCTGAAACACCACCCACAGCACGAACCCCTACACTGCCCGAACACCACTGCACTGCCCTAATCCCTGAAACACCAGCCCATGCACGCCCCCCTAGACTGCCCTAAACCCTGAAACACCACCCCCAGCACAACCCCCTACACTGCCCGAACACCACTGCACTGCCCTAAACCCTGAAACACCAGCCCCTGCATGACCCCCTACACTGCCCGAACACCACTGCACTGCCCTAAACCCTGAAACACCAGCCCCAGCACGACCCCTACACTGCCCGAACACCAATGCACTGCCCCTAACCCTGAAACACCAGCCCCAGCACGACCCCCTACACTGCCCGAACACTACTGCACTGCCCTAAACCCTGAAACACCAGCCCCAGCACAACCCCCTACACTACCCTAACACCACTATACTGCCCTAAACCCTGAAACACCACCCCCAGCACATCCACCTACACTGCCCGAACACTACTGCACTGCCCTAATCCCTGAAACACCAGCCCCAGCACCACCCCCTACACTGCCCGAACACCACTGCACTGCCTAAACCCTGAAACACCACCCCCAGCACAAGCCCCTATACTGCCCGAACCCCACTGCACTGCCCTAAACCCTAAAACATCAGCCCCAGCAAGACCCCCTACACTGCTCGAACACCACTGCACAGACCTAAATCCTAAAACACAAGCTCCAGCAAGACCCCCTACACTGCCCGAACACCACTGCACTGCCCTAAAGCCTGAATCATCAGCCCCTGCACGACCCCTACACTTCCCGAACACCACTGCACTGCGCTAAACCCTGAAACACCACTCCCAGCACGACCCCCTACACTGCCCGAACACCACTGCACTGCCCTAAACCCTGATTCATCACCTCGAGCACGACCCCTACACTGCCCGAGCACCACTGCCCTAAATCCTGAAACATCACCCCCAGCATCAGCACCTACACTGCCCGAAAACTACTGCACTGCTCTAAAGCCTGAAACATCATCCCAAGCAAGACCCCGTACACTGCCCGAACACTACTGCCCTAAACCCTAAAACACCACCCCCAGCACGACCCCCTACACTGCCCGAACACCACTGCACTGCCCTAAACCCTGAAACACCAGCCCCAGCAAGACCACCTACACTGACCAAACACCACTGCACTTCCCTAAACCCTGAAACACCAGCCCCAGCACGACCCCCTACACTGCCTGAACACCACTTCACTGCCCTCAACCCTGAAACACCAGCCCCTGCACGACCCCCTACACTGCCCGAACACCACTGCACTGCCCTAAATCCTGAAACACCAGCCCCTGCATGACCCCCTACACTCCCCGAACACCACTGCTCTGCCCTAAACCCTGAAACACCAGCCCCTGCATGACCCCCTACACTGCCTGGACACCACTGCACTGCCCTAAACCCTGAAACACCAGCCCCAGCACAACCCCTACACTGCCCGAACACCACTGCACTGCCCTAAACCCTGAAACACCAGCCCCAGCACGACCCCCTCCACTGCCTGAACACCACTGCAATGCCCTAAACCCTGAAACACCAGCCCCTGCACGACCCCCTAGACTGCCCTAAACCCTGAAACACTACCCCCAGCACAACCCCCTATACTGCCGGAACACCACTGCACTGCCCTAAACCCTGAAACATCATCTCAAGCAAGACCCCATACACTGCCCGAACACTACTGCCCTAAACCCTGAAACACCAGCCCCAGCAAGACCCCCTACACTGCCCGAACACCACTGCACTTCCCTAATCCCTGAAACACCAGCCCCAGCACGACCCCCTACACTGCCCGAACACCACTGCACTGCCCTAAACCCTGAAACACCAGCCCCTGCACGACCCCCTACACTGCCCAAACACCACTGCACTGCCCGAAAACCTGAAACACCAGCCCCTGCACGACCCCCTACACTGCCCGAACACCACTGCACTGCCCTAAACCCTGAAACACCAGCCCCAGCACGACCCCCTGCACTGCCCGAACACCACTGGACTGCCCTAAACCCTGAAACACGAGCCCCAGCACGACTCCCTACACTGCCCGAACACCACTGCATTGCCCTAAACCCTGAAACACCACTCCCAGCACGACCCCCTACACTGCCCGAACACCACTGCACTGCCCTAAACCCTGATTCATCACCTCGAGCACGACCCCTACACTGCCCGAGCACCACTGCCCTAAATCCTGAAACATCACCCCCAGCATCAGCACCTACACTGCCCGAAAACTACTGCACTGCTCTAAAGCCTGAAACATCATCCCAAGCAAGACCCCGTACACTGCCCGAACACTACTGCCCTAAACCCTAAAACACCACCCCCAGCACGACCCCCTACACTGCCCGAACACCACTGCACTGCCCTAAACCCTGAAACACCAGCCCCAGCACGACCCCCTACACTGCCCGAACACCGCTACACCGCCCCAAACCCTGAATCACCAGCCCCAGCAAGACCCCCTACACGGCCCGAACACCACTGCACTGCCCTAAACCCTGAAACACCAGCCCCTGCACGACCCCCTACACTGCCCAAACACCACTGCACTGCCCTAAAACCAGAAACACCAGCCCCTGCACAACCCCCTACACTGCCCGAACACCACTGCACTGCCCTAAACCCTGAAACACCAGCCCCAGCAAGACCCCCTGCACTGCCCTAAACCCTGAAACACGAGCCCCAGCACGACTCCCTACACTGCCCGAACACCACTGCATTGCCCTAAACCCTGAAACACCAGCCCCTGCACGGCCCCCTAGACTGCCCTAAACCCGGAAACAACACCCCCAGCACGACCCCCTACACTGCCGGAACATCACTGCACTGCCCTAAACTCTGAAACACCACCCCCAGCATGACTCCCTACACTGCCCGAACACCACTTCACTGCCCTAAACCCTGAAACACCAGCCCCTGCACGACCCCCTACACTGCCCGAACACCACTGCACTGCCCTAAACCCTGAAACACCAGCCCCAGCATGACCCCCTACTCTGCCCGAACACCACTACACTGCCCCAAACTCTGAATCACCAGCCCCAGCAAGACCCCCTACACGGCCCGAACACCACTGCACTGCCCTAAACCCTGAAACACCAGCCCCTGCATGACCCCCTACACTGCCCGAACACCACTGCACAGCCCTAAAACCAGAAACACCAGCCCCTGCACGACCCCCTACACTGCCCGAACACCACTGCACTGCCCTAAACCCTGAAACACCAGCCCCAGCACGACCCCCTGCACTGCCCGAACACCACTGCACTGCCCTAAACCCTGAAACACGAGCCCCAGCACGACTCCCTACACTGCCCGAACACCACTGCATTGCCCTAAACCCTGAAACACCAGCCCCTGCACGGCCCCCTAGACTGCCCTAAACCCTGAAACACCACCCCCAGCACAACACCCTACACTGCCGGAACATCACTGCACTGCCCTAAACTCTGAAACACCACCCCCTGCATGACCCCCTACACTGCCCAACCACCACTTCACTGCCCTAAACCCTGAAACACCAGCCCCAGCACGACCCCTACACTGCCTGAATACCACTGCACTGCCCTAAACCCTGAAACACTAGCCCCAGCACGACCCCCTGCACTGCCTGAACACAACTGCACTGCCCTAAACCCTGAAACACCAGCCCCTGCACGACCCCCTAGACTGCCCTAAACCCTGAAACACCAGCCCCTGCACGACCCCCTACACTGCCCAGACACCACTGCACTGCCCTAAACCCTGAAACACCAGCCCCAGCACGACCCCTACACTGCCTGAATACCACTGCACTGCCCTTAACCCTGAAACACTAGCCCCAGCACGACCCCCTGCACTGCCTGAACACCACTGCACTGCCCTAAACCCTGAAACACCAGCCCCTGCACGACCCCCTAGACTGCCCTAAACCCTGAAACACCACCCCCAGCACGACCCCCTACACTGCCGGAACACCACTGCACTACCCTAAACCCTGAAACCACCCCCAGCACGACCCCCTACACTGCCCGAACACCACTGCCGTAAACCCTGATACACCACCCCTGCACGACCCTCCACACTGCCCGAACACCACTGCACTGCCCTAATCCCTGAAACACCACCCACAGCACGAACCCCTACACTGCCCGAACACCACTGCACTGCCCTAAACCCTAAAACACCAGCCCATGCACGCCCCCCTAGACTGCCCTAAACCCTGAAACACCACCCCCAGCACAACCCCCTACACTGCCCGAACACCACTGCACTGCCCTAAACCCTGAAACACCAGCCCCTGCATGACCCCCTACACTGCCCGAACACCACTGCACTGCCCTAAACCCTGAAACACCAGCCCCAGCACGACCCCTACACTGCCCGAACACCAATGCACTGCCCCTAACCCTGAAACACCAGCCCCAGCACGACCCCCTACACTGCCCGAACACCACTGCACTGCCCTAAACCCTGAAACACCAGCCCCAGCACAACCCCCTACACTACCCTAACACCACTATACTGCCCTAAACCCTGAAACACCACCCCCAGCACATCCACCTACACTGCCCGAACACTACTGCACTGCCCTAATCCCTGAAACACCAGCCCCAGCACCACCCCCTACACTGCCCGAACACCACTGCACTGCCTAAACCCTGAAACACCACCCCCAGCAGAAGCCCCTATACTGCCCGAACCCCACTGCACTGCCCTAAACCCTAAAACATCAGCCCCAGCAAGACCCCCTACACTGCTCGAACACCACTGCACAGACCTAAATCCTAAAACACAAGCTCCAGCAAGACCCCCTACACTGCCCGAACACCACTGCACTGCCCTAAAGCCTGAATCATCAGCCCCTGCACGACCCCTATACTTCCCGAACACCACTGCACTGCGCTAAACCCTGAAACACCACTCCCAGCACGACCCCCTACACTGCCCGAACACCACTGCACTGCCCTAAACCCTGATTCATCACCTCGAGCACGACCCCTACACTGCCCGAGCACCACTGCCCTAAATCCTGAAACATCACCCCCAGCATCAGCACCTACACTGCCCGAAAACTACTGCACTGCTCTAAAGCCTGAAACATCATCCCAAGCAAGACCCCGTACACTGCCCGAACACTACTGCCCTAAACCCTAAAACACCACCCCCAGCACGACCCCCTACACTGCCCGAACACCACTGCACTGCCCTAAACCCTGAAACACCAGCCCCAGCAAGACCACCTACACTGACCAAACACCACTGCACTGCCCTAAATCCTGAAACACCAGCCCCTGCATGACCCCCTACACTCCCCGAACACCACTGCTCTGCCCTAAACCCTGAAACACCAGCCCCTGCATGACCCCCTACACTGCCTGGACACCACTGCACTGCCCTAAACCCTGAAACACCAGCCCCAGCACGACCCCTACACTGCCCGAACACCACTGCACTGCCCTAAACCCTGAAACACCAGCCCCAGCACGACCCCCTGCACTGCCTGAACACCACTGCAATGCCCTAAACCCTGAAACACCACTCCCAGCACGACCCCCTACACTGCCCGAACTCCACTGCACTGCCCTAAACCACCAGCCCCAACACGACCCCTACACTGCCCGAACACCACCGCACTGCCCTAAACCCTGAAACACCAGCCCCAGCATGACCCCCTACACTGCCCGAACACCACCGCACTGCCCTATACCCTGAAACACCAGCCCCTGTACGACCCCCTACACTACCCTAAACCCTGAATCACCACCCCGAGCACGACCCCCTATACTACCGGAACATCACTGCACTGCCCTAAACCCTGAAACATCATCTCAAGCAAGACCCCATACACTGCCCGAACACTACTGCCCTAAACCCTGAAACACCAGCCCCAGCAAGACCCCCTACACTGCCCGAACACTACTGCACTTCCCTAATCCCTGAAACACCAGCCCCAGCATGACCCCCTACACTGCCCGAACACCACTGCACTGCCCTAAACCCTGAAACACCAGCCCCTGCACGACCCCCTACACTGCCCAAACACCACTGCACTGCCCGAAAACCTGAAACACCAGCCCCAGCACGACCCCCTACACTGCCCGAACACCACTACACTGCCCCAAACCCTGAATCACCAGCCCCAGCAAGACCCCCTACACGGCCCGAACACCACTGCACTGCCCTAAACCCTGAAACACCAGCCCCTGCACGACCCCCTACACTGCCCAAACACCACTGCACTGCCCTAAAACCAGAAACACCAGCCCCTGCACGACCCCCTACACTGCCCGAACACCACTGCACTGCCCTAAACCCTGAAACACCAGCCCCAGCAAGACCCCCTGCACTGCCCTAAACCCTGAAACACGAGCCCCAGCACAACTCCCTACACTGCCCGAACACCACTGCATTGCCCTAAACCCTGAAACACCAGCCCCTGCACAAGCCCCTACACTGCCCGAACACCACTGCACTGCCCTAAACCCTGAAACACCAGCCCCAGCACGACCCCCTGCACTGCCCGAACACCACTGCATTGCCCTAAACCCTGAAACACCAGCCCCTGCACGGCCCCCTAGACTGCCCTAAACCCTGAAACACCACCCCCAGCACGACCCCCTACACTGCCGGAACATCACTGCACTGCCCTAAACTCTGAAACACCACCCCCTGCATGACCCCCTACACTGCCCAACCACCACTTCACTGCCCTAAACCCTGAAACACCAGCCCCAGCACGACCCCCTACACTGCCCGAACACCACTTCACTGTCCTATACCCTGAAACACCAGCTCCTGCACAACCCCCTACACTCCCCGAACACCACTGCTCTGCCCTAAACCCTGAAACACCAGCCCCTGCATGACCCCCTACACTGCCCGGACACTACTGCACTGCCTTAAACCCTGAAACATCATCTCAAGCAAGACCCCATACACTGCCCGAACACTACTGCCCTAAACCCTGAAACACCAGCCCCAGCAAGACCCCCTACACTGCCCGAACACCACTGCACTTCCCTAATCCCTGAAACACCAGCCCCAGCACAGCCCCCTACACTGCCCGAACACCACTGCACTGCCCTAAACCCTGAAACACCAGCCCCTGCACGACCCCCTACACTGCCTGAACACCACTGCACTGTCCTAAAACCTGAAACACCAGCCCCTGCACGACCCCCTACACTGCCCAAACACCACTGCACTGCCCTAAACCCTGAAACACCAGCCCCAGCACGACCCCCTGCACTGCCCGAACACCACTGCACTGCCCTAAACCCTGAAACACGAGCCCCAGCACGACTCCCTACACTTCCCGAACACCACTGCACTGCCCTAAACCCTGAAACACCAGCCCCTGCACTTCCCCCTAGACTGCCCTAAACCCTGAAACACCACCCCCAGCACGACCCCCTACAATGCCGGAACACCACTGCACTGCCCTAAACTCTAAAACACCACCCTCAGCACGACCCCCTACACTGCCCGAACACCACTGCACTGCCCTAAACCTTGAAACATCATCCCAAGCATGACCCCCTACACTGCCCAAACACCACGCACCGCCCTAAACCCTGAACCACCAGCCCCAGCACAAGCCCCTACACTGCCTAAACACCACTGCACTGTCCTAAACCCTGAAACACCACCCCTGCACGACCCTCTACACTGCCCTAACACCACTGCACTGCACTAAACCCTGAAACACCAGCACCAGCAAGACCCCCGACACCTTGCATGAACACCACTGCCCTAAACCCTGAAACACCACCCCCAGCACGACCCCCTACACTGCCCGAACACAACTGCACTGCCCTAAACCCTGAAACACGAGCCCCAGCACGACTCCCTACACTGCCCGAACACCACTGCACTGCCCTAAACCCTGAAAAACCAGCCTCTGCACGACCCCCTACACTGCCCGAACACCACTGCACTGCCCTATACCCTGAAACACCAGCTCCTGCACAACCCCCTACACTCCCCGAACACCACTGCTCTGCCCTAAACCCTGAAACACCAGCCCCAGCACGACCCCCTACACTGCCCGAACACCACTGCACTGCCCTAAACCCTGAAACACCAGCCCCTGCACGACCCCCTACTCTGCCCGAACACCACTGCACTGCCCTAAAACCTGAAACACCAGCCCCTGCACGACCCCCTACCCTGCCCAAACACCACTGCACTGCCCTAAACCCTGAAACACCAGCCCCAGCACAACCCCCTGCACTGCCCGAACACCACTGCACTGCCCTAAACCCTGAAACACGAGCCCCAGCATGACCCCCTGCACTGCCCGAAGACCACTGCACTGCCCTAAACCCTGAAACACGAGCCCCAGCACGACTCCCTACACTGCCCGAACACCACTGCACTGCCCTAAACCCTGAAACACCAGCCCCTGCACTTCCCCCTAGACTGCCCTAAACCCTGAAACACCACCGCCTGCACGACCCCCTACAATGCCGGAACACCACTGCACTGCCCTAAACTCTAAAACACCACCCTCAGCACGACCCCCTACACTGCCCGAACACCACTGCACTGCCCTAAACCCTGAAACATCATCCCAAGCATGACCCCCTACACTGCCCGAACACCATGCACCGCCCTAAACCCTGAAACACCAGCCCCAGCACAAGCCCCTACACTGCCTAAACACCACTGCACTGTCCTAAACCCTGAAACACCACCCCTGCACGACCCTCTACACTGCCCTAACACCACTGCACTGCACTAAACCCTGAAACACCAGCCCCAGCAAGACCCCCGACACCTTGCATGAACACCACTGCCCTAAACCCTGAAACACCACCCCCAGCACGACCCCCTACACTGCCCGAACACAACTGCACTGCCCTAAACCCTGAAACACGAGCCCCAGCACGACTCCCTACACTGCCCGAACACCACTGCACTGCCCTAAACCCTGAAACACCAGCCCCTGCACGGCCTCCTAGACTGCCCTAAACCCTGAAACACCACCCCCAGCACGACCCCCTAAACTGCCTGAACACCACTGCACTGCCCTAAACCCGGAAACACCAGCCCCTGGAAGACCCCCTACACTGACCGAATATCACTGCACTGCCCTAAACTCTGAAACACCAGCCCCTGCAGGACCCCCTACACTGCCTGAACACCACTGCACTGCCCTAAACCCTGAAACACCAGCCCGTGCATGACCCCCTACACTGCCCGAACACCACTGCACTGCCCTAAACCCTGAAACACCAGCCCCAGCACGACCCCTACAGTGCCCGAACACCAATGCACTGCCCCTAACCCTGAAACACCAGCCCCAGCACGACCCCCTACACTGCCCGAACACCACTGCACTGCCCTAAACCCTGAAACACCAGCCCCAGCACAACCCCCTACACTGCCCTAACACCACTATACTGCCCTAAACCCTGAAACACCACCCCCAGCACATCCGCCTACACTGCCCGAACACTACTGCACTGCCCTAAACCCTGAAACACCAGCCCCAGCACGACCCCCTACACTGCTCGAACACCACTGCACTGCCTAAACCCTGAAACACCACCCCCAGCACAAGCCCCTACACTGCCCGAACCCCATTGCACTGCCCTAAACCCTAAAACATCAGCCCCAGCAAGACTCCCTACACTGCCCGAACACCACTGCACTGCCCTAAACCCTGAAACACCAGCCCCTGCACGACCCCTTACACTGCTCGAACACCACTGCACAGACCTAAACCCTAAAACACAAGCCCCAGCAAGACCCCCTACACTGCCCGAACACCACTGCACTGCCCTAAAGCCTGAATCATCAGCCCCTGCATGACCCCTACACTTCCCGAACACCACTGCACTGCGCTAAACCCTGAAACACCACTGCCAGCACGACCCCCTACACTGCCCGAACACCACTGCACTGCCCTAAACCCTGATTCATCACCCCGAACACGACCCCTACTCTGCCCGAACACCACTGCCCTAAATCCTGAAACATCACCCCCAGCATCAGCACCTACACTGCCCGAAAACTACTGCACTGCTCTAAAGCCTGAAACATCATCCCAAGCAAGACCCCGTACACTGCCCGAACACTACTGCCCTAAACCCTAAAACACCACCCCAGCACGACCCCCTACACTGCCCGAACACCACTGCACTGCCCTAAACCCTGAAACACCAGCCCCAGCAAGACCACCTACACTGACCAAACACCACTGCACTTCCCTAAACCCTGAAACACCAGCCCCAGCACGACCCCCTACACTGCCTGAACACCACTTCACTGCCCTCAACCCTGAAACACCAGCCCCTGCACGACCCCCTACACTGCCCGAACACCACTGCACTGCCCTAAATCCTGAAACACCAGCCCCTGCATGACCCCCTACACTCCCCGAACACCACTGCTCTGCCCTAAACCCTGAAACACTAGCCCCTGCATGACCCCCTACACTGCCTGGACACCACTGCACTGCCCTAAACCCTGAAACAACAGCCCCAGCACGACCCCTACACTGCCCGAACACCACTGCACTGCCCTAAACCCTGAAACACCAGCCCCAGCACGACCCCCTGCACTGCCTGAACACCACTGCAATGCCCTAAACCCTGAAACACCAGCCCCTGCACGACCCCCTAGACTGCCCAAAACCCTGAAACACTACCCCCAGCACAACCCCCTATACTGCCGGAACACCACTGCACTGCCCTAAACCCTGAAACACCACTCCCAGCACGACCCCCTACACTGCCCGAACTCCACTGCACTGCCCTAAACCACCAGCCCCAACACGACCCCTACACTGCCCGAACACCACCGCACTGCCCTAAACCCTGAAACACCAGCCCCAGCATGACCCCCTACACTGCCCGAACACCACCGCACTGCCCTATACCCTGAAACACCAGCCCCTGTACGACCCCCTACACTACCCTAAACCCTGAAACACCACCCCCAGCACGACCCCCTAAACTGCCCGAACACCACTGCACTGCCCTAAACCCGGAAACACCAGCCCCTGGAAGACCCCCTACACTGCCCGAATATCACTGCACTGCCCTAAATTCTGAAACACCAGCCCCTGCACGACCCCCTACACTGCCCGAACACCACTGCACTGCCCTAAACCCTGAAACACCAGCCCGTGCATGACCCCCTACACTGCCCGAACACCACTGCACTGCCCTAAACCCTGAAACACCAGCCCCAGCACGACCCCTACAGTGCCCGAACACCAATGCACTGCCCCTAACCCTGAAACACCAGCCCCAGCACGACCCCCTACACTGCCCGAACACCACTGCACTGCCCTAAACCCTGAAACACCAGCCCCAGCACAACCCCCTACACTGCCCTAACACCACTATACTGCCCTAAACCCTGAAACACCACCCCCAGCACATCCGCCTACACTGCCCGAACACTACTGCACTGCCCTAAACCCTGAAACACCAGCCCCAGCACGACCCCCTACACTGCCCGAACACCACTGCACTGCCTAAACCCTGAAACACCACCCCCAGCACAAGCCCCTACACTGCCCGAACCCCATTGAACTGCCCTAAACCCTAAAACATCAGCCCCAGCAAGACTCCCTACACTGCCCGAACACCACTGCACTGCCCTAAACCCTGAAACACCAGCCCCTGCACGACCCCTTACACTGCTCGAACACCACTGCACAGACCTAAACCCTAAAACACAAGCCCCAGCAAGACCCCCTACACTGCCCGAACACCACTGCACTGCCCTAAAGCCTGAATCATCAGCCCCTGCATGACCCCTACACTTCCCGAACACCACTGCACTGCGCTAAACCCTGAAACACCACTCCCAGCATGACCCCCTACACTGCCCGAACACCACTGCACTGCCCTAAACCCTGATTCATCACCCCGAACACGACCCCTACACTGCCCGAACACCACTGCCCTAAATCCTGAAACATCACCCCCAGCATCAGCACCTACACTGCCCGAAAACTACTGCACTGCTCTAAAGCCTGAAACATCATCCCAAGCAAGACCCCGTACACTGCCCGAACACTACTGCCCTAAACCCTAAAACACCACCCCCAGCACGACCCCCTACACTGCCCGAACACCACTGCACTGCCCTAAACCCTGAAACACCAGCCCCAGTAAGACCACCTACACTGACCAAACACCACTGCACTTCCCTAAACCCTGAAACACCAGCCCCAGCACGACCCCCTACACTGCCTGAACACCACTTCACTGCCCTCAACCCTGAAACACCAGCCCCTGCACGACCCCCTACACTGCCCGAACACCACTGCACTGCCCTAAATCCTGAAACACCAGCCACTGCACGACCCCCTACACTCCCCGAACACCACTGCTCTGCCCTAAACCCTGAAACACCAGCCCCTGCATGACCCCCTACACTGCCTGGACACCACTGCACTGCCCTAAACCCTGAAACACCAGCTCCAGCACGACCCCTACACTGCCCGAACACCACTGCACTGCCCTAAACCCTGAAACACCAGCCCCAGCACGACCCCCTGCACTGCCTGAACACCACTGCAATGCCCTAAACCCTGAAACACCAGCCCCTGCACGACCCCCTAGACTGCCCTAAACCCTGAAACACTACCCCCAGCACAACCCCCTATACTGCCGGAACACCACTGCACTGCCCTAAACCCTGAAACACCACTCCCAGCACGACCCCCTACACTGCCCGAACTCCACTGCACTGCCCTAAACCACCAGCCCCAACCCGACCCCTACACTGTCCGAACACCACCGCACTGCCCTAAACCCTGAAACACCAGCCCCAGCATGACCCCCTACACTACCCTAAACCCTGAATCACCACCCTGAGCATGACCCCCTACACTACCGGAACACCACTGCACTGCCCTAAACCCTGAAACATCATCTCAAGCAAGACCCCATACACTGCCCGAACACTACTGCCCTAAACCCTGAAACACCAGCCCCAGCAAGACCCCCTACACTGCCCGAACACCACTGCACTTCCCTAATCCCTGAAACACCAGCCCCTGCACGACCCCCTACACTGCCCGAACACCACTGCACTGCCCTAAACCCTGAAACACCAGCCCCTGCACGACCCCCTACACTGCCCAAACACCACTGCACTGCCCTAAAACCTGAAACACCAGCCCCTGCACGACCCCCTACACTGCCCGAACACCACTGCACTGCCCTAAACCCTGAATCACCAGCCCCAGCACAACCCCCTACACTGCCCGAACACCACTACACTGCCCCAAACCCTGAATCACCAGCCCCAGCAAGACCCCCTACACGGCCCGAACACCACTGCATTGCCCTAAACCCTGAAACACCAGCCCCTGCATGACCCCCTACACTGCCCAAACACCAATGCACTGCCCTAAAACCAGAAACACCAGCCCCTGCACGACCCCCTACACTGCCCGAACACCACTGCACTGCCCTAAACCCTGAAACACCAGCCCCAGCAAGACCCCCTGCACTGCCCGAACACCACTGCACTGCCCTAAACCCTGAAACACGAGCCCCAGCACGACTCCCTACACTGCCCGAACACCACTGCATTGCCCTAAACCCTGAAACACCAGCCCCTGCACGGCCCCCTAGACTGCCCTAAACCCTGAAACACCACCCCCAGCACGACCCCCTACACTGCCGGAACATCACTGCACTGCCCTAAACTCTGAAACACCACCCCCAGCATGACCCCCTACACTGCCCGAACACCACTTCACTGCCCTAAACCCTGAAACACCAGCCCCAGCACGACCCCCTACACTGCCCGAACACCACTTCACTGCCCTAAACCCTGAAACACCAGCCTCTGCACAACCCCCTACACTGCCCGAACACCACTGCACTGCCCTATACCCTGAAACACCAGCTCCTGCACAACCCCCTACACTCCCCGAACACCACTGCTCTGCCCTAAACCCTGAAACACTAGCACCTGCACGACCCCCTACACTGCCCGGACACCACTGCACTGCCCTAAACCCTGAAACATCATCTCAAGCAAGACCCCATACACTGCCCGAACACTACTGCCATAAACCCTGAAACCCCAGCCCCAGCAAGACTCCCTACACTGCCCGAACACCACTGCACTTCCCTAATCCCTGAAACACCAGCCCCAGCACGACCCTCTCCACTGCCCGAACACCACTGCACTGCCCTAAACCCTGAAACACCAGCCCCTGCACGACCCCCTACACTGCCCGAACACCACTGCACTGCCCTAAAACCTGAAACACCAGCGCCTGCACGACCCCTACACTGCCCGAACACCACTGCACTGCCCTAAACCCTGAAACACCAGCCCCAGCACAACCCCCTACACTGCCCTAACACCACTATACTGCCCTAAACCCTGAAACACCACCCCCAGCACATCCGCCTACACTGCCCGAACACTACTGCACTGCCCTAAACCCTGAAACACGAGCCCCAGCACGACCCCCTACACTGCCCGAACACCACTGCACTGCCTAAACCCTGAAACACCACCCCCAGCACAAGCCCCTACACTGCCCAAACCCCACTGCACTGCCCTAAACCCTAAAACATCAGCCCCAGCAAGACCCCCTACACTGCCCCAACACCACTGCACAGACCTAAACCCTAAAACACAAGCCCCAGCAAGACCCCCTACACTGCCCGAACACCACTGCACTGCCCTAAACCCTGAATCATCAGCCCCTGCACGACCCCTACACTTCCCGAACACCACTGCACTGCACTAAACCCTGAAACACCACTCCCAGCATGACCCCCTACACTGCCCGAACACCACTGCACTGCCCTAAACCCTGATTCATCAACCCGAGCACGACCCCTACACTGCCCGAACACCACTGCCCTAAACCCTGAAACATCACCCCCAGCATCAGCACCTACACTGCCCGAAAACTACTGCACTGCCCTAAAGCCTGAAACATCATCCCAAGCAAGACCCCGTACACTGCCCGAACACTACTGCCCTAAACCCTGAAACACCACCCCCAGCACGACCCCCTACACTGCCCGAACCCCACTGCACTGCCCTAAACCCTGAAACACCAGCCCCAGCAAGACCACCTACACTGACCAAACCCCACTGCACTGCCCTAAACCCTGAAACACCAGTGTTAGACGGACCGGGAGGGTCGGCCGAGGACAAGGGGAGAGGTCTCCGGGGAGAGCCGTCTCCAGTGATCGTACAGACGAATAACTTCCCCCCCACAGAGGTACACCACACAATGATAAGGTTTAACGTTCTTTATAAGCAATCTTTAGGTACGATAGAATGGTACAAGGAGGTCAGGACTCAGGGGTCCCCTCGATTCTAGTCTCTTGGTTGGGAAAGGGGGTAGCGGGACAGTCTTGTTACCAATCAGGTAGATGCGATGGTATGATGGGTAGCTCACAATCCTCGAGCTCGGCGTTCGAGATGGACTGACCGCGGCAGCGCCAGCAGGTCCCGGTGAAGGTGGTAGTTACAACGGTCCGCGGCAGCGCCAGCAGGTCCCGGCGAGGATGGTAGTTACAACGGTCCGCGGCAGCGCCAGCAGGTCCCGAC
This sequence comes from Triturus cristatus, assembly GCF_964204655.1. Classification (NCBI taxonomy): domain Eukaryota; kingdom Metazoa; phylum Chordata; class Amphibia; order Caudata; family Salamandridae; genus Triturus; species Triturus cristatus. The sequence goes on along the minus strand of NW_028188172.1, from coordinate 41,786 downwards.
GAGGATGGTAGTTACAACGGTCTGCGGCAGCGCCAGCAGGTCCCGACGAGGATGGTAGTTACAACGGTCCGCGGCAGCGCCAGCAGGTCCCGACGAGGATGGTAGTTACAACGGTCCGCGGCAGCGCCAGCAGGTCCCGACGAGGATGAAGGATGCAGAAGGTTGCGGCAGCGCCAGCAGGCAGGATGATAGTTCACAAGGCAGGACTACGGCAGCGCCAGTAGTCCGTCAAGGATGAGTTCTTCACGGTGTCTCTCGACTCCAGGATACAACTGCCTTCCTGCTCTGGAGCTGCCCCAGTTATAGGTCTGGCGCCCTTTGATGTCCGGACCCTCGCACTTGGAGGTCGGGAGGTCCGGGATGAGGGAGTCCAGACACCCAGCAGGGGGGTGGAGCCAGCGCCCGGGGGAGCTGGGGGCGATCGGCACCTGGCGGGGGAGAGCCATCGACACTTCTTTCTCCCATTGACCTGCCAAGTGGTCCGTTCACCTCCTGGGTGGATGGTGGTGCCGGGATGTCGGGGCCTGGCCAGGCCCAGGGTTAGGGTCGAGCTGAGGCCATGCGGCCTCGTGGTGCAGTGTCCAAGATGGCGGCCGGGCCGGGCGAGGGAGCCGGTAGTGGTTCGGCCCCATGATACAGAGATGTCCGGGGGCAGGAATCCCGTCTTGGGACGGGGTGCGGGTTGCTTCTGTGGGTAACACCTGGGGGGCCGGGGCTCGGGCCCTGTCATGCGGGGAGGGAGCAAGCCCTTCATGTGGCCTGTCCAACATGCGTCCCCCCCCAGCTGTAGGCGGGGAGAGTCACCCATCCTCTTGGGGACTCTCCTCGTCGAGGCGGAAAAAGCGTGACAGGCCATCCGCGTTGGCGTGGTCTTGGCCCGGTCGGTGTTCCACAGTGAAGTCCATCCCCTGCAGGGAGATGGACCAACGCAATAGTTTGGGGTTTTCCCCCCGCATCTGCATTAGCCACTGCAGGGGCCGATGATCTGTTTGCACCCGGAAGTGGGTACCGAAGAGATAGGGCCGGAGCTTTTTGAGGGCCCACACCACTGCGAAGGCCTCCCTCTCGATGGTGCTCCAGCGCTGTTCTCGGGCCAAGAGGCGTCTGCTGATGAAGGCCACTGGTTGGTCAAGTCCCTCGGAGTTCAACTGGGAGAGGACCGCCCCGATGCCATGGTCGGAGGCATCTGTTTGTACGATGAATTCCCGACTGTAGTCGGGGGCCTGGAGCACAGGGGCAGTGCACATGGCGGCTTTCAGCTTCTCGAAGGCCGCTTGACAGTCTGGGGTCCAGTTGACCTTCTCCGGGTGGTTTTTGGATGTGAGTCCCGTGAGGGGCCCCACAATGCTGCCATAGTCCCTCACGAACCGCCGGTAGTAGCCGGTGAGCCCCAAGAAGGCTCGGACCTCGGTCTGCGTGACTGGAGGCTGCCAGGACTGGATGGCAGCGATCTTGAGTTGTAGAGGGGCCACCAGACCGCTTCCCACCTGGTGTCCGAGATAGGTCATGGACCCCTGACCAATTTGGCACTTGCCGGCCTTGATTGTAAGGCCGGCTCGTTGGAGGGCCTGCAGGACCTCTCGGAGGTGGTGGAGGTGGTCGGACCAGTGGCGGCTGTACACAGCGATATCGTCCAGGTAGGCGGCGCTGAACTCCTCGAGTCCCGCCAAGACCTGGTTCACTAGTCGCTGAAAAGTAGCTGGGGCATTCTTCATGCCGAATGGCATGACTTTGAAGTGGTAGTGGCCATCGGGGGTAGAAAAGGCGGATCGTTCTTGGGCCCGGGGTGTGAGACCGATCTGCCAGTAGCCCGCTGTCAGGTCGAAGATGCTGAGGTAGCGGGCAGCCCCCATGCGGTCGATCAGTTCATCCGCTCGGGGGATGGGATGAGCGTCGGTTCTGGTGACAGCATTCAAGCCCCGATAGTCGACGCAGAATCGGAGCTCAGGAGTGGTGCCGGGGGCAGCAGCTTTGGGGACCAGCACGACCGGGCTGGCCCAGGGGCTGTCCGAGGGCTCGATGACCCCGAGCGTGAGCATCTTTGATACCTCCTCTTGGATGCAGGCCCGTACCCGATCTGGTACGCGGTACGCCCGGTGTCTGATAGGGGGACTGTCCCCAGTGTCCACGTCGTGCAAGCACCAGGGGGTGACCCCTGGGGTGAGGGAAAACAAGGTCGCAAACTGCAGCAGGAGGTCCAGGCAGCCTTGGCGCTGTTCCGGGGTGAGGGCATCTGAGAGTCGGACCCACGGAACCATCTTTCTCACGAGTCTTCAGGAGATCAGGGAGAGGCTCGGAGTCTTCTTCCGCTCCACTGTCTGTAGCCATCAGGAGGCTGAGCTCCGAGCGCACAAAGTGGGGTTTGAGTCTGTTGGTGTGGAGGACCCGGAGGGGGTTCCGTGGAGATTCCACATCGATGAGATAGGTGACGGGGCTCTTGCGCTCGACCACTTTGAAGGGCCCCGTCCACTTGTCCTGCAAGGCACATGGCTCGGTGGGGGACATCACCCACACTTGTTGGCCAGGTTCGAATTCGATGGAGGAGGCATTTTGATCGTACCATTTTTTCATGTCCTCCTGACTGTCCTCAAGGTTCGCTTTCGCCTTTTCTCTGAATCGCCTGGTCTGATTGCGTAGGGTCAGGAGGTACTTGAAGACGTCTGGAGGGGTCCTTAGGGGGGCCATCTCCCAACCTTCTTTGACTAGGCTGAGGGGCCCTCGCACAGGGTGCCCGTACAAGAGTACGAAAGGGCTAAAGCCGAGGGACTTCTGGGGGACTTCTCGATATGCGAAGAGGAGGCACGGAAGTAGCACATCCCACTGGCGACGGAGGGGCTCTTCCAACCCCCCAATCATTCCCTTGAGCGTGCGGTTGAACCGCTCGACTAGTCCGTTTCCTTGAGGGTGATAGGGGGTCGTGAATCGGTAGGTGACCCCGCACTGTTGCCAGAGGGACTTCATATATTTCAAAATAAAGTTTGTGCCTCTGTCGCTGACGACTTCTCGGGGGAAGCCCACCCGGGAGAAGATCCCCATTAAGGCCCGGCCGACCACCGGGGCTGTTACAGTTCGCAGGGGCACAGCCTCGGGGTAGCGGGTGGCGTGGTCCACCAGTACCAGGATGAACCGATGTCCTTGTGCGGTACGGGGGTCCAGGGGCCCCACAATGTCTATTCCCACCCTCTCGAACGGGGTGGTGACAACTGGGAAGGGTTGCAGAGGTGCTTTGAGTTTGCGGCCGCTCTTCCCGCTGGCCTGGCACGTGGGGCAGGACCGGCAGTGGTTGAGGACGTCGTTTCTCATCTTTGGCCAGAAAAAGTGGGTCACCAGGCGACTGTAGGTTTTGTCCTGGCCCAGGTGTCCAGCCAGAGGGACATCGTGGGCCAAATTTAACAGGAAGTCTCTAAACCGGAGGGGCACCACCAGCACTCGACTGGCCCCTAACTCTGCGATTCTCTGTTCACTGTACAATAGGTCGTTGTCCCAATAGATCCAATGGGCTCCGGTGGTGTCCCCTGCGCTCTGGGCGAGGGCTTGCTGGCGGAGTCCCACGAGGGAGGGACAGGTCTTCTGTTCTTGACGGAACTGTTCCTGGGTGGGCCCCCCTTCTTGACGCCACTGAGCCAGGTCGGGAAGGTCCTGGGGCTGAGCGAGCCCTTCGGGGGTTTGCTCTGGGGGGTCGGTATGGTCGGTGTCCTCTACTGGAGCGATCGGGGGAGGAGGTGCTGGCCATTCTGGTTCTTCTGATCGGGGGATGGCCCGGGCGGCCATGGACCGGGTGGTTACGCACGCCCAGTCCGGGAGGCCCAACATCCCCAGGTGCTCTCTTCTTTCTACGGCGGCCCACGGGGAACTCTCAAGATCATTCCCCAGGAGACAGTCCACGGGGGCATCATCTCGGACCGTCACCTTCAACATGCCGGAGACTCCTCCCCATTCGAAGGGGACGCAGGCCATCCGACATAGACTCTCCGAGTTGTCGGCTGAACGGACGGGGCAGAGAATGTTCGGCAGGATCTGCTCTGGTTTTACCAGGTGACAGCGGACGGCCGTCACACTGGCCCCCGTGTCACGTAGTGCTTCGGCCCGGCGTCCATTAATGTTCACCCACTGACTATATTTTCTGGTGTTGGCGGGTAGGGGAGCCCGCGGGACCATGTCTCTTCCCCCTAGGCACGCTAGAACCATGGCGGCCGGTTCCCACTCTTGTCGTTCCTGTTCGCATTCTTCCTGTTCTTCGGAGATTTGTTCTCCCCCCAGGGTGGCGGCAGCTACCTGGCGGGGTCTCGGAGTTTGGTTCTGTGGACAGTTCGGGTCATTGGCGTAGTGGCCGACTCGCTGGCATCGGTGACACGTGACATTGGCTCGGAACCCCGGGCGCATCGGGGGGTTGCCCCGGCTGGCCGGGGGCGGGGTGCTGGCAGTGGGAGCGGCCGGGACGGTGTCTCTTCCTCGTCCCTGACCTCCTCCTCCTCCTCGGGGACGGTGCTGACCTTGATTGTTCCGGTTCTGTTCGTGCGGCCCTCTCCGGCCTACTCGGGTGCTTTCCCACAGGTCAGCTTCGGCGGCGAGTTGCCGTGGGTCAGTCAATTTACTGTCGAGGAGGTGCTGCCTGAGCTCGACGAAGCAGTTGTTAGAGAGGTGCTCCCACACCATGAGATTAAAAAGTTGCTCGTAGGTCGTTACGTGGCTTCCCTTGATCCAACCCTCGAAGGCTCGGCTGAAATAGTTGACATATTCCATCCAAGTTGTACCCGGGATCCGGGTGCAGTCTCGGAACCTCTGGCGGTACATTTCGGGTGTGAGCCCATATCGGGTGAGGAGGGCAGCCTTCATGTGATCATAGGATGACATCAGATGGTCTGGGAGCTGTAACAGGGCATCGCGGCCTTCATTGACGAACCTCCCCCATAGACCGGCTCCCCAGTCACTTCGATCGATCCGGTGGGAGGTCATGGCGATCTCGTAGGCCTTGAACCACTGTTGTATGTCGTCCTCTCGGACATACTCTCGAACGACATCCTTGGGGATGTGGACTTTCTTTTCTGTCGCTCCTGGGGTGCGCGGTTGCTCGGGCACCTCCAGTTCTTTGTTCTGCTTCCGTAGGTCTATTTCTGCCAGTTTGCGCTCGTGCTCGTACGCTAATCTCTTTTCTTCGAGCTCTCTCTGCCTCTGTTTTTCTTCCCGTTCTTCTCGGAGCCGCAGATGTTCTAGGTTCAGTTTTTGTTCGGCTAATTTTAGTTCACCGTCCATTTTGAGCCGTGCCATTTCTAATTCATGTAGTCTGTTTTTCTCTCTCTCTTGGATCTCTTCCTGCGAGAGGCCCGTTCTTCGCTCCTCGGGAGCCGTGGTGTTCCTCTCTGATGCTGCAATGTTTTGGTCCGGGGGTCTGGCGGCCCCGGTTTCTGCCCACGACTCAATGGCGTGCTTGAAATCGTCTTTAGTACTCAGACCGGTGGTAGCAATGCCTAGTTCAATGCAGAATTGTTTCAACTCACGATGGCTGTACTCTTCCAATTTCTCCATTTGGAATTTCTCGGTGGATCCGCTCTCTTTGGTTGTCATTGTGGTTTCGTCGTGGGGTGAGTTACTCTCTGTACGATTACGCGTTGATTCGGATCGCGCCGCTGGCCACCAATGTTAGACGGACCGGGAGGGTCGGCCGAGGACAAGGGGAGAGGTCTCCGGGGAGAGCCGTCTCCAGCGATCGTACAGACGAATAACTTCCCCCCCACAGAGGTACACCACACAATGATAAGGTTTAACGTTCTTTATAAGCAATCTTTAGGTACGATAGAATGGTACAAGGAGGTCAGGACTCAGGGGTCCCCTCGATTCTAGTCTCTTGGTTGGGAAAGGGGGTAGCGGGACAGTCTTGTTACCAATCAGGTAGATGCGATGGTATGATGGGTAGCTCACAATCCTCGAGCTCGGCGTTCGAGATGGACGGACCGCGGCAGCGCCAGCAGGTCCCGGTGAAGGTGGTAGTTACAACGGTCCGCGGCTGCGCCAGCAGGTCCCGGCGAGGATGGTAGTTACAACGGTCCGCGGCAGCGCCAGCAGGTCCCGACGAGGATGGTAGTTACAACGGTCCGCGGCAGCGCCAGCAGGTCCCGACGAGGATGGTAGTTACAACGGTCCGCGGCAGCGCCAGCAGGTCCCGACGAGGATGGTAGTTACAACGGTCCGCGGCAGCGCCAACAGGTCCCGACGAGGATGAAGGATGCAGAAGGTTGCGGCAGCACCAGCAGGCAGGATGATAGTTCACAAGGCAGGACTACGGCAGCGCCAGTAGTCCGTCAAGGATGAGTTCTTCACGGTGTCTCTCGACTCCAGGATACAGCTGCCTTCCTGCTCTGGAGCTGCCCCAGTTATAGGTCTGGCGCCCTTTGATGTCCGGACCCTCGCATTTGGAGGTCGGGAGGTCCGGGATGAGGGAGTCCAGACACCCAGCAGGGGGGTGGAGCCAGCGCCCGGGGGAGCTGGGGGCGATCAGCACCTGGCGGGGGAGAGCCATCGACACTTCTTTCTCCCATTGACCTGCCAAGTGGTCCTTTCACCTCCTGGGTGGATGGTGGTGCCGGGATGTCGGGGCCTGGCCAGGCCCAGGGTTAGGGTCGAGCTGAGGCCATGCGGCCTCGTGGTGCAGTGTCCAAGATGGCGGCCGGGCTGGGCGAGGGAGCTGGTAGTGGTTCGGCCCCATGATACAGAGATGTCCGGGGGCAGGAATCCCGTCTTGGGACGGGGTGCGGGTTGCTTCTGTGGGTAACACCTGGGGGACCGGGGCTCGGGCCCTGTCATGCGGGGAGGGAGCAAGCCCTTCATGTGGCCTGTCCAACAACCAGCCCCAGCACGACCCCCTACACTGCCCGAACACCACTGCACTGCCCTAAATCCTGAAACACCAGCCCCTGCACGACCCCCTACACTCCCCGAACACCACTGCTCTGCCTTAAACCCTGAAACACCAGCCCCTGCATGACCCCCTACACTGCCTGGACACCACTGCACTGCCCTAAACCCTGAAACACCAGCCCCAGCACGACCCCTACACTGCCCGAACACCACTGCACTGCCTTAAACCCTGAAACACCAGCCCCAGCAGGACCCCCTGCACTGCCTGAACACCACTGCAATGCCCTAAACCCTGAAACACCAGCCCCTGCACGACCCCCTAGACTGCCCTAAACCCTGAAACACTACCCCCAGCACAACCCCCTATACTGCCGGAACACCACTGCACTGCCCTAAACCCTGAAACACCACTCCCAGCACGACCCCCTACACTGCCCGAACTCCACTGCACTGCCCTAAACCACCAGCCCCAACACGACCCCTACACTGCTCGAACACCACCGCACTGCCCTAAACCCTGAAACACCAGCCCCAGCATGACCCCCTACACTGCCCGAACACCACCGCACTGCCCTATACCCTGAAACACCAGCCCCTGTACGACCCCCTACACTACCCTAAACCCTGAATAACCACCCCGAGCACGACCCCCTACACTACCGGAACATCACTGCACTGCCCTAAACCCTGAAACATCACCTCAAGCAAGACCCCATACACTGCCCGAACACTACTGCCCTAAACCCTGAAACACCAGCCCCAGCAAGACCCCCTACACTGCCCGAACACCACTGCACTTCCCTAATCCCTGAAACACCAGCCCCAGCATGACCCCCTACACTGCCCGAACACCACTGCACTGCCCTAAACCCTGAAACACCAGCCCCTGCACGACCCCCTACACTGCCCGAACACCACTGCACTTCCCTAATCCCTGAAACACCAGCCCCAGCATGACCCCCTACACTGCCCGAACACCACTGCACTGCCCTAAACCCTGAAACACCAGCCCCAGCACGACCCCCTACACTGCCCGAACACCACTACACTGCCCCAAACTCTGAATCACCAGCCCCAGCAAGACCCCCTACACGGCCCGAACAGCACTGCACTGCCCTAAACCCTGAAACATCAGCCCCTGCATGACCCCCTACACTGCCCGAACACCACTGCACTGCCCTAAAACCAGAAACACCAGCCCCTGCACGACCCCCTACACTGCCCGAACACCACTGCACTGCCCTAAACCCTGAAACACCAGCCCCAGCATGACCCCCTGCACTGCCCGAACACCACTGCACTGCCCTAAACCCTGAAACACGAGCCCCAGCACGACTCCCTACACTGCCCGAACACCACTGCATTGCCCTAAACCCTGAAACACCAGCCCCTGCACGGCCCCCTAGACTGCCCTAAACCCTGAAACACCACCCCCAGCACGACCCCCTACACTGCCGGAACATCACTGCACTGCCCTAAACTCCGAAACACCACCCCCAGCATGAGCCCCTACACTGCCCGAACACCACTTCACTGCCCTAAACCCTGAAACACCAGTCCCAGCACGACCCCCTACACTGCCCGAACACCACTTCACTGCCCTAAACCCTGAAACACCAGCCTCTGCACGACCCCCTACACTGCCCGAACACCACTGCACTGCCCTATACCCTGAAACACCAGCTCCTGCACAACCCCCTACACTCCCCGAACACCACTGCTCTGCCCTAAACCCTGAAACACCAGCCCCTGCACGACCCCCTACACTGCCCGGACACCACTGCACTGCCCTAAACCCTGAAACATCATCTCAAGCAAGTCCCCATACACTGCCCGAACACTACTTCCCAAACCCTGAAACACCAGCCCCAGCAAGACCCTCTACATTGCCCGAACACCACTGCACTTCCCTAATCCCTGAAACACCAGCCCCAGCACGACCCACTACACTGCCCGAACACCACTGCACTGCCCTAAACCCTGAAACACCAGCCCCTGCACGACCCCCTACACTGCCCGAACACCACTGCACTGCCCTAAAACCTGAAACACCAGCCCCTGCATGACCCCCTACACTGCCTGAACACCACTGCACTGCCCTAAACCCTGAAACACCAGCCCCAGCACGACCCCCTGCACTGCCCGAACACCACTGCACTGCCCTAAACCCTGAAACACGAGCCCCAGCACGACTCCCTACACTGCCCGAACACCACTGCACTGCCCTAAACTCTGAAACACCACCCCCAGCACGACCCCCTACAATGCCGGAACACCACTGCACTGCCCTAAACTCTAAAACACCACCCTCAGCACGACCCCCTACACTGCCCGAACACCACTGCACTGCCCTAAACCCTGAAACATCATCCCAAGCATGACCCCCTACACTGCCTCAATACCACTGCACTGTCCTAAACCCTGAAACACCACCCCTGTACGACCCTCTACACTGCCCTAACACCACTGCACTGCACTAAACCCTGAAACTACAGGCCCAGCAAGACCGCCGACACCTTGCATGAACACCACTGCCCTAAACCCTGAAACACCACCCCCAGCACGATCCCCTACACTGCCCGAACACAACTGCACTGCCCTAAACCCTGAAACACGAGCCCCAGCACAACTCCCTACACTGCCCGAACACCACTGCACTGCCCTAAACCCTGAAACACCAGCCCCTGCACGGCCCCCTAGACTGCCCTAAACCCTGAAACACCACCCCCAGCACGACCCCCTACACTGCCCGAACACCACTGCACTGCCCTAAACCCGGAAACACCAGCCCCTGGAAGACCCCCTACACTGCCCGAACATCACTGCACTGCCCTAAACTCTGAAACACCAGCCCCTGCATGACCCCCTACACTGCCCGAACACCACTGCACTGCCCTAAACCCTGAAACACCAGCCCCTGCATGACCCCCTACACTGCCCGAACACCACTGCACTGCCCTAAACCCTGAAACACCAGCCCCAGCACGACCCCTTCACTGCCCGAACACCAATGCACTGCCCCTAACCCTGAAACACCAGCCCCAGCACGACCCCCTACACTGCCCGAACACCACTGCACTGCCCTAAACCCTGAAACACCAGCCCCAGCACAACCCCCTACACTGCCCTAACACCACTATACTGCCCTAAACCCTGAAACACCACCCCCAGCACGACCCCCTACACTGCCCGAACACCACTGCACTGCCCTAAACCCGGAAACACCAGCCCCTGGAAGACCCCCTACACTGCCCGAAAATCACTGCACTGCCCTAAACTCTGAAACACCAGCCCCTGCACGACCCCCTACACTGCCCGAACACCACTGCACTGCCCTAAACCCTGAAACACCAGCCCCAGCACGACCCCTTCACTGCCCGAACACCAATGCACTGCCCCTAACCCTGAAACACCACCCCCAGCACAAGCCCCTACACTGCCCGAACCCCACTGCACTGCCCTAAACCCTAAAACATCAGCCCCAGCAACACCCCCTACACTGCCCGAACACCACTGCACAGACCTAAACCCTAAAACACAAGCCCCAGCAAGACCCCCTACACTGCCCGAACACCACTGCACTGCCCTAAACCCTGAATCATCAGCCCCTGCACGACCCCTACACTTCCCGAACACCACTGCACTGCGCTAAACCCTGAAACACCACTCCCAGCACGACCCCCTACACTGCCTGAACACCACTGCACTGCCCTAAACCCTGATTCATCACCCCGAGCACGACCCCTACACTGCCTGAACACCACTGCCCTAAACCCTGAAACATCACCCCCAGCATCAGCACCTACACTGCCCGAAAACTACTGCACTGCCCTAAAGCCTGAAACATCATCCCAAGCAAGACCCCGTACACTGCCCGAACACTACTGCCCTAAACCCTGAAACACCACCCCCAGCACGACCCCCTACACTGCCCGAACACCACTGCATTGCCCTAAACCCTGAAATACCAGCCCCAGCAAGACCACCTACACTGACCAAACACCACTGCACTTCCCTAAACCCTGAAACACCAGCCCCAGCACGACCCCCTACACTGCCTGAACACCACTTCACTGCCCTCAACCCTGAAACACCAGCCCCTGCACGACCCCCTACACTGCCCGAACACCATTGCACTGCCCTAAATCCTGAAACACCAGCCCCTGCACGACCCCCTACACTGCCTGAACACCACTGCACTGCCCTAAACCCTTAAACACCAGCCCCAGCACGACCCCCTGCACTGCCTGAACACCACTGCAATGCCCTAAACCCTGAAACACCAGCACCTGCACGACCCCTTAGACTGCCCTAAACCCTGAAACACTACCCCCAGCACAACCCCCTTTACTGCCGGAACACCACTGCACTGCCCTAAACCCTGAAACACCACTCCCAGCACGACCCCCTACACTGCCCGAACTCCACTGCACTGCCCTAAACCACCAGCCCCAACATGACCCCTACACTGCCCGAACACCACCGCACTGCCCTACACCCTGAAACACCAGCCCCAGCATGACCCCCTACACTGCCCGAACACCACCGCACTGCCCTATACCCTGAAACACCAGCCCCTGTACGACCCCCTACACTACCCTAAACCCTGAATCACCACCCCCAGCACGACCCCCTACACTACCGCAACATCACTGCACTGCCCTAAACCCTGAAACATCATCTCAAGCAAGACCCCATACACTGCCCGAACACTACTGCCCTAAACCCTGAAACACCAGCCCCAGCAAGACCCCCTACACTGCCCGAACACAACTACACTGCCCCAAACCCTGAATCACCAGCCCCAGCAAGACCCCCTACACGGCCCGAACACCACTGCACTGCCCTAAACCCTGAAACACCAGCCCCTGCACGACCCCCTACACTGTCCGAACACCACTGCACTGCCATAAAACCAGAAGCACCAGCCCCTGCACGACCCCCTACACTGCCCGAACACCACTGCACTGCCCTAAACCCTGAAACACCAGCCCCAGCACGACCCCCTGCACTGCCCGAACACCACTGCACTGCCCTAAACCCTGAAACACGAGCCCCAGCACAACTCCCTACACTGCCCGAACACCACTGCACTGCCCTAAACCCTGAAACACCAGCCCCTGCACGGCCCCCTAGACTGCCCTAAACCCTGAAACACCACCCCCAGCACGACCCCCCTACACTGCCGGAACACCACTGAACTGCCCTAAACTCTGAAACACCACCCCCAGCATGACCCTCTACACTGCCCGAACACCACTTCACTGCCCTAAACCCTGAAACACCAGCCCCAGCACGACCCCCTACACTGCCCGAACACCACTTCACTGCCCTAAACCCTGAAACACCAGCCCCTGCACGACCCCCTACACTGCCCGAACACCACTGCACTGCCCTAAACCCAAAAACACCAGCTCCTGCACAACCCCCTACACTCCCCGAACACCACTGCTCTGCCCTAAACCCTGAAACACCGGCCCCTGCACGACCCCCTACACTGCCCGGACACCACTGCACTGCCCTAAACCCTGAAACACCAGCCCCAGCACGACCCCTACACTGCCTGAATACCACTGCACTGCCCTAAACCCTGAAACACTAGCCCTAGCAAGACCCCCTGCACTGCCTGAACACCACTGCACTGCCCTAAACCCTGAAACACCAGCCCCTGCATGACCCCCTAGACTGCCCTAAAACCTGAAACACCACCCCCAGCATGACCCCCTACACTGCCAGAACACCACTGCACTGCTCTAAACCCTGAAACACCACTCCCAGCACGACACCCCACACTGCCCGAACACCACTGCACTGCCCTAAACCACCAGCCCCAACACGACCCCTACACTGCCCAACAGCACCGCACTGCCCTAAACCCTGAAACACCAGCCCCAGCATGACCCCCTACACTGCCCGAACACCACTGCACTGCCCTATACCCTGAAACACTAGCCCCTGTACGACCCCCTACACTACCCTAAACCCTGAAACACCACCCCCAGCACGACCCCCTACACTACCGGAACACCACTGCACTGCCCTAAACCCTGAAACATCATCCCAAGCAAGACCCCGTAAACTGCCCAAACACTAGTGCCCTAAACCCTGAAACACCAGCCCCAGCAAGACACCCTATACTGCCCGAACACCACTGCACTGCCCTAAACCCTGAAACACCACCCACAGCAGGACCCCCTACACTGCCCGAACACCACTGCACTGCCTTAAACCCTGAAACACCAGTCTCAGCAAGACCCCTATACTGCCCGAACACCACTGCACTGCTCTAAACCCTGATACACCACCCCCAGCATGATCCCCTACACTGCCCGAACACCACTTCACTGCCCTAAACCCTGAAACACCAGCCCCAGCACGACCCCCTACACTGCCCGAACACCACTTCACTGCCCTAAACCCTGAAACACCAGCCTCTGCACGACCCCCTACACTGCCCGAACACCACTGCACTGCCCTAAACCCTGAAACACCAGCTCCTGCACAACCCCCTACACTCCCCGAACACCACTGCTCTGCTCTAAACCCTGAAACACCAGCCCCTGCACGACCCCCTACACTGCCCGGACACCACTGCACTGCCCTAAACCCTGAAACACCAGCCCCTGCATGACCCCCTACACTGCCCGAACACCACTGCACTGCCCTAAAACCAGAAACACCAGCCCCTGCACGACCCCCTACACTGCCCGAACACCACTGCACTGCCCTAAACCCTGAAACACCAGCCCCAGCATGACCCCCTGCACTGCCCGAACACCACTGCACTGCCCTAAACCCTGAAACACGAGCCCCAGCACGACTCCCTACACTGCCCGAACACCACTGCATTGCCCTAAACCCTGAAACACCAGCCCCTGCACGGCCCCCTAGACTGCCCTAAACCCTGAAACACCACCCCCAGCACGACCCCCTACACTGCCGGAACATCACTGCACTGCCCTAAACTCTGAAACACCACCCCCAGCATGAGCCCCTACACTGCCCGAACACCACTTCACTGCCCTAAACCCTGAAACACCAGTCCCAGCACGACCCCCTACACTGCCCGAACACCACTTCACTGCCCTAAACCCTGAAACACCAGCCTCTGCACGACCCCCTACACTGCCCAAACACCACTGCACTGCCCTATACCCTGAAACACCAGCTCCTGCACAACCCCCTACACTCCTCGAACACCACTGCTCTGCCCTAAACCCTGAAACACCAGCCCCTGCACGACCCCCTACACTGCCCGGACACCACTGCACTGCCCTAAACCCTGAAACATCATCTCAAGCAAGACCCCATACACTGCCCGAACACTACTGCCCAAACCCTGAAACACCAGCCCCAGCAAGACCCTCTACACTGCCCGAACACCACTGCACTTCCCTAATCCCTGAAACACCAGCCCCAGCACGACCCCCTACACTGCCCGAACACCACTGCACTGCCCTAAACCCTGAAACACCAGCCCCTGCACGACCCCCTACACTGCCGGAACACCACTGCACTGCCCTAAAACCTGAAACACCAGCCCCTGCACGACCCCCTACACTGCCCGAACACCACTGCACTGCCCTAAACCCTGAAACACCAGCCCCAGCACGACCCCCTGCACTGCCCGAACACCACTGCACTGCCCTAAACCCTGAAACACGAGCCCCAGCACGACTCCCTAAACTGCCCGAACACCACTGCACTGCCCTAAACCCTGAAACACCAGCCCCTGCACTTCCCCCTAGACTGCCCTAAACCCTGAAACACCACCCCCAGCACGACCCCCTACAATGCCGGAACACCACTGCACTGCCCTAAACTCTAAAACACCACCCTCAGCACGACCCCCCTACACTGCCCGAACACCACTGCACTGCCCTAAACCCTGAAACATCATCCCAAGCATGACCCCCTACACTGCCCGAACACCATGCACCGCCCTAAACCCTGAAACACCAGCCCCAGCACAAGCCCCTACACTGCCTCAACACCACTGCACTGTCCTAAACCCTGAAACACCACCCCTGCACGACGCTCTACACTGCCCGAACACCACTGCACTGCACTAAACCCTGAAACACCAGCCCCAGCAAGACCCCCGACACCTTGCATGAACACCACTGCCCTAAACCCTGAAACAACACCCCAAGCACGACCCCCTACACTGCCCGAACACAACTGCACTGCCCTAAACCCTGAAACACGAGCCCCAGCACAACTCACTACACTGCCCGAACACCAGTGCACTGCCCTAAACCCTGAAACATCAGCCCCTGCACGGCCCCCTAGACTGCCCTAAACCCTGAAACACCACCCCCAGCACGACCCCCTACACTGCCCGAACACCACTGCACTGCCCTAAACCCAGAAACACCAGCCCCTGGAAGACCCCCTACATTGCCCGAACATCACTGCACTGCCCTAAACCATGAAACACCAGCCCCTGCACGACCCCCTACACTGCCCGAACACCACTGCACTGCCCTAAACCCTGAAACACCAGCCCCTGCATGACCCCCTACACTGCCCGAACACCACTGCACTGCCCTAAACCCTGAAACACCAGCCCCAGCACGACCCCTTCACTGCCCGAACACCAATGCACTGCCCCTAACCCTGAAACACCAGCCCCAGCATGACCCCCTACACTGCCCGAACACCACTGCACTGCCCTAAACCCTGAAACACCAGCCCCAGCACAACCCCCTACACTGCCCTAACACCACTATACTGCCCTAAACCCTGAAACACCACACCCAGCACGACCTCCTACACTGCCCGAACACCACTGCACTGCCCTAAACCCGGAAACACCAGCCCCTGGAAGACCCCCTACACTGCCCGAACATCACTGCACTGCCCTAAACTCTGAAACACCAGCCCCTGCACGACCCCCTACACTGCCCGAACACCACTGCACTGCCCTAAACCCTGAAACACCAGCCCCAGCACGACCCCTTCACTGCCCGAACACCAATGCACTGCCCCTCACCCTGAAACACCACCCCCAGCACAAGCCCCTACACTGCCCGAACCCCACTGCACTGCCCTAAACCCTAAAACATCAGCCCCAGCAAGACCCCCTACACTGCCCGAACACCACTGCACAGACCTAAACCCTAAAACACAAGCCCCAGCAAGACCCCCTACACTGCCCGAACACCACTGCACTGCCCTAAACCCTGAATCATCAGCCCCTGCACGACCCCTACACTTCCCGAACACCACTGCACTGCGCTAAACCCTGAAACACCACTCCCAGCACGACCCCCTACACTGCACGAACACCACTGCACTGCCCTAAACCCTGATTCATCACCCCGAGCACGACCCCTACACTGCCTGAACACCACTGCCCTAAACCCTGAAACATCACCCCCAGCATCAGCACCTACACTGCCCGAAAAATACTGCACTGCCCTAAAGCCTGAAACATCATCCCAAGCAAGACCCTGTACACTGCCCGAACACTACTGCCCTAAACCCTGAAACACCACCCCCAGCACGAACCCCTACACTGCCCGAACACCACTGCACTGCCCTAAACCCTGAAACACCAGCCCCAGCAAGACCACCTACACTGACCAAACACCACTGCACTTCCCTAAACCCTGAAACCCCAGCCCCAGCACGACCCCCTACACTGCCTGAACACCACTTCACTGCCCTCAACCCTGAAACACCAGCCCCTGCACGACCCCCTACACTGCCCGAACACCATTGCACTGCCATAAATCCTGAAACACCAGCCCCTGCACAACCCCCTACACTGCCTGAACACCACTGCACTGCCCTAAACCCTGAAACACCAGCCCCAGCACGACCCCCTGCACTGCCCGAACTCCACTGCACTGCCCTAAACCACCAGCCCCAACATGACCCCTACACTGCCCGAACACCACCGCACTGCCCTACACCCTGAAACACCAGCCCCAGCATGACCCCCTACACTGCCCGAACACCACCGCACTGCCCTATACCCTGAAACACCAGCCCCTGTACGACCCCCTACACTACCCTAAACCCTGAATCACCACCCCCAGCACGACCCCCTACACTACCGCAACATCACTGCACTGCCCTAAACCCTGAAACATCATCTCAAGCAAGACCCCATACACTGCCCGAACACTACTGCCCTAAACCCTGAAACACCAGCCCCAGCAAGAGCCCCTACACTGCCCGAACACAACTACACTCCCCCAAACCCTGAATCAGCAGCCCCAGCAAGACCCCCTACACGGCCCGAACACCACTGCACTGCCCTAAACCCTGAAACACCAGCCCCTGCACGACCCCCTACACTGCCCGAACACCACTGCACTGCCATAAAACCAGAAGCACCAGCCCCTGCACGACCCCCTACACTGCCTGAACACCACTGCACTGCCCTAAACCCTGAAACACCAGCCCCAGCACGACCCCCTGCACTGCCCGAACACCACTGCACTGCCCTAAACCCTGAAACACGAGCCCCAGCACAACTCCCTACACTGCCCGAACACCACTGCACTGCCCTAAACCCTGAAACACCAGCCCCTGCACGGCCCCCTAGACTGCCCTAAACCCTGAAACACCACCCCCAGCACGACCCCCTACACTGCCGGAACACCACTAAACTGCCCTAAACTCTGAAACACCACCCCCAGCATGACCCCCTACACTGCCCGAACACCACTTCACTGCCCTAAACCCTGAAACACCAGCCCCAGCACGACCCCCTACACTGCCCGAACACCACTTCACTGCCCTAAACCCTGAAACACCAGCCCCTGCACGACCCCCTACACTGCCCGAACACCACTGCACTGCCCTAAACCCAAAAACACCAGCTCCTGCACAACCCCCTACACTCCCCGAACACCACTGCTCTGCCCTAAACCCTGAAACACCGGCCCCTGCACGACCCCCTACACTGCCCGGACACCACTGCACTGCCCTAAACCCTGAAACACCAGCCCCAGCACGACCCCTACACTGCCTGAATACCACTGCACTGACCTAAACCCTGAAACACTAGCCCCAGCAAGACCCCCTGCACTGCCTGAACACCACTGCACTGCCCTAAACCCTGAAACACCAGCCCCTGCACGACCCTCTAGACTGCCCTAAAACCTGAAACACCACCCCCAGCATGACCCCCTACACTGCCAGAACACCACTGCACTGCCCTAAACCCTGAAACACCACTCCCAGCACGACACCCCACACTTCCCGAACACCACTGCACTGCCCTAAACCACCAGCCCCAACACGACCCCTACACTGCCCAACACCACCGCACTGCCCTAAACCCTGAAACACCAGCCCCAGCATGACCCCCTACACTGCCCGAACACCACTGCACTGCCCTATACCCTGAAACACTAGCCCCTGTACGACCCCCTACACTACCCTAAACCCTGAAACACCACCCCCAGCACGACCCCCTACACTACCGGAACACCACTGCACTGCCCTAAACCCTGAAACATCATCCCAAGCAAGACCCCGTAAACTGCCCAAACACTAGTGCCCTAAACCCTGAAACACCAGCCCCAGCAAGACACCCTATACTGCCCGAACACCACTGCACTGCCCTAAACCCTGAAACACCACCCACAGCAGGACCCCCTACACTGCCCGAACACCACTGCACTGCCGTAAACCCTGAAACACCAGTCTCAGCAAGACCCCTATACTGCCCGAACACCACTGCACTGCTCTAAACCCTGATACACCACCCCCAGCATGACCCCCTACACTGCCCGAACACCACTTCACTGCCCTAAAACCTGAAACACCAGCCCCAGCACAACCCCCTACACTGCCCGAACACAACTTCACTGCCCTAAACCCTGAAACACCAGCCTCTGCACGACCCCCTACACTGCCCGAACACCACTGCACTGCCCTAAACCCTGAAACACCAGCTCCTGCACAACCCCCTACACTCCCCGAACACCACTGATCTGCCCTAAACCCTGAAACACCAGCCCCTGCACGACCCCCTACACTGCCCGGACACCACTGCACTGCCCTAAACCCTGAAACACCAGCTCCAGCACGACCCCTACACTGCCTGAATACCACTGCACTGCCCTAAACCCTGAAACACTAGCCCCAGCACGACCCCCTGCACTGCCTGAACACCACTGCACTGCCCTAAACCCTGAAACACCAGCCCCTGCACGACCCCCTAGACTGCCCTAAACCCTGAAACACCACCCCAAGCACGACCCCCTACACTGCCGGAACACCACTGCACTACCCTAAACCATGAAACACCACCCCCAGCACGACCCCCTACACTGCCCGAACACCACTGCCCTAAACTCTGAAACACCACCCCTGCACGACCCTCTACACTGCCCGAACACCACTGCACTGCCCTAATCCCTGAAACACCACCCACAGCACGAACCCCTACCCTGCCCGAACACCACTGCACTGCCCTAAACCCTGAAACACCAGCCCATGCACGCCCCCCTAGACTGCCCTAAACCCTGAAACACCACCCCCAGCACAACCTCCTACACTGCCCGAACACCACTGCACTGCCCTAAACCCGGAAACACCAGCCCCTGGAAGACCCCCTACACTGCCCGAACACCACTGCACTGCCCTAAACTCTGAAACACCAGCCCCTGCACGACCCCCTACACTGCCCGAACACCACTGCACTACCCTAAACTCTGAAACACCAGCCCCTGCACGACCCCCTACACTGCCCGAACACCACTGCACTGCCCTAAACCCTGAAACACCAGCCCCAGCACGACCCCCTACACTGCCCGAACAACACTGCACTGCCCTAAACCCTGAAACACCAGCCCCAGCACAACCCCCTACACTGCCCTAACACCACTATACTGCCCTAAACTCTGAAACACCACCCCCAGCACATCCGCCTACACTGCCCGAACACTACTGCACTGCCCTAAACCCTGAAACACCAGCCCCAGCACGACCCCCTACACTGCCCAAACACCACTGCACTGCCTAAACCCTGAAACACCACCCCCAGCACAAGCCCCTACACTGCCCGAACCCCACTGCACTGCCCTAAACCCTAAAACATCAGCCCCAGCAAGACCCCCTACACTGCCCGAACACCACTGCACAGACCTATACCCTAAAACACAAGCCCCAGCAAGACCCCCTACACTGCCCGAACACCACTGCTCTGCCCTAAATCCTGAATCATCAGCCCCTGCACGACCCCTACACTTTCCGAACACCACTGCACTGCGCTAAACCCTGAAACACCACTCCCAGCACGGCCCATCTACACTGCCCGAACACCACTGCACTGCCCTAAACCCTGATTCATCACCCCGAGCACGACACCTACACTGCCCGAACACCACTGCCCTAAACCCTGAAACATCACCCCCAGCATCAGCACCTACACTGCCCGAAAACTACTGCACTGCTCTAAAGCCTGAAACATCATCCCAAGCAAGACCCCGTACACTGCCCGAACACTACTGCCCTAAACCCTGAAACACCACCCCCAGCACGACCCCCTACACTGCCCGAACACCACTGCACTGCCCTAAACCCTGAAACACCAGCCCCAGCACGACCCCCTACACTGCCTGAACACCACTTCACTGCCCTCAACCCTGAAACACTAGCCCCTGCACGACCCCCTACACTGCCCTAAACCCTGAAACACCACCCCCAGCACGACCCCCTACACTGCCGGAACACCACTAAACTGCCCTAAACTCTGAAACACCACCCCCAGCATGACCCCTACACTGCCCGAACACCACTTCACTGCCCTAAACCCTGAAACACCAGCCCCAGCACGACCCCCTACACTGCCCGAACACCAGTTCACTGCCCTAAACCCTGAAACACCAGCCCCTGCACGACCCCCTACACTGCCCGAACACCACTGCACTGCCCTAAACCCAAAAACACCAGCTCCTGCTCAACCCCCTACACTCCCCGAACACCACTGCTCTGCCCTAAACCCTGAAACACCGGCCCCTGCACGACCCCCTACACTGCCCAGACACCACTGCACTGCCCTAAACCCTGAAACACCAGCCCCAGCACGACCCCTACACTGCCTGAATACCACTGCACTGACCTAAACCCTGAAACACTAGCCCCAGCAAGACCCCCTGCACTGCCTGAACACCACTGCACTGCCCTAAACCCTGAAACACCAGCCCCTGCACGACCCCCTAGACTGCCCTAAAACCTGAAACATCACCCCCAGCATGACCCCCTACACTGCCAGAACACCACTGCACTGCCCTAAACCCTGAAACACCACTCCCAGCACGACACCCCACACTTCCCGAACACCACTGCACTGCCCTAAACCACCAGCCCCAACACGACCCCTACACTGCCCAACACCACCGCACTGCCCTAAACCCTGAAACACCAGCCCCAGCATGACCCCCTACACTGCCCGAACACCACTGCACTGCCCTATACCCTGAAACACTAGCCCCTGTATGACCCCCTACACTACCCTAAACCCTGAATCACCACCCCCAGCACGACCCCCTACACTACCGCAACATCACTGCACTGCCCTAAACCCTGAAACATCATCTCAAGCAAGACCCCATACACTGCCCGAACACTACTGCCCTAAACCCTGAAACACCAGCCCCAGCAAGACCCCCTACACTGCCCGAACACCACTGCACTGCCCTAAACCCTGAAACACCACCCACAGCAGGACCCCCTACACTGCCCGAACACCACTGCACTGCCGTAAACCCTGAAACACCAGTCTCAGCAAGACCCCTATACTGCCCGAACACCACTGCACTGCTCTAAACCCTGATACACCACCCCCAGCATGACCCCCTACACTGCCCGAACACCACTTCACTGCCCTAAACCCTGAAACACCATCCCCAGCACAACCCCCTACACTGCCCGAACACAACTTCACTGCCCTAAACCCTGAAACACCAGCCTCTGCACGACCCCCTACACTGCCCGAACACCACTGCACTGCCCTAAACCCTGAAACACCAGCTCCTGCACAACCCCCTACACTCCCCGAACACCACTGCTCTGCCCTAAACCCTGAAACACCAGCCCCTGCACGACCCCCTACACTGCCCGGACACCACTGCACTGCCCTAAACCCTGAAACACCAGCTCCAGCACAACCCCTACACTGCCTGAATACCACTGCACTGCCCTAAACCCTGAAGCACTAGCCCCAGCACGACCCCTGCACTGCCTGAACACCACTGCACTGCCCTAAACCCTGAAACACCAGCCCCTGCACGACCCCCTAGACTGCCCTAAACCCTGAAACACCACCCCCAGCACGACCCCCTACACTGCCGGAACACCACTGCACTACCCTAAACCATGAAACACGACCCCCTACACTGCCCTAACACCACTGCCCTAAACTCTGAAACACCACCCCTGCACGACCCTCTACACTGCCCGAACACCACTGCACTGCCCTAATCCCTGAAACACCACCCACAGCACGAACCCCTACACTGCCCGAACACCACTGCACTGCCCTAAACCCTGAAACACCAGCCCATGCACGCCCCCCTAGACTGCCCTAAACCCTGAAACACCACCCCCAGCACAACCTCCTACACTGCCCGAACACCACTGCACTGCCCTAAACCCGGAAACACCAGCCCCTGGAAGACCCCCTACACTGCCCGAACACCACTGCACTGCCCTAAACTCTGAAACACCAGCCCCTGCATGACCCCCTACACTGCCCGAACACCACTGCACTGCCCTAAACCCTGAAACACCAGCCCCTGCATGACCCCCTACACTGCCTGAACACCACTGCACTGCCCTAAACCCTGAAACACCAGCCCCAGCACGACCCCTACACTGCCCGAACACCAATGCACTGCCCCTAACCCTGAAACACCAGCCCCAGCACGACCCCCTACACTGCCCGAACAACACTGCACTGCCCTAAACCCTGAAACACCAGCCCCAGCACAACCCCCTACACTGCCCTTACACCACTATACTGCCCTAAACCCTGAAACACCACCCCCAGCACATCCGCCTACACTGCCCGAACACTACTGCACTGCCCTAAACCCTGAAACACCAGCCCCAGCACGACCCCCTACACTGCCCGAACACCACTGCACTGCCTAAACCCTGAAACACCACCCTTAGCACAAGCCCCTACACTGCCCGAACCCCACTGCACTGCCCTAAACCCTAAAACATCAGCCCCAGCAAGACCCCCTACACTGCCCGAACACCACTGCACAGACCTAAACCCTAAAACACAAGCCCCAGCAAGACCCCCTACACTGCCCGAACACCACTGCACTGCCCTAAATCCTGAATCATCAGCCCCTGCACGACCCCTACACTTCCCGAACACCACTGCACTTCGCTAAACCCTGAAACACCACTCCCAGCACGACCCCCTACACTGCCCGAACACCACTGCACTGCCCTAAACCCTGATTCATCACCCCGAGCACGACACCTACACTGCCCGAACACCACTGCCCTAAACCCTGAAACATCACCCCCAGCATCAGCACCTACACTGCCCGAAAACTACTGCACTGCTCTAAAGCCTGAAACATCATCCCAAGCAAGACCCCGTACACTGCCCGAAAACTACTGCCCTAAAACCTGAAACACCACCCCCAGCACGACCCCCTACACTGCCCGAACACCACTGCACTGCCCTAAACCCTGAAACACCAGCCCCCGCAAGACCACCTACACTGACCAAACATCACTGCACTTCCCTAAACCCTGAAACACCAGCCCCAGCACGACCCCCTACACTGCCTGAACACCACTTCACTGCCCTCAACCCTGAAACACTAGCCCCTGCACGACCCCCTACACTGCCCGAACACCACTGCACTGCCCTAAATCCTGAAACACCAGCCCCTGCACGACCCCCTACACTCCCCGAACACCACTGCTCTGCCCTAAACCCTGAAACACCAGCCCCTGCATGACTCCCTACACTGCCTGGACACCACTGCACTGCCCTAAACCCTGAAACACCAGCCCCAGCACGACCCCTACACTGCCCGAACACCACTGCATTGCCCTAAACCCTGAAACACCAGCCCCAGCACGACCCCCTGCACTGCCTGAACACCACTGCAATGCCCTAAACCCTGAAACACCAGCCCCTGCACGACCCCCTAGACTGCCCTAAACCCTGAAACACTACCCCGAGCACGACCCCCTACACTACCGGAACATCACTGCACTGCCCTAAACCCTGAAACATCATCTCAAGCAAGACCCCATACACTGCCCGAACACTACTGCCCTAAACCCCGAAACACCAGCCCCAGCAAGACCCCCTACACTGCCCGAACACCACTGCACTGCCCTAAACCCTGAAACACCACTCCCAGCACGACCCCCTACACTGCCCGAACTCCACTGCACTGCCCTAAACCACCAGCCCCAACACGACCCCTACACTGCCCGAACACCACCGCACTGCCCTAAACCCTGAAAGACCAGCCCCAGCATGACCCCCTACACTGCCCGAACACCACCGCACTGCCCTATACCCTGAAACACCAGCCCCTGTACGACCCCCTACACTACCCTAAACCCTGAATCATCACCCCGAGCACGACCCCCTACACTACCGGACCATCACTGCACTGCCCTAAACCCTGAAACATCATCTCAAGCAAGACCCCATACACTGCCCGAACACTACTGCCCTAAACCCCGAAACACCAGCCCCAGCAAGACCCCCTACACTGCCCGAACACCACTGCACTTCCCTAATCCCTGAAACACCAGCCCCAGCACGACCCCCTACACTGCCCGAACACCACTGCACTGCCCTAAACCCTGAAACACAAGCCTCTGCACGACCCCCTACACTGCCCAAACACCACTACACTGCCCCAAACCCTGAATCACCAGCCCCAGCAAGACCCCCTACACGGCCCGAACACCACTGCACTGCCCTAAACCCTGAAACACCAGCCCCTGCACGACCCCCTACACTGCCCGAACACCACTGCACTGCCCTAAAACCAGAAACACCAGCCCCTGCACGACCCCCTACACTGCCCGAAAACCACTGCACTGCCCTAAACCCTGAAACACCAGCCCCAGCAAGACCCCCTGCACTGCCCGAACACCACTGCACTGCCCTAAACCCTGAAACACGAGCCCCAGCACGACTCCCTACACTGCCCGAACACCACTGCATTGCCCTAAACCCTGAAACACCAGCCCCTGCATGGCCCCCTAGACTGCCCGAACACCACCGCACTGCCCTATACCCTGAAACACCAGCCCCTGTACGACCCCCTACACTACCCTAAACCCTGAATCACCACCCCGAGCACGACCCCCTACACTACCGGAACATCACTGCACTGCCCTAAACCCTGAAACATCATCTCAAGCAAGACCATATACACTGCCCGAACACTACTGCCCTAAACCCCGAAATACCAGCCCCAGCAAGACCCCCTACACTGCCCGAACACCACTGCACTTCCCTAATCCCTGAAACACCAGCCCCAGCACGACCCCCTACACTGCCCGAACACCACTGCACTGCCCTAAACCCTGAAACACCAGCCCCTGCACGACCCCCTACACTGCCCGAACACCACTACACTGCCCCAAACCCTGAATCACCAGCCCCAGCAAGACCCCCTACACGGCCCGAACCCCACTGCACTGTCCTAAACCCTGAATCACCAGCCCCAGCAAGACCCCCTACACTGCCCGAACACCACTGCACTGCCCTATACCCTGAAACACCAGCCCCAGCACATCCACCTACACTGCCCGAACACTAGTGCACTGCCCTAAACCCTGAAACACCAGCCCCAGCACGACCCCCTACACTGCCCGAACACCACTGCACTGCCTAAACCCTGAAACACCACCCCAGCACAAGCCCCTACACTGCCCGAACCCCACTGCACTGCCCTAAACCCTAAAACATCAGCCCCAGCAAGACCCCCTACACTGCCCGAACACCACTGCACAGACCTAAACCCTAAAACACAAGCCCCAGCAAGACCCCCTACACTGCCCGAACACCACTGCACTGCCCTAAATCCTGAATCATCAGCCCCTGCACGACCCCTACACTTCCCGAACACCACTGCACTGCGCTAAACCCTGAAACACCACTCCCAGCACGACCCCCTACACTGCCCGAACACCACTGCACTGCCCTAAACCCTGATTCATCACCCCGAGCACGACACCTACACTGCCCGAACACCACTGCTCTAAACCCTGAAACATCACCCCAGCATTAGGCCTGGGCCAAAATTCCGTTCCGTTCGCGGAAGTTGCGATATTTTGGCATTCTCGCGTTCCGCGGAAAGCGCGAAAATGTCAAAATTTCCGCATTCCGCAGCTTAGCGATAATTTTTTTCTTGCTCGCGCTGTAAAACAATACATTCTCGCGCGCGCGCGATCGCCTTACCTGAATCCCTGCGTTCTCCGACAAGTTTTCTTGACCCGGTCGCGTTCTCCACGAGATGTTGGATTTTGGTAGCCATTTTGCGCTGTCTCGCGAGAGTTCGCGGCCGCATTCAAGTCATTTTTCACGCGATCACGTCATTTGTCGCGCGATCAGGTATTTCTTCTCGCGATCATGCACCGCGCGAGTATGAGAAGATTGAGATCTCGAACATGTCATTCTACATCGCGAGCCAGAGAATGAGGACGCGGGCACATGAAATCGAACGCGAACAGGAGAAAGAGACCGCGAACACGTCATATCCAACGCGACAGGGACAAAGAAGAGAACGCGATCATATCGTTTTCGACACGCCGGCGGAAGTAATGTGAAGCTGGAGAACTCAACAATGTAAAATTTACAATTTGGAGAGGAATATCGGCTCTAGCAGCATGAAACCATCTGCAAATACTGATTTTGGATGAAAAGAACTCCTTACATTCACATTTGGCTTTCCTTTTTTGTGCAAGGACTCCAGGATTCATTTTTTTTTTACAAAGTGGAGAGAGGGAGGAAGTGACACAGATTCTCCAACTTCCTGTTCCTGTCCAGCAGGCTCCTCCCAGTGCTTTGTCCATCTCCTGCTCATTCTGCCTTTGGATTTGGAGCTGGAAAGATCTCTCTTTTTGTCTGCTGCATCATTGCAATTGGATTTCAGGATTTTTGGAATAGGATATTTTACAAGTAAGTGGTTGTTGTGTTTGATTGTGGGCATTGCAGTTGTTGTGTAACTACAATTTATTTTTGATAATTAATTATCATCATTCCTTTTTTTTTTTTTTAATTTATTTTAATTTTGTGGGTTGTAGTAGTAGGCCCGAGCTAGCCATGGGCATGGCCTCATGGGTGTGTGTGTGCATGATGAAGCAACTGTTCCTTTTGTTTTTTGAATATATTTCATTTTCAATCACATTTAGGGCATGGATGGCATTGGATTGAGTTGGGGAAGTGTGTATTTTGGGGTGGCCTTGCTGATGTTGTTGGGGCTCTCCATGTGGCTGGTGGCCATTTTGAGGCCTAGGCCTGCAAGCTTGCCTGGCCTTGTCTGCCAGCAGGCCTGCTTTCATCCACTGCTACCAGAGCAGGTAGCCACAGCTTTAGTAATCTACTGTTTTCTGTGTGTTCTGTTGATTTTAGACATCATTTTGGGCATGGATGGCATTGGATTGAGTTGGGGAAGTGTGTATTTTGGGGTGGCCTTGCTGATGTTGTTGGGGCTCGCCATGTGGCTGGTGGCCATTTTGAGGCCTAGGCCTGCAAGCTTGCCTGGCCTTGTCTGCCAGCAGGCCTGCTTTCATCCACTGCTACCAGAGCAGGTAGCCACAGCTTTAGTAATCTACTGTTTTCTGTGTGTTCTGTTGATTTTAGACATCATTTTGGGCATGGATGCCATTGGATTGAGTTGGGGAAGTGTGTATTTTGGGGTGGCCTTGCTGATGTTGTTGGGGCTCGCCATGTGGCTGGTGGCCATTTTGAGGCCTAGGCCTGCAAGCTTGCCTGGCCTTGTCTGCCAGCAGGCCTGCTTTCATCCACTGCTACCAGAGCAGGTAGCCACAGCTTTAGTAATCTACTGTTTTCTGTGTGTTCTGTTGATTTTAGACATCATTTTGGGCATGGATGGCATTGGATTGAGTTGGGGAAGTGTGTATTTTGGGGTGGCCTTGCTGATGTTGTTGGGGCTCGCCATGTGGCTGGTGGCCATTTTGAGGCCTAGGCCTGCAAGCTTGCCTGGCCTTGTCTGCCAGCAGGCCTGCTTTCATCCACTGCTACCAGAGCAGGTAGCCACAGCTTTAGTAATCTACTGTTTTCTGTGTGTTCTGTTGATTTTAGACATCATTTTGGGCATGGATGGCATTGGATTGAGTTGGGGAAGTGTGTATTTTGGGGTGGCCTTGCTGATGTTGTTGGGGCTCGCCATGTGGCTGGTGGCCATTTTGAGGCCTAGGCCTGCAAGCTTGCCTGGCCTTGTCTGCCAGCAGGCCTGCTTTCATCCACTGCTACCAGAGCAGGTAGCCACAGCTTTAGTAATCTACTGTTTTCTGTGTGTTCTGTTGATTTTAGACATCATTTTGGGCATGGATGCCATTGGATTGAGTTGGGGAAGTGTGTATTTTGGGGTGGCCTTGCTGATGTTGTTGGGGCTCTCCATGTGGCTGGTGGCCATTTTGAGGCCTAGGCCTGCAAGCTTGCCTGCCCTTGTCTGCCAGCAGGCCTGCTTTCATCCACTGCTACCAGAGCAGGTAGCCACAGCTTTAGTAATCTACTGTTTTCTGTGTGTTCTGTTGATTTTAGACATCATTTTGGGCATGGATGCCATTGGATTGAGTTGGGGAAGTGTGTATTTTGGGGTGGCCTTGCTGATGCTGTTGGGGCTCGCCATGTGGCTGGTGGCCATTTTGAGGCCTAGGCCTGCAAGCTTGCCTGGCCTTGTCTGCCAGCAGGCCTGCTTTCATCCACTACTACCAGAGCAGGTAGCCACAGCTTTAGTAATCTACTGTTTTCTGTGTGTTCTGTTGATTTTAGACATCATTTTGGGCATGGATGGCATTGGATTGAGTTGGGGAAGTGTGTATTTTGGGGTGGCCTTGCTGATGCTGTTGGGGCTCTCCATGTGGCTGGTGGCCATTTTGAGGCCTAGGCCTGCAAGCTTGCCTGGCCTTGTCTGCCAACAGGCCTGCTTTCATCCACTGCTACCAGAGCAGGTAGCCACAGCTTTAGTAATCTACTGTTTTCTGTGTGTTCTGTTGATTTTAGACATCATTTTGGGCATGGATGGCATTGGATTGAGTTGGGGAAGTGTGTTTTTTGGGGTGGCCTTGCTGATGCTGTTGGGGCTCGCCATGTGGCTGGTGGCCATTTTGAGGCCTAGGCCTGCAAGCTTGCCTGGCCTTGTCTGCCAACAGGCCTGCTTTCATCCACTGCTACCAGAGCAGGTAGCCACAGCTTTAGTAATCTACTGTTTTCTGTGTGTTCTGTTGATTTTAGACATCATTTTGGGCATGGATGGCATTGGATTGAGTTGGGGAAGTGTGTTTTTTGGGGTGGCCTTGCTGATGTTGTTGGGCCTGGACATGTGGCTGGTGGCCATTTTGAGGCCTAGGCCTGCAAGCTTGCCTGGCCTTGTCTGCCAGCAGGCCTGCTTTCATCCACTGCTACCAGAGCAGGTAGCCACAGCTTTATTGATCAAGTGTTTTCTATGTGATCTGTTGAATTTTTAGACATCACCTTCCTGAGAGTGTAGTGTGGCTGTACACAGTACTAGTAGTATAACATAGCTCTAGTTAAAAAAAATTCATAAATGGCTAGACTATCTTTTGTTTGCACTAGTACAGTACTAAGTAACTGAACCACAAAAACAAATGCAACATTTCACTGATGTTCTTCTCCTGTCTTCTTTGCTTTTAGGTGCACAAAAGACAGAGTAGGAGGTGTCATCGGCATCACCTGGCTACCCGTTGTACTGCCAGCCAGACAGAAGTCCTGCTGCGCATCACGCCCACGTGTGACCAGAACTTGTTGTGCATCTGCCTCCTGCCTGACGTCGGAATAAGATGGCCCCAAAGAAAGGTACCAGGTCCAGTACCAAGAAAGTTGCTGGTGAGAAGAAGGAACAGAAAAAGGAAGTGCCATTAACCACGACTGGTGGTGTGCCGGCCAAGGTTTTTTTTGGCACCAAAGCGTTGTCCGGGAACCAAGCTGGGAGCAGCACAGCGGTCCAGCAACCCCACCAACCTAGGCCCAAGGGCTTTACTGTCGCAGAGGTAGCCAGTCTACTAACGGGCAGCGGTGTTGAAGAAATGTCATTACCGCAAAGTAGTACACAATCAAGTTCAACGCAGGCGCAAACTCAGCAGATCAGTGTGCAGCCGGCGCAACCAGAACAGCAGCAGCAGCCGGCGCAACCAGAACAGCAGCAGCAGCCGGCGCAACCAGAACAGCAGCAGCAGCCGGCGCAACCAGAACAGCAGCAGCAGCCGGCGCAACCAGAACAGCAGCAGCAGCCGGCGCAACCAGAACAGCAGCAGCAGCCGCCGCAACCAGAACAGCAGCAGCAGCCGCCGCAACCAGACCAGCAGCAGCAGCCGCCGCAACCAGACCAGCAGCAGCAGCCGCCGCAACCAGACCAGCAGCAGCAGCCGCCGCAACCAGAACAGCAGCAGCCGCCACAACAGCCCACCATAGTAGTTGTTGCTCCTGACGTAGGGGCATTTCAGGAAATCGAGCTTCCTGCAGACAAAGCGGAGCGAAGTCAAACCACTGTTCCAGAACATCTATTGTCTTCCAGACCACCAGCAAGGAAAAGGAGGCTTAGTCCATCATCTTCTTCTTCAAGCCCCGCTTCTGATGATCGTGATGACACTTGGGTCCCACCAGCTCGGTCTGAGAGTGAAGTACGCCACAAGACATTGCTTCTGAAAAGGAAGGTCCCAGAAAAACTTAGAGTTATGGAGGTAGATGTAGAAGAGGGGGGTGATGATGTTGATGAAGACGAGCCAGTCATCACGCACATTACTCCCGCCCCAAAGGGATTGGAGACCGACATTCTAACCCTATCCAGAAAGGCTGCTACTGAGCGGGATGCAGCACGGATCTCACCAACACAGGTTACACCACCACTACCTCCAGCTGCCATATTTTCCAAGGCCCGGCAGGGACCTACATCCAGCTCAACCACCTCAGTAGGAAGTGGTAGTAAAAGTCACAGTGTAGGTGGACAGGGTCACATATTTTCAAGGACCCCCTCAAGTTCATCTGGTGTTGAAAGTGGCACATCCAGCAGTGCCAGAAAGTTCTCCTCCCCAGTTTGGGACTTCTTTTCTGTTAGCGCCAAGGAGGAGAACGTTGCTATATGCGCAATTTGTCGGCAAGGTGTTCGGCGTGGTAAGCTTGGTACAAACTATGGTACCGGAGGACAAGCAAGTCATCTCAGAACACACCACACTATTGTGTGGGAGGATCACCTACTTAAGTTAAAAGAAAGTAGGAAAACTAAACCCTTTGAAGTTGGTCAGGAATCAGGGAGCGATATTATTGTGGTGGCAGGTGAAGAACAGGGAGGCATTTCTAGCCCTGTCTCCAGTAGTGCAGTCACTGCAGTGGTAACGCCCACATCCTCCTCAGTAACATCAGAGTGGCACCGCAGTAAGAGCCATACTCAGAGTGTGGGTGAGACACCAAGGCGACCGGCGGCGAGTACCTCAATGAGACAATCTGTGTCGTTGAGCCTTAGTG
The DNA here is from genome assembly GCF_964204655.1 of Triturus cristatus. NCBI lineage: Eukaryota > Metazoa > Chordata > Amphibia > Caudata > Salamandridae > Triturus > Triturus cristatus. Next base: position 10,237 of record NW_028188172.1, on the reverse strand, counting down.
GGTTAATGGCACCACTAAGGAAAGTAAGCCAGCCTACCATTGACAGCATGTTTAGGTTGGAGGGGCAGTTCCAACGCAACCACCCAACGGCACGATTGTACAATGCGAAGCTGGCTAAAATGTTAGCGCTGGACCTTCTTCCTTTTTCATTTGTGGAAGGGGTGGGTTTCCTTGAATTTGTGTCTGCCATCTGCCCGAAATGGAAAGTTCCAAGCCGGTCCTATTTCGCAAGAATTGCTGTTCCGGCACTACATCATGATGTGCTGGAATTGGTTGGACAAGCTTTGCAGAAGAGTGCTGTGCACAATATCCACCTGACAACAGACATGTGGACCAGTTGCCAAGCCACAGATTACATGTGTATCACTGCACACTGGATCTCTTTTGTGGGGGTTAAAGATCTACTATCTGCACGAGGTGTTGTTGACACAGCTGCGATTTTTGAAGGTACTCGGAAACATGCAACTGTAGCCATGTTCGCCATGGAGAAATCTCATACGGCTGAAAACATTTTAGAAGAGTTTCGCACCAAGGTTTTGGAATGGCTGCAGCCCAGAGGGCTTGGTATTGGTTTTGTTGCCACAGACAATGGCAGTAATGTACTTAAGGCCATGGAACTTGGTTCCTATTTCAGGGTTCCGTGTTTGGCACACTGCATAAACATTATAGTGCAAGACTTTCTGAAAAAAGAACCCATAGTAAGCAATTTACTGTCCATCTGCCGAAGAATATGCACTCATTTCAGCCATTCTTTTAAAGCTCGGAAGCAGCTGAGGATCTTCCAACGTGAGCGTAGGGTGCCAGTCAAGGCACTCATCCAGGAGGTGGCAACACGTTGGAACTCAACGTATTACATGCTTGATCGTCTGTACGAACAGCACAGGTCACTCAATGATTATGTCTGGTACAAAGGCAGTGATGCTAGTGTTAAAGGCATGACCCTTCAGAGGGAGCAATGGACCCTAATTCAATGCCTGACTGAGATGCTGTCTCCTTTTGAGGTCTTCACACGTGAAGTCAGCAAGGAGGACTGTACAATGGGCCAAGCGATCCCATTGTTGCAAATGCTAGAGCATGAGCTGAATAATGTGTCTGAATCCTACAAAGGTGTAGAGGACAGAAGGCAAGCCCATGACTTGGTGGAGAGCTTATCCAGGCGCTTATCAGAAAATGTAAGGATACAAAATAAAATTTTGTCACAAGACCATTACATTTGTGCCACAATTCTGGATCCACGTGCAAAATTAGGACTATTCCGTTCTTTTTCCGACACTGATGTTGCCCGCTACAAAAGTTGTATAGCTGAAGCAGCCATCAAGTTTGAAAACGAAGGGCTGCTAATTAAAAGCCCACCACATCAACCCACAACAAGTACTGATACTGAAGCAGGCCATGCAGAATCAAGTGCAACTTCGTCGGCTGAGGGCAGTGCGGTTGGCTCACAATCGCAACACTCACCATCACCATCGACTACAAAAACAATAACTGGATCATTCGGCCGAGTACAATCATTATCAGATTGGTATGTAAAGATGGGCCGTAAGCACAGTGCTGATGCACAGAAAAAACAGCACAAAAGCTTACCAGCAGCAACCCTGAACATTGAGCGGATGGTCCAGGCCTATCTGGACGATCCAACAGAGGTGTACGTTGATCAAAACCCAGTGCAGTATTGGTATAGGAAAAGGTCTGAATGGCCACAGCTCAGCAGGCTGGCGATAAGCTATCTGGCTTGCCCTGTCGCAAGTGTCTCTTCCGAACGTGTTTTCAGTGCTGCTGGTTCCATTGTAACCTTGAGAAGGACCAGTCTATCTCCCAAAAACGTGGAGAGGTTAACAATGATCAAAATGAATCAGCACTTCATACCACCGAATTACACAATGCATGAATCAACAGAGGAAGATGAGGACAGCGGCTCAGGTGACGGTAGTATTGTGTCAGATGATTACCTACTACTGGAAGATCCCCCAGAGTTTGAGGACGAGCTATACTTCCCTGACAATTAGGCTCGCACTTACTGTCTTCCTCCCTTTTTTCCCCCTTTGTTTGTGTCTGTTGTTCCGGTTATAAACTTGTGAATCGCAACCAATGCATTATCACCGTCTTCTAATCTTCTAATTTAAGATACAAGTTTCAGGTGTCTGCCATTTGACACTACAGTCCTCAGAATCCAGCTCCTCCGCTCGATCATACTGCATCTCCTGGTCAATTCCATTTCCCTCATGAATGATGATTGGATGATGGTAACAACAAATTCAAACTTTCCTCGTCCTTCCAAAACAAGTGGACCATGAATCTGATGACTTCTATAGCTATCCTCCTTCAGAGCCGAGAGAGACTGGCCATTAACTGAAAATAAGATGCAACAGGTAATGATTGATGCCATGCATTGTCCGCAGAAAAGCAGACTGAGTGATGTAGATTTTGTTGTGTGTGTTGCGCATGAATGAATTGATGTAATTGTGCACTGCCACTAATCAACTTTCTACAGAACACACTAGTAATTACTAATTTTCCTCTTCTGGCAAACAAGAAATGTGTACTTCTCTCCTGCATCTTGGTGATACATTGCTTTTAATTCAATACAGGAAGGGCACTCACTCAATCTGCTGCGCAATGCAAATGACTGTGACTTAACAGCACCGTCCATCATGATGATGGCGAAAGAGACGGCCTGCAGCGTTAACGAGATGAGATGCAACAGGTAATGATTGATGCCATGCATTGGCCGCAGAATAGCAGACTGAATGATGTAGATTTTGTGGTGTGTTTCGCATGAATTGATGTAATTGTGCACTGCCACTAATCAACTTTCTACAGAACACACTAGTAATTACTAATTTTCCTCTTCTGGCAAACAAGAAATGTGTACTTCTCTCCTGCATCTTGGTGATACATTGCTTTTAATTCAATACAGGAAGGGCACTCACTCAATCTGCTGCGCAATGCAAATGACTGTGACTTAACAGCACCGTCCATCATGATGATGGCGAAAGAGACGGCCTGCAGCGTTAACGAGATGAGATGCAACAGGTAATGATTGATGCCATGCATTGGCCGCAGAATAGCAGACTGAATGATGTAGATTTTGTGGTGTGTTTCGCATGAATTGATGTAATTGTGCACTGCCACTAATCAACTTTCTACAGAACACACTAGTAATTACTAATTTTCCTCTTCTGGCAAACAAGAAATGTGTACTTCTCTCCTGCATCTTGGTGATACATTGCTTTTAATTCAATACAGGAAGGGCACTCACTCAATCTGCTGCGCAATGCAAATGACTGTGACTTAAACAGCACCGTCCGTCATGATGATGGCGAAAGAGACGGCCCGTTAACTTAAGATGAGAAGTAACAGGTAATAAATGATGATAATTAATGGCATGCATTGGACACCTGACTCTGAGCTATTGATCTTTGTGTTGGCGTTGTTTGTTGTGCACAAAGTGAATGATGTCAAAGTGTACTAGTGTTAATCTATCTTTCTGTACACAATAAAGAATGACTCAAGTCAGTAATATTTATATTTCTACTCTTGTTGTGTTCTAAAAATTACACTTGTACTGCAGGCCGATCTTCAGTCAGTAGAAGTATCAGAGCTGATGATGAAGTCAGGAGGATGTTTCATGAGTGGCATAAAACGGAAAAGCCTAAAGGTAAACACGTGAACCACAACCACAGCACACCCAAATGTCTGTGTAGAAGTTGAATAGAGTGTAGCGGTGGGATGACTGCAGTGCATTGATTTTACTAACTTTAACTGTAAAATGCTATGTCTGGAATGGATAATGTGCTTTGCGTTTGTCCAACTCTTTGAGAGAAAAAAAAAAGGACTCTAAAGTGGTAACGTAGGATGTGCTAATGGTAAGCACTGTGGGCCTGATCTCTCCTGTTACTGTTGAAGGTCTATGCTGGAAACAGACTACAGTAGAGATGATGCATATGCATACATGCCACCTCGGAAAGTGTTCTTGTTGCACTACACCATCACTTGTGCATTTGTTTTCACTTTCTTTCTGAATATCCCCTTTGGTTTTCAATCTAAAATTACAGGCCGGGCCTTGTCCAAAACTTTGTAAAACATTACAATGCATATTAATTACCTTACCAATCAATCACCTTTTTATTCCAGCCGGGCAGTGGCGAGTGGTGAGGCGACACACCCTAGATTGATGGACGAGAGGAGCAAGAGGAATGCCGAGATGCAAAAAACCAGTCCACATTTTTGACCAGGATAAGACAGTAACAGTATCCACTTTTCACTTCTTTTAAAAAATTTGATTAATATCTTGTATACATTCTTTACAACAGTGTGTTCTTGGAGTTGTTATTATCAATCATCATTACGTTTTCTCTGTGTTTACGATTCTTCACTACCAATATTTAAAATTTCTATTTGCTATCTGTTAAAGTTTTAAGGCCGGAACAGAACAAGAAATAGAAGTGTATGTAATCCGGGTCTCATCATGCATGCATTTCCTTTTTTATACCTTAACATATGGAATGGATATGGTATGGTAGTCTTCAATGATTGTCGTTTGTTTGTCTATGTATGCATACTGTTTTTCTATGTCAAACCTTTCCCAAAATCCCCCTTCCCATCCAATCAACGGACCCTAACCCTCTTCCCCCGGGCTGTGTGACTTATTGTCGAGGTGTAACTAAATTAAAAGTACACCAATACTTAATCACACACTTGCTGGGGCGGATGTGGTGAAAGCAACACTACTTCAATTTCAATGCAGAGCGATGATCTTCTTCTGCTTGCCCACCCATGAGTAGGATATTTCACAGGTTATTTTATTTAACAAAGGAACATATACCTCAGCATGAATTGCCGGCATTGATTTGATTTGTTTGTTGTCATTCCTCATATACAGCACTAACTGTTAGACTGTAGGCATAGCCAAGTCGACAAAACTATAGTTTGTAACTCTGTCTAGTAGGCTATCCTCATAATATCCAGCATTCATTTTTTTTGTCAAATATTTGAACATATAATTGTTGCTCGGTAAATTCTGTGATGTACTTCATTCAACTACTCCTCTAACAGTCTCTCAAAGGCGATTGACTATCTCCTTTTCTTTTTTTGGAAATGCTGCTACCCTGCCAGTGTATACTACTACTATACTACCACCACCACCCCAATCATGGCATGTATGAAAAAGGAAACCATCTTCACCATGCAGCCAGTGCTGTGCCACAGTTGGACATAAACATCAAGCACCGGTAAGAGAGAAGTTTGGGGGAGGCAGAATCAATAATGGACATGTCAATGATGTCAGTTTCAAACACCACTCCAAAGAATGCATAGTAGGACCAGTCAATGAGTGAGGTGTGTCGCATCTATCTGTTTGTGTCTTATACAGTCAGCAAATTATTGAAATCAAACACACGCTATGGGCGGCCATGCACCAGCAAAGAAACAGTGTGATGTAAAACAGTTACCCCACCTACAAAACATTAACAACATTGCATGTAACATAGAAAAATATATTTAATTGACCCTAACAAATAAACTAAACCCACAAAAGCTGACCCACCCCCCTCCCTAACCCCAACGACTGTCCATAGAAATAGAGAACGCCCAAACGAGTGAGGAAACAAACAGGAATTAAAAAAGGGGCAGTGACAGGGACTAACTGGTGGGGCGGGACTGGAGGAGGACACGAATCTGGTCCTCTAAATGGGCGACGCGGCGTCTAAGGCCGCGGCAGTTGCAACCACAGTGGGGGGGGGCACCGGAGATGGCACGGTGGCGGCGGGCAGCCGCCAGACGGTGGCGCCGTACCGCTGGAGGGCGGTGGCTGGGGCCCGGGGCACTGGAGGAGGCTTCAATTGCTGCTGCACTCTCCTCCTCCTCCTCGGCTAGGACCACCAGCCGCCGGTATTCCTGCTGGATTGCCTCCAGCTTCCGGCGCCGTGCCTTGGCGGCCAACTCCTTGCGGTTGATTTTCGGAGTAGCTGTGTATCAAAAAGAAAAAAACACGACAATTGTAAAATATAGTCTTAATAAAACAGTAGGACAAGGTAATTATTTATACACATAGTGGTATGGTAGAGTAGCACTATAAAATAAAGCACAGTAGTACATAACATTTTAAATGTCGCCCGTCCTTCTTCCTTCCACCTGTCTTACACTTTTTAGTTGAACAGTGCACCAGGTGCTCTTCTCCATAAAACTTTCAAAGCGGAGTTGAAATCAGATAGATGAGGCCATTGGTTACTCAATACTCTGGCTCCTAGTCCTATACCAATTAAAGGGAATTCTAGTCTTCTAGTTCACTCTTCAAACGTCCCCAAGAACTCATACTTACTTACGACATCGGATAGCGGGCGGACTTTGTCCGCCCGCCATCCGACTGCTAAAAAGGGTGGGGGTCCCGTGGGGACAATTAATTAGGATGATGCGCCCGGCACAGTGGCGGGCGCACCCTGTTATTTTAATTTTAAATTCTGGTTGGCTTTGCTGAAAGCAATGCTAAAATGTTGTGCTGCTTTTCCAAGCACAACATGACGGGCCTCGCACGGAGCCTGTCACGTTTTGCTTTGAAAGTCGGGGGGTACCATAGCATCGGTAGGTACCCTCCATGGGGGCCCCCAAGCATACTCTGCAATGTGTGCATGCCTTTCCGTGGCGGACGGTAATGCCGCCACGCAAAGGCATTCGAAAATGCAGATTATATGGCTGCCGGTGTGGTGAGAGAGACACCACCGCCATATTGAACCCTTTTCCGCCTAGACATGTCTGAATATTTTCTACAGGGATGGCGGGAGGTTTGCCCCTGCTGTGACGGCAGTGAATTCCAGCCAGCCCGGCGGGGGCAATACGCCCACCATCCTAATGGGGCCCTAATTCACAACTTTACAGTATACATAGACATACAGTACACCTTTGCAGTGAGTGTGCTGTCAAGTTCAACAATAGTTAAAGATTATGAATCTAACTTACCACCGCCTGCCACTGGTGCTGCCACTCCCCCTCCGTTGCTATCTGCAACTGCCGCATCCTCGCCCTCGGCGTCGCCTTCGCTGGCCCCAGCAATGGTGGTCGGTAGTGCGCCTAGAAAACATTACACATTTATTAGGCAACATATACACCTCCCCCCTATTGATCAGTAGCAAGGTTGAAAAATGAGTTAATACTAACATAAATCACTAGTACAAATCAGGTAGTAGTAGAGTAGACACTAAGTTATATGATCATTGTAGCATTTGCTTGATTAGCCCTAGCCATGCACATGTGACGTTACCTTTACCTTGCAGCTTCTTAAGACACCTTTGAGCCCACATGACCTGCCTCACACTGCTACTGTCTAGTCTACGCGCTGCGTACAGGCGGTCAACAAACATTAACCAGCCACTTTTTTAGGAAGAACTGGTGTACTACTGTTACTGTTAGTCCATATTGCTTATCCATAGATGCTACACTTTTTGGCACGGCTGAGAAATGCTTGCAAGTTGCAATATACTAACGCACACCATTTCTTTTTTCGCATTACAGACGCAAGATTCGCTTCTACGAACCAGAGCTTCTGAACGATGCACCAACTACCAGTACTAGGTTCTTCTGAGGTGAGGGGTCCCTTCACTCACATCTTCATTTATAAATGTATATAAACTAAATTGCTATGGGATGGTGGTGCTGCCTTCCACCACTTCAGTTATCATGATTTAATTCCCAACTGTATTAGTGTAACAATGTATTTTGTTTTAATGTTATTGATTTGCCGGTTGGTGCTGCTAAGATAACAGTGTACAGACCTTCTCAAATTGAAATAAAAATTTTAAACTTACATAGACTTCGTGGTATTTGGTGTGGAGTGGACTAACTTACACGATTGAGCAAATTAAAGTAAGGGTGTGCATGTGAATTGCTTCCACGACAGAGGTTGGGTGTGTTAATGTTCTGGGTTGTCTACTTGTTGGTTGTCTTGGGGGGAGGGTTCCGAGACCTAATAGGTATGACAAGACAGTACTATAGTCAAGCAGTGGAATTGTGGTGGGTGCGGAATTTCTGATTGAGGTGTGCAAGGAAGGTCCAACCTACCATCACCAACATCCTATTTTCTGGTGCAAATGTATGTGCAAGATCCCTACAACAGTTGTATGTCCTATAGGGTATCATATCAAAATATTAAGAAATCTGGTAGGGCTGTTGCTGTGAATTTTCAAAGCCTAAACATCAACAAGAGTAAAAAGTAGTACAAGACAACGACCCAACGGATTGTACGAGCTACTGGTGAATATGAGTTTTATATTACAACCTTTCACAAAGAGTGCCACTGGGCAAGACTAGCTACTACAGTACAGACAGACAGACTGATAGTATGTAGTAGTACTCAGTCATCGTAGCGGAGGCAGGGATAAGCTTTTTGAAACCGTACAGATCGAAGGATAATTGGTGGTAAAAAAATAGCATTTGGAAACACACTATAGTTCGGGAGAAATGGGGCAGTAAAAGTTATGGAATAAGAAATATTATTAAAAACAAGAAGACTTACTGGGGCCAGCAGAGGAGCCCTCAGCGGTGTCCTCCTCGTGGTGTTCCTGTCCCGCCGACTGCCCAGTCCCTGCCCGTCTGCCCCTGGGTGCTGATGAACAGGAAAGATATAAGAAAGACAAACATTGATGGATGGTGTCAACTTAAGCAAATACAATTTTTTTCAACAACGGTCAAAAAACACTTATCTAAACAATTGCAATAACTACATTGACCGATCTCATCTGGTCAACATGTAATATCGGGGGATTCGCAGTTCGACTACTTAAGTTACTATTTATCAACAGTAATCCATTCTTCCATTCTGATTCCAGAAAACTAAGTTACAAGTAAGCCTAAGTATTAGTACAACCTACCACCCAACCTAGCCCACCTATTCCAGGCATGCCAATTGTACATTAAGTATGCATTTCGACTGTATTCCTCAACAATGTGTATGATCCAATCATGGAGGACACATTAACATGACTACATTTTTTGTATATACACAATTTTGGTTTGATTGATGCTCATCTGCTACTGCTAAGTAACTGCAAAGCCTACCTCCACTCATTGAACAAACTAGAAAGGTTCTAAAGACTGGCGTACTAGCAGCACGTCACGTAACTGAGTGAGGGGGCATCACGCATACCACTAACCAATTAGAAGCTCATACAAAGTACCTAAACCTATGTATCAATCCGCCCCTATCTATTAGTGACAGGACAAAGTAAGGAGTGGACATGAGTCACTGTAGCATTACGTAACTTAATTTCTCTAAAATAAACTCGTAAAGAATCACGCTAAGCAAGCGCAAACGCAAAGCTGCAAACAAGTAAGATTAGTAGTAGCGCAGAAGAGCACCTGTGTCATAATCACAGAAGACTTTTAAACATTATTAACCTGGAATGTATTGCAAGCAGCAACATTCTATCTGGTTGGAAGGAAAAAAAGATATTCGCAATATATAACATAGAGCAGAAGAACAGACACAAAGTTGTAATAATTAAATAGGTACTCACCAAGCCCCGGGACCTCCACTCCTAGCAGGTCCAGCAGGTCCTGCTCACGGTCCAGGATGTCGGACCACCGGTGCGTCAGCTGTGCCTGGGTGCGCCGGACCCCAGAGATGCGAGACACTGCCCGGCGCACCTTCCCCCACCGCTGCCGACGCTCCCGGAGGCCGTACCCGGACCCAGGCCTGCCACCTGCTGCCAGGGTTGAGGGGAGGTGGCGCTGCACAAAGAAAATTAGTGCAGCCAACTCCGCCTCCCCAAATAAGGCCCGTGCATGCACCCCTTGTGGGCGCCGCCTTCCGCAAGGAAGGCGGTCGCGGCTCTGGCTGCGCCGGCGAACAGCCCTGCCCTTGGACATGGTTCTGGGGACGGGGCGGGAAAGAAAAGGTAAAATAAATAAAGGAGTAAAGGAAATAAATAGCAGGCAATACAAAGAGAAAAAGTAGCTAAAAAACAAAAAAAAAGGTACCCAAAAACCAAAAATATAGAGGCAGGAAAATAGTTAGAGAAATAATAAGTAATAAAGATCCGAAAAAAGTGGCTATAAACAAAGGATTGAAAAGATTTAGGGAGGATTGAAAATCAGGCCCCAGAACCATGCAATAGAGTGGAAAACAAGATGGCCGCGCCCGTTGCGACCACGTGGGCAAGTTCGCGCGATATTTTCTCCCTGAGCAAGCAAAAAGCAACGCGATCAAGTAAAAGCGATCGCGAACAGGAAATATCGACCGCGAACA